>NW_027412537.1:13367520-13930020 GCF_025532065.1 Leptinotarsa decemlineata | reverse complement strand
GTCCCAGGGTCGCCCAAGATGATCCTGGCAAGATTATATCCTTTGATTCCATCCCATCTCTTTAGGGATTGAGCACGTTTGGCTAGTTCCGTAATTGTCGAATCATCAGGCCGTAGGTGCCACTGGGTGCTAAAATTCTTAGTCCAGCCGTTTCTTGGCTAAACAGTCGGCAATGCGATTACCTTTACTCCTGTCGTGCCCTTTAAACCACCTCAGTATAATGTTATTATCTACCGAGGCTTTGGCTAAATTTTGGTGGCACTCTAGTACTAGCCCTGAGGTAACACGTTGTCTGTTCAAGGCTAATAGGGCTTGTCTGCTGTCAGTGCAGATTGTTATGTTTTTGCCAGGAATTCCTTTCCTGGTTATTTCTTTTGTGGCGATTGAGATACCGGCCAGTTCTGTTTGAACCACGCTGTTTTTTTTTCCATTCCCCACTTAATCCTTAGGCTTAATGATCTGGAGTACACTCCACATCCTGAGCCTTTTTTGGTTTTTGAGCCGTCTGTATATATGCGTATTGCATTTGCAGCATCTGACTCTGTGTTCTATTTCATTTGTATTTTGTAGGCTTTATTAAACTCAAACCTGGGTTCAATTGCATTACTGGCTGCCTGCAGTAAAGGTTGCGCAGTAAGCGCTTCTCGCCATAGGCTCAGCCTTAATTGACCCATTACTACTTCGAGGTTTACACCAGCCGTGCGCAATTGTAACATGGCCATTAACGCAACCTCCTTAACGTACAGGTCCAGAGGGTCAGACCCGTAATTAATTCCATTGCCGCGGTTGGTGTTGTTCTCATGGCTCCTGTGATGTTTAAAGGAGCCAGTCGCTGTATTTGATATAATTTTTGGATGGCCGTTGCTTGTAGATTTTGCGGTCCCCTTGCAATGGCTCCGTACGTTAACATAGATCTTATTATTGCAGTGTAGATCCAGGTGACCACACGGATTGAAAGACCCTATGCGCGTCCCACTGTCCTCCGACATTGCTCATGAGCCACATATGCTCTTTTTGCTATATATACTCTGTAGGTGAGAGTTCCATATTAGCTTCCTCTGGAGGATAGTACCAAGGTATTTCACTTCTTTAGAGAAGTTTAGTTTGTTTTTGAAGATTTTGGGAGGTTTCAAGCGCGATAAACTTCTTTTTCTGGTGAAAAGGCGGTATGAATAGATATTCCTTTGAATTATATTGTCAACAAACACACTGCACTCATACATAGGACCGACTTGGTTTTTTCCATAGAAAGAAAATATTACATTATTTTCAGTTGAGACTTTAAAGACCATGGTAGAGGGGTTAGTCTTAGTCTTAGTCTCAGTGATATTCTTCAATTCACTTCGAGATCGCGTTGGATAAAAAGCTATACAACATGGAAGCTAGTTGTTCGGTATCCGTGAAGCGTCCGAAACTGTCAGCATCAAACATGAATAAAAAAACGATTGTTGTGAATGTTTATAAATCTTTAGGAATACAATGTCCGCCCGAAATGAAAAGTAAAGAGGAAGTAGTGCAAAAATGTGCGAGTATGATCGGTGTCAATAGATCGACAATTTTTAGGATTCTCGAGGAAAACAACTGCTTTTGGAGTATCCACTGGCAGAAAGTGTTTGGTTATCGACGAAGAAGTCATAGTTAGGAGAACAGTACACTTTTTTACATAAAAAATTAAATACCTTCTTTAAATAAAGTTTTGTCAGTTATTCGTGAAGGCAGTTTTCCTGATATGAGCAGAACTAGATTATGGAAGATATTACAAGAGCTGAACTTCACGTTTGGAAAACAAAATAGAAAGAGCATGTTAATAGAAAACTCAGAGATTGTAGAATGGAGAAGAAACTATTTAGGACAGATGAAGAGAGCTTGATCACTGGGTAAATCTATTTTTCATTTGGATGAAACATGGATCAATGAGGGTCATAGCCAAACAATGCAAAACTATGAGCGCGATTCAACTCGAAATTCAGATGATCAAATTTCTAATAACGGAAATCTATTCTATTTGTATACTTATCTGGTGATGTTTCGAAGACTTCATCCATCTTCATTATCAAACCTACGCTCAATTTGGTATTATCAGTGTAAATAATAATAATATCAAATTGATATACATCAAAACACGAATTATAATTACAAATTATAATGTTTTGATATAAATCTTGAAAAAACATTTACACAACTAACTTTGAAACAATATATATTATTGTATATGAATGAAACCCAAGCTAGTCTGTTGATTTGCTGATCAAATGAAATCGTTTCTCCAAATCGGAAACTGTATACTCCTTAGAAGCAATCTGCGGAAGAATGCTCTTCTCGAACTTTTCCTTCATGTTCATCTATGATCATCTTGTTTTCTTTTGAATATCTCCAGAATGATCTGCTTCGACTGTTATATAATAGGATTGAGTAGTTTCCAGTATCGTGTTTTCCTCCATGTGTGCAACATGGTCTATATCCGGCCATATCCTGGTTTGATTTGTATATCTGATAGATTTTCTCACAAACTCAACAATGTACTAAGGAACATTCAACTCTACTACTCACTTATCAATGAGAAATCCTCAGGAACTATTTTTTTTAAGAATATTTTTTCCAAAAAACCTATATGACTTATGTCCTTCTTTATGACGCAAAATTAGTATTTTCTTTAACAACTTGGTATCAGCAAAGACTTAGAATAAAGATTAAAAGTTTGGAAAACGAAACAAACTTTACTGTACCAATAACATCACTCTAGGTTTGTTCTGGTTCTGAAATATACTGCCCTGGACTGAATAATGCCACTAACTTTTTCACGAACGGTGTTTGTAAACTATTTGGTGAAAATGTTATTGGAATATACTATGAGGTTAAAAATTCACTTTACAGACACTCCCTCGGTCAATACATATTCGTCTTTCAAGTGAATGTGTATACAATCTTGCAGATATGCAGGCACGAATGATATTGAGAGTCATCTGGTAATTTTATGAAGAATTAGTGGACAAAATCAAATTGACTGGACTTTGGCCTAGGACAGTAAGGAGTTGAAGGACTGGATCAACTTCAACAACCGATCTCGATTCAGCTGTAGGACTACCGAAATCAGTGGCACTGAGCCAGATTAAGAAGTGGTTCAATATGAAACATAATAAATTCTGGATGAATATACTTAAAAACAAATTTCAAAACCTTTATAAAATACTGTCTGAGAAAATAACCACACAAAATAGCAAAAAGAGTGACACAGCTTGTCATGTCTTGTACGAATGTAATTCACCGACATTCAGAATGAGGAACATCCAACGAATAATTTGCAAAAATCAGTACTTGGAACACCATTGTCGGAATGAGTGAAAAAACTCTTTGACTCAGTGAGTCCATAGACTTGGATGTTTTTTCTGAGAAGTTTCGTGAAAAAGTAGGATCCAGCAATATATAGGTGTGGAAAAAAGTAAATATTAGGTACAGAAATACTCAAACATTTGTGTTGAGCCAGTAACTTTCCCGAGATCTTGTTTCTCCAGCACTTTTGCAGCTCTTCTTTCGCTTCATCTTGTGCTTCAACGGCGACGGAGGCTTCAAAATCACGGTAGTTGAGGACAACGATGTCAAAGTTTAATTCTTGTCAGTTTTTATGGAGTAAAGTTCATATAAAACGCACAATTTCAAAGTTATTCGAAACAATCTGTTATATGTCACAATTTTCAGGATTTCTTTTCAGAAAAGATCACACATCCCTTCAAAATTTCGGTGGGAAATCTCAGATTCGCAACCAGTAACACAAAAGTCTATACACTACAAAAAATCAACCCCTCACAAAAAGTTTCTTCCATTTGCCTTTTTTGTCAACTCATGCCTGGACTATTGCCAACGAATTAAGCCTGTTCTCAGCGTCAGAGAGTCGGCAACCACCCATACTTCTGCCTTCATTCTTTCGGAGCTCCTAAATTCGTTTTCTTACCCATGTTCTCTTCAGAACTGGTTCCTATTTTCGTATTTAAAGAACGCGAACAAAACAAATTCGGATGCAAACAAAAATCAACCGAAAATCCAAATTTCTGGGTTTGTCCGAAGAGTTTCGCTCTTTTTCGGATTGTTACGTCAAGGTTCGCTGCATCGCCGTCAATCAAAGACATGCGTTCGCCGTACGAGACCTCAAACTGCACTCCCTATTGATTTGGCGGAAAGAAAAGCACGTTTTTTATAACAACATTTATGTAATTGTGGGTGGAGGGGGTAAACAAACAATTTCAGTATCTACGGATGTCGTGTTCACTAGTTTTGCTATTATTTCACTGCCAAATGTGTTCATTTTTTTGTAGTAATTATCGAACTATTTCGAGTTAGTATTTTTGTAGTATGACCATCGCACATTTTATAGTTGATGTAACTGTGATTGTCTGTAGCTTTTAGGAAGTAGGGCAGTGTTTATCGTCTGTATCAGGTACGAAAATATCTACCTATTATTTATTTTTATCAATCGATTAATCGATGTGTACAAATGAGGTGTATATCCACTGACCTTTGCGTTCGGATCTTGTTATATAATTGTTATTTTTTGGTGGTTTCTTTTATGAAACTTCACTACTCTACGTGTGTGGTATTTGGAAATTATTAATAGTTCATAGAAGTAAGGGCTCTCGCTTGGAATAAGGTCAAATGTTAGCATATCAATCACAACCTTGAAAATTCAATTTAGAACTTATCAATTTTTTCAGGCCTATTTTCGATTCAATGTAGGTTTTTATACAGGGTGACGCGTGATCACGGTTTTTGTTTGGTAGTTCTGAAAAACGGCGTTTATGAATGAAAAAATTTCAAACTTAATGATAATATGACTATTCATCTCAATTGAAATTGAAAGACAGCGCAAATAACTGTTGATTTTATTTGGTTTTATCTGTTTAATGTATTGTAAAACACTGAAAACTATTTTATTAATTGATAAATTATAACTTTATCACTATGTCACAAGAACAAAATACTGTTTTATAATGCAACAGATTAGGTATTGTATGTTTCATATGCTATTTTATCGACGACCAGAATGCGAGTCAACAAATAATTCTACCTAAAGGTATTTAAATTTTGTCTAGTTAAAAATGTTTGGGAATTACACTTTCAAACATTAAATGTGCTTTCTGTAGTACAAGCAAAATTGTTGTTACAATTGAATTTTCTACAATTTTGTTTCTTATAATTTTTTTCCTAAGGTCGATATTTTTCGATTTATACCTTTCTGAGATGGGGTGAATTTTTGTATTGAACAACTCGCTTATATTCGATTTTATGAGAAAAATTGTGATAAACAAAGTTGTTTGAAATCAAATTTCTCACAATTTTGATTCCCATCAAAGAAGGGAATGAAATCATATCATTGTGTTATCATGTTTATTTTCAATTTTACGAGAAAAATTGTAATGAACAAAGTTTTCTAAATTAAATTTCCTACAATTTAATTTCTTATCAATTTTTTGTAAGATCGATATTTTTTTTATTTATACCCGAGAAAAGAAGGGGGTAAAATCTTATCATTGTATTATTACGTTTATTTTCAATTTCACGAGAAAAATTGTAATCAACAAAGTTATATAAAATAAAATCTATTATAATTTTGATTCTCATCAATTTTTTCTTAGAATCGTTATTTTCCGATTTATACCCGAGAAAAGGAGGGGGTAAAAGCTTATCATTGTATTATCATCTTTATTTTCAATTTCACGAGAAAAATTGTAATGAACAAAGTTGTTCACAATCAAATTTCATTTCATACAATTTCCGTCTTTATCGAATTTTTCATACAATTGATATTTTTGGAATTATACCCTAGAAAATGAGGTGGTAACATTTTATCATTGTATTATCACGTTTATTTTCAATTTAACGAGAAAAGTTGTAATCAACAAAGTTATATAAAATCAAGTGTATTACAATTTTGGTTCTTATCAATTTTTTCGTAGGATCGTTATTTTCCGATTTATACCTGAGAAAAGGAGGGGATAAAAGCTTACCATTGTATTATCAAATTTATTTTCAATTTGACGAGAAACATTTTAATGAACAAAGTTGTTCAAAATCAAATTTCATACAATTTCCGTCTTCATCATGGTCATGAAATTTATCCAAACTCGTGTAGAAAACATCTTCATTGTTCTGTATAACATAACTTACACTACTCAGATTAGTACGTCAAACAGCATAAATATATTTCAACAAAAGCATGCCAAAAAACACAAAAGACCTTTTCAGTAGGTACTTCTCTTTACCTATTTCTGCAGGTCAGATCCTTACGAATGACTTGCTAATATAAACTGGCCTTGACTGAGTTTACACCCAAGAGCCGGACTGGGCTCCCCGTATGTAATAAGAAATGAAATCAGCTGAAAACAACATTTACGAATTATATCACTCGCACTGTTTTAGACTGGAAGTAATTTTTTATTGTTCAGGAATATCTCTATGAAACTGCAGTTCAAAAATGCAGATGGATGTGAAGAAATAACTATTACAGAGGATGTAATTTTGGCTTGTTTGACATTGAGAAAACTTTTTTAGTAATTGGGTAAGAAAGCCCGCTGTTGTATAGGCAATATTCATCTTTACGGTCATCCCACACTCCACATAACTGATTATTCGTGAATTACAAAAAAACTTCGGTTCAGTCTGTTGGTATGCACAGTTTTGAGAATCTCGGACAAAGAATCCCAGAGTTTTTAAATTTACCCAATCCTATAAATTACGCAGGCCGTAGCTTTCGTCGAACTTCAGCGACGTTGTTTGCTGATAATAGTGGAAAAATCACAAATTTGAGACATGGTGGCTGGATGTCTACCAATGTCGCTGAAGGCTATATAGACAATTTTACGAACAAAATTGAAATTATCAAGACCATTCAAAAATTATCAGATGAAAACAATCACTGTGGAACAGAAACTTTACCTTCTTTTTCTGACTTCAACAGTTCGAAGTGCCACAAAGCTCGAATATAGAACTCTTTTGTTCTTTGTCTATACCTTCATAATCTAGTTGAATTATAATTCTCAGTTGAGAACGGTTCTAAACTGATGAATTACTTCAAAGTAAGACTCCATGACTCCCAGATAAATGAACTAAACTTTATATTTGACTGTACTTTAATATTTCTAAATGTAAAGTACGATACAAAGTATAATGGAATGAAAGTTTACTATCCCGGCAGAAATGCAAACATTTGGTGTTAATTTGATAAAAAAATCGCTTTTGTCTCTTAAGACGAGCTGTTCCAAGCTTAGTCCAAGCAGTCCGAATGTCAGAATAATCAAAAACACTAGAAAATTCAGAAACATGAGATCAATATACACTCTTCTTTGTTTATCGTTTCGTATCACATTGATTCAGTCTAACACCATTGACAAACTAGATAAGTAGAATATGGAACCTCTGTCGTGAAATTAATCTATTGACAAAACTTTTTTCTCACCGGAACAAAAATGATGTCTCTATCAGAGTTAGCATCATCAGGAGAGGACTAAGACTTTTCGTCATATCCTGCCAGGCACGATAGATTTTACGTGATTCCTAAAATTGAAATTTTGAAACTGGGGTTTTTGAGAAGCAAATGCTTTTTTGTGTAATAATTTAAGATACATTCTCTCGATCTACGGTCTTGGGATTTTATCAAGTTAATATACACTCAAGTCATTTGCATAGCAACATTTCCTGAACTATGGATTTGCACACATTTTAAACGGTTGAAATGAATATAAATCAGTGCTCCTATTCCATATATATATATCTATATTCTAAAGTTTTTGAGTTTATAACATTGAAAATATGAAATCTCACCATATATCTCTCGTACACTATGCCAATCCATCAAAATGCATGCTATTCCATGATTTTGAAAATGTTGCTTTTCAACAAATGCTTTTTTGCATAATAATTTGGATTCGATGACATTTCTCGTAAACGGATGACCAGCTATCTCACAGGCCGATCACAGAGGGCCAAACTGGATGATTACTCATGGTCATCCCTAAAAGAAACAATCTCAGGTGTACCGCAAGGAAGTATTTTAGGACCCTTGATGTTTTCAGTGTTTATTTTTGATTACCCCACTTTCTTATCACATTGTCAAGTACATCTATACGCAGATGATATACAGTGTCTTCTCATAACACCCATACAGAAAGTTGCATGGCCAATATAAACACAGATTTGTACAAAACATTCCTATACTCGGAGAATCATGGACTGAAAATCAATCCTAATAAAACTTTGGCTTCATGCATAGGGTCTCAAAGACAAATAGTAGAAACTCAGTGTAACTTTAGGCTCACGCTTGATAACGCAGATATTGACTCTGGGTAGACAGTGCTAAAAATCTTGGCATAACCATAGATAGCTCTTTGTCTTTTCATGAACATGTGACAAACATTTTCAAAATATCATTCTTCAAACTCGAATCGCTATACAAATTCAAGTATCAGTTATCAGAGGAAATGAAACTCAGGTTAGTTAAAACTCTTATTTACCCCAATATCAAGTATTGTTGTTCGGTGTATTACAATTTTTGCTGCAATATAACAAGCAAAGTTTCAACGTATACAAAATGCTTGCATGCGATTCGTATACTGTATAACCATATGGTGAACATGTCACACCATTTTTGTTGAAAATGAAGGAGCTGAATGTAAGGTACAGAGTCCAATATTTGATAAAAACATTTTTGTTTAAGCTGCTTCAAACTAAAACACCTAGTCATTTATAGAGTTTATTAAGCAACACACCTAGCCCCTTCTTATCTGAATGAAATTTTACCCCTTTTAAATCATACTAGCAACTATATGATCTATTATTTTTTTCTCTTCTCTATCATTGTTATGAAAGTAAATAAAATATTTTTATAAATATTTCATAAGTAGTTTTTATGCATAATAAACGATATTATTATTATTATTATTATTATAAATTCCCTGGATCCACGCTCTCGGAATTTTATCAAATTAACATACACTCAAGTCATTTGCTTAGCAACATTTTTTAAACTGGATTTGCACAAAGTTCAGTTAATTAAACTCGAGATGATGCTGGACTTTTGTCTTGCTTTCCTTCAAGTCGATTTCAGTCCGCTGGACCGCTCGATATGAACGCACTCACTGATATCTCTGAAAAAATATGTATTCGATTGTTCCAGAGCTATCGCGGCCGAAAACCCAGTGGTTCCGGAGCACCGTTGGGCGGAGGTAGTACCATCGTTCCCCAGGAGAGTAACGGTAGTTCCGTGATAGTACCGCAGATCCAACCCGCTTCAAGACCGAGTTCTCAGCCAGTAGCAGTTCAGCAGCCGATGCCCGTCCAACAGCCTATGGTGAGTGTGTGAATATTTTGATATTGCATGTACAGAGTGTTTGAAAAAGTGAGAGGTTACGTTATTTTTTATATTTTTGTAATCCAATTTGATTGTTTTCACAAAATACACCGGAAACGTGCTGATCTCGACAAACAAATTTCATTTCGAATAATATCACTTTTTTTTCGATATCACAGTAGCTTTTTCGTAGTGAATAACATACTGAGAGACAATTATTCACTTTAATTTTTATATACCCCACGCAATAACTATCGAGAACTATCTGTTTAGGTATAGTTCAAATAAAAGGTATAGTGCCCCCTACCTTTCAGCAGTTCCCCTCTATTAAAATAGTTAGGGAGCTAACTAATTTTGTTATTCAATAATCATTTCTGATTACATAAGAATCACAATAACTATATATAATTCCTAATAATTCCATACATATTCTCCGTTTCACTGTCACTGTCGTCATTTAAACCAATAATGAATTTATTTCCACCATTAATCCAATCTCCATATAGTCTTTTTCAACTAAAATTACTTTTTTAATCCTTTTCTGCCAGTCTTCTTCGATAATATTAGAAACTTCTTCTTTAACTAGCTCTATCACCTTCTTATCAAATTTTAGAAAATTATTTTTACGCCTGATGCTGTGTTTCCAAATGTTTTTGTCTGTAAAACTTCAAGTAGTTGGTTTTTGGTATAGTTATCTTCAAAATACAAATTGTTATCCATTAAAAAACTTTGTATTTCATCTTTCCTCGAATTTTCATTCGGTACTTTGATGAGCTGTCGCGAATGATAGGAAGCGTTGTCAAGAACTATTACACTATTCGCATCCAAATTTGGGATCAATGTGTTTTCTAACCATTCCTCAACAATATTAGCTTCCATGTTCTTATGATAGTCAACATTGCAGTCCTCAAGTTTTTTCCACATAATTTCAAAGAATTCGGAACCCATCCTTTAGTTCCTCCGCAATGCACAATGATTAGTCGCGATCCTTTGTTTGCAGGCATGTTAGGCGTACACATTTTCGAACCATCAGTCCACCATTTCGTAACTTTGTCGTGAGTGTCATACCAAGTTTCGTCCAAATAGAAAATTTGCCGTTGTTTTTGTCTATATTTAGTTATTTGTTCTGAGTATTTGTTACGCGATTCCACTATTCTTCTGCTTTCCATAACTGCTTGACGTTTGTTTCTTATTTTAAATCTGAATCCTAGTTTCTTTATCCAATTCTGAAGAGTTTTGTCACAGCAGCTCACGTTATGGCCGGAAGTATTCAATTTCTTCTTTATGATTTCAATTGTAGGAATCTCATTGCTTTTGTAATATTGATTTTTCAATGATTTCATTAGATGAACATCTAAAGGTTTTGGTAATCCCGTATCACATCGCGTCTTGCGTTCATAAGGTTTGTCGACACCTTAAAGATTACTATATTGGTTACTTCGACTATACATATTTAATTATGATTACCCAGAGTATACAGGGTGTAACATAAGTACGTTAAACTATTCAAGTGGCGTTTATCGAAAAATCATTCATTTTCGAGATTTTGCAAAACATGGTTGGTTTTTGTCATAAGTTTTTTGCAATTTCAGTTATTTTCATCAAACATTTTATAGGAAAAAGAAGTAGTTTATTTTGATGAGATCTACCACATACTTAGTTTTTGTACTGTTCCCAGCAACTTCACTTAGCGCCCTACGAGCTAAGTAATATGCATCAATATAGAAAATTGTAAATATCTCGAAAACGATCACCTACAGCGTTGTTGAGGAAGTGTTTTACTTGGGAAAGGTATGGAAATCAGGTTTTTTCATGAACAGTACCAAAAGTGGATCTCATCAAAATAAACCACTTTCTCTCTGGAGATCCTTCTAGATCTACCTCCTCTTCACATTTTTCTGGAGAGAGAGACTAGATGGACTGCATATAGACTTGTGCACATTGCCAATCGTACAAATCAATTTAATGCAGAGTGCAACAGACTGTTGATTGACACTGGAAGTCACAGCATTCTTGAAATGACCTCTGACTTATGCCTCCAATTGTCAACTACGAACTGCCTTATAAAGTACTGTTCCCGAGTAGAGAGGACTGTGTCCTCCGGGAGAAGGAAATATTAAGAGCAGATATTTGTTGGTTCTTAGATGGATCAAAAACACCTTCCGGTTCTGGTGCAAGTGTTTTCAGTCGCAGACCCAGGAGAGACATCAACCTGCCTAGGAACCTATGCTTTATGACGAAGCAGTTGAAAAATGTTCATTTCATGTGGGTGAAATTTATTCAACTATAGTGCTTTCTTTACAGTTTCGTGAGACATTCCTACTTGGTGTGCCACAAATGATATTGAAGGGTTCCGCAGCAAAGGTGCCTAAAACTTATATTTGAGCTGCTTCTATTCGAGCTGATTCTATTCTTCTATTCGAGCTTCTATTGGGAGAACTGGTTTCTATTGTGAAAATGATGGGAGCTACTATCATCAGCACACATTCTTCTATTTGAGCTGTTTCTATTCTTCTATTTGAGCGTCTATACGGAGAAATAGCTTCTATTGGGAGAAATGATAAGAACTTCTATTATCGGCACATATTCTTCTATTTGAGCTGCTTCTATTCTTCTATTTGAGCTGCTTCTATTCTTCTATTTTAGTTTCTATTGAGAGAAATGTTGGGAGCTTTTATTATCAGCACACATTCTTCTATTTGAGCTGCTTCTATTCTTCTATTTGAGCTTCTATTGGGAGAAACGGCTTCTATTGGGAGAAACGTTGGGAGCTTCTATTATCAGCACACATTCTTCTATTTGAGCGTCTATAGGGAGAAATGGCTTCTGTTGGGAGAAATGATAGAAGCTTCTATTATTATCAGCACATATTCTTCTATTTGAGCTGCTTATATTTTTTTTATTCGAGCTTCTATTGGGTGTAACGGCTTCTATTGGTAGAAATGAAACTTCTGTTATCAGCATATATTCTTCTATTCGATCTCCTATTTGAGCTGCTTCTATTCTTCTATTTGAGCGTCTATTGAGAGAAATAGCATCTATTGGATGAAATGTTGGGAGCTTCTACTATCAGAACACATTCTTCTATTTGAGCTTCTATTTGAGCTGCTTCTATTCTTCTATTTGAGCTTCTATTGAGGGAAATGACTCCTATTGGGAGAAATATTAGGAGCTTCTACTATCAGAGCACATTCTTCTATTTGAGCTTCTATTCCTCTATTTGAGCTTCTATTGGGAGAAATAGCTTCTATTGGGAGAAATAGCTTCTATTGGAAGAAATGTTGGGAGCTTCTATTATCAGCACATACTCTTCTATTTGAGCTTTAATTTGAGCTGCTAAAACACGGCGATTATTTTTTCTTGTTGGCAACGCAACCAGTTTCACTAAACTTATCAACTGAATCCAGTTGATATATCTGATTCAAATTACTGTTTGGGATATCTCTCATTGAACATTGTTGTCGTTCTTCTTGAGCATCTCTGACATTCATGAGAATAATTTCAGTTCTTTGGAAACCTATAATATGAATACTACAAGTACGTTGCAATAATTTCTATCCTTTCGTAATTAAGTAATTAAATAATTTTTGAACACGTAACCATAATTCACAAGATAGACTTTGCCTATCTGAATCATTTAGTAAAGAGAAACCCGATACCTTTTGATCTGCAGGAAGTGCAAATTGTTCCCAAGTAGTTCATCATTTAGTTTTTTTTTTCAATCAATTTTGTATATTTCGGAAAACCTTTCGTTGGCATTTAAAAGCTCCGTATTTTTTGGACTATTGGAGCTGTATTCAAAAGCGAAACAGTAATGGATAGAGAATTGGAAGCCCTATTCAATGAAATACCAGTCAACTTTCATTCTTTTTCAAAAACTGGGGAATTATACCTCCTCTGGGTTGAAGTATTAGCAATGGTTTGGGGTGAAAACTTGTCTTCCTTCCAAACTTGATTTTTTTTTGAGATTTTCACATGCCCTGGCAGTCAGTTTACCTTTCAATACGATCCCACCTTGTATATCCCAGGATTCTTCGAATTGTTGTGCAAAATATTATTTTGAAAGGAAGCCGTACCCACCAAGTTTCAAACCGTGTGTTCAAAGATCATTTAAGCGACCACAGGGTAATTTCATTTATGGTGTCAGGTGTGGGATCTCGCCCATTTCCAACTAAAAACACACACCAGAGATTCCGAATAAAACAAATGCCCATTCCGGTCAGCGACTGTCGCTTATCGATCAACACATCGCTGTCCACTCGCACGTTTAATGGGGTTCCATTGTCTTTCCCTCGAATTATGCATTCCCCAGTTAACCTTGATAATGAAAAGTGTCGTTATCATCGCCTGCCGAGTTTTGGAGATCGGGGAGATCACCGTCTGATATAGCTAAAAGGTCTCCCCTGCCATTGGGGTAGGTCGGCAGAGAGGAGACTCGTTTTCCCTTGGGGTAACAAAATCGCATTCGGTCTGTCTCAACGCAGCGTCCCAAATCGTTGAATAAACTTCCACAGCAGGTTCGTTTTGTCTCCGAGGGATCTTCCCGTCGAATTATTTGTCGTACATGTGTTCGGAGTTCAGGTGTGAAAGTTGCCCTTATTTTGGGGGGACGTGGGATAATGACCTTGACGGCAAGGGTCATACAAGCGAATGGGGATGGTAGGGAAATCGTAAATTGTTGGAAAGACGGATGATTTATATTTTTCATGTCGTTTAGGAATAATTCTTGACGCCTCTCTTTTACTATTCTCGCTTACTATATGTATTCAATCATAATCTGGATCAAATCATCCACAGCTAGAAATGTCATCTTGGGAGTTCTTCAGGGCTCAGTTTTGGGACCACTTTTTTTACATTTTATACTAACCAATTTCGTAACTGTGTTGAACATTGTAAAATGCACATGTATGCTGATGACACTCAGCTATACCTCCCTTTCGATGTTAATGACCTTGACAACGCCGCTACAAAGTTGAACAATGACTTAGAAACTATATTTATTGTAGTCGCATATCATTTCTTTGTGCTCAATCCGAAAAAATCAGTAGCTAGTATTTGGAAGCAATACTGATGCATCGCTAGTTAAAATTAACTTGAAACTGCACCTAAATAAGAAAGTAATCAGAAATGAAAGTAATGCAGCAGGTAATACAATCAAGAACGATATAAATAGAGCGCCCAGTACTGAAATAGTAGTTCTGTATCTGTAGAGTAGTGCCACTGGGTCCTAAAATTCTTTGTTCAGCTGCTTCCTTGGCTAAAGAGTCGGCAATGCGATTACCTTTACTCCTGTCGTGCCCTTTAACCCACCTCAGGATAATGTTATTTTCTCCGAAGCTTTGGCTGAATCTTGGTGGCACTCTAGTACTAGCCCTGAGGTAACACGCTGTCTGTTCAAGGCTAATAATGCTTGTCTGCTGTCAGTGCAGATTGTTATGTTTTTGCCAGAAATTCCTTTCCTGGTTTTGTGGCGATTGAGATACCAGCCGAAATAGTAGTTAATGCGTTGGATACAACAGGAACGGTCGCAATACCTGAGCTGGTTCTCGAGTATTGCGCCTTTGAAAATGTCTACCGCAGCAGTAGACGAAACGTCAGGCATACAAACCTACAGATCACGGCCAGAAAACCCGGAAAACAGCTTTCATACAATTTAAGTGATAACTCACGAACTAGCTTGTGGCTTAAATTCATTTTTAATGCATTGGCAATTCATGAATCCAATTTATTGTTTCGCGTCAATTGTGAGTTTTGAATTCAATTCACGAAATTTGTGAGTTTGTGAACTTACCGTATATCTAAATTTTCAATTCTTTGACAGGAGGAAGAATACCCAAAAAATTTCATGTATGAATTGATTTTTCTCTACAGAAATTTCATTTGAAGAAATAAAGCTTAAATTTTTTGCAGGTAACTGGTTGAAGATTTTTTTCCCGAGAAATATGTAAAATGGATTTGTGAATTTGTGACAATTATCAAGCCTTGTGGCTTAAATTCTTTTTTTAATGCATTGCCAAGTCATGACTCCAATTTATTTCTTGCGACAATTGTGAGTTCTGAATTCAATTCAAGAAATTTGTAAGGCCTGAATTTTTGGCAGGTTACTGTTTAAAGATTTTTTCCGAGAAATATGTAAAATGAATTTGTGAATTGATGAAAGTGACAATTATCAAGCCTTTGGCTTAATTTTTTTTTAATGCATTGCCAATTCATGAATCCAATTTATTTCTTCGCGTCAATTGTGAGTTCTGAATTCAATTCACGAAACTTGTGAGTTTGTGAACTTACCGTATATCTAAATTTTCAATTTTTTGACAGGCGAAAGAATACCCTAACAAATTTCATGTATGAATGGATTTTTCTCTAAAAAAATTTCATTTGAAGAATTAAAGCTTATATTTTTGACAGATAACTGTTTACAGATTTTTTTCCACAGAAATATGTAAAATGAATTTGTAAATTGATGAAAGTAACAATTCTCAGGCCTCCTTGTGGCCTAAATTCATTTCTTGAATTCAATTCACGAAACTAGTAAGTTCGCAAACTTACAGTGTAACTGAGTTTTCAATTTTTTAACACTAACAATAATTTGAGGAAATAAAGATATCTTTTGGCTGGTAACTGATCAATGATATTTTTCCTAGAGATATGTAAAAACAAGTGTGATTTAGAGATATGTAAAAACAATTGTGATTATTTTTTTCCAATGCATTGGCAATGGACTAATTCATTTTTTTCCGCGGAATTGAGACGTCTGAATTCCATTCTTGAAGTAGTGATTTCTCTCTAGCAATCTGGGATTTATATGACAGTCATTCAGAATGTTCAGAATCATTTCGCTGTGTTACTTTTTTCAACTGCTCAATATTTTGACACAGGATCCAAACCAAATGTTTTTATTGCACTATATACCAAGCTGTTCCCGTATATTCGTTTTTTTTTTGGTTCTTGTGTTACCCCCGATTGCGAGATCCAAATTCTGATATTTTCAAAACTACTTGGCAGCTCTCCATTACATAAAAGCGAAGTCGTTTGTCGTATTTTTAACGCCTTCGAAAAAACGATGTCGACTACATCATCTCCGGTTTTCATTTCGTCGTTCATTCTTTTATATGTTTACAGCCGATGAATATTTTATGTCGCCAGTTATGGAGTACTAGATTCTTTATCGATACTTTTCTTATCTGGTGTTTACACGTCCATTCACGTCTTGTTGTGATTGTAACTTGTGACGTGGTGAATAATCGAGATAACGGCTACATGTTATCTGGTTATAGACTATAGAGTTTTATTGGACACGCTTTTTTATTTTCACTCTAAACATTTCCTATTGATTTTGTTGTGTTCAAAGATAGCGACCGATAGTTGAAGGTATTGAAAACAAATACCTCTTACAATTGAAGTGTTTCGATGAAAATGAAATCAATGAAAATTTTATTTTATTCATTTCCAGGCCCCAATGCCTTTCTACGCAGATCCTAACAGATTTCCAACTCCAGTATGGCAAGCCGATCCTTCCCAAGGTAAGTTGGAGAGAATTTATTTTCAACAGTAATAATATTTACAGTTATTTTTGATAATCCGGCAAGAACTACCAAAAATCAACACGCTAATCAACGTGCCTTATTTATTCTACGTATACACTATAATTTTTGGGATCTTGTTTCAACTGGTTGCCTTACAGTGGAAGCTGTAGAGAAAGACAGAGGACGAATCTCGTTCGGCGGTAGATATTGAACCATGACTTTGTAACACACCGTCTTTGGGAACCTATTTGTAAATTGAGTCTTCTGCTGACCTCATGTATGGTGTCTCAGGCTTGATCTTCAAGAAAGTTGAGTTCAACAATGCATTCAAGGTTCAACCTAGTACCACAGCTAATCCCTATGACGGCCGAAACAGTGCTGTTGGATTACGAATGCTTTGTAGGCTCTGGTTCCTACTAGGTATCCAAACTCTTGAAAGCCTGACTAATTTCTTCATCTGTATTTATCAAACTCAAACCGTATCAATCCATTTAGAGTTTTGTGTAACCAACATCGGAAACATTCTATTTCAGGTTGGGCTCAGGGTCAGTTCATCCAACAAATACCTGCTGCAGGTCAACCCATAGAAACTTACCAGCAGTACCCGAACGGTATTTACCAGACGACCTACCAGCAACCTGCTTTCGAAGCGAACACGTTCTACACGGGTGCCGTGCAAGTTTTGACGAATCCGAGGCCGCCAAGCGCTTCGAACCAACAGTTACCGCCTCCCAGACCGAACTCAAACTACGCCCACACGCCTAGTCCGAATCCTCAGCAACAACAGCAACAGCCGGTCAATAATGGAAGGCAGTACCAAGAGTATGCCATCGCTCAACAGCCTGGAAACCAGCAGCAACAACAACAGCAGCAGCAGCAAAACTTCATTCCTTCAGCCACCACCCCTACTGGTAACGAGAACCAAGGAGGTAATTCTAGACCAGGATCTGTCAACTCTGCGACGTCTAACCAAAACTTCAATCAGCAATCGCAGCACCAGCAGGCTCAGCAGCAGCAAGTGCAACAGCAGCAGCCTCAACAGGCCAACGTATTCACGACCATCGGCGACTTCAGCCCAAACCCTTCGGCGAACTTTGCCAACACGAGTTCGGGAAACGCCCAGCCTGGGTATCCGCAAGTGAACAGCAGCAGTCCGCAGCTAGCTTCACACAGCTCTAGTGGCTACCCAGGCCAGGAACAGTATGGCGGACAAGAGCACCAGCAGTGGCAAAACGACGGATCCCTCATGTGGGATCAGCAGCAGATCAAGATTGAGAACGAATACGACCACCAGGACCACGGGCAGTACATCCACGAATCACCCGGTAGAATGGACAACGGTCAGGGGGAAATGCAGGAGACTAAGACGTTTTCGCAGTCGGATAAGGTGAACCTGAACACGCGGATAAAAACAATGATACTGAATAAGCAGCAGCAAGAGAACAACAAGATGGAGGAGAACAAGACCGCTGAACAAAACTCTACCGGTCATTTTTTATGGTATAGCCACCATCACCACTTAACGGAACGATTAAGTGATGATGGTGGCTCCCAAAACAAACCCGACTATGACATAACCACGACAGGCGGAACTGACTCTGGAGGCAATAGGGCTGAGGATATGCATAACAACATTTTGAAGATGTATAGGCATCCTAAGCTCGCTCACAAAAGAGCTAACTACCAGGACTCGCTTTTTAGGGAGTCTACCATTAGGAATCATTCAGTTCCCAGTCCAAGTCTCGGGAGGCAGCAAAATCAGCCGCAGTACTATGACCAATCTGCTTCAAGAAATTTTCCACAGCAGTATGCTATCAAAAACGAACCTCAACAAGATTTCTATGAAAATCAACGATATGATTTGCCCCATAGTCCCAACTTAAACTCTATGAGGGCCTCACCTCAGTATACCATCCACGACCAACCAAGTAACCAAAGATACGCCACACTTGGGTCCGAGTATTTGCATTCCCCTAAAATAATTGGTTACCAGAATGCCCAAGCGACCACGGAGCCCAGAGAGGTCTTCTCGCCGAGTCCTCGAAAACAAAGCCAGTACAAACCGACGGGGCGTCCTAGAGGAAGGCCCCGTAAAATCGTACAAGGTGCACAAAACGAAAACCAACAAGCTGTGATCCACAACAAACCACTACCTCAAAACCAGCAGTATCAATCACCTTCTACACCAACTCCTTTGAAAAATGACAAGATCAAAAGTAATTATTTATCCCCGGTGTTTTCTGAGAAGGTAACGAACAAGCAGTTGGGGATGGAGATTCCGGATTGCAAGTGCTTCTCTCCTGGAGAGTTTCCTGTGGAACCCGGTTCCTATTACACTCATCTGGGGTGTGCTAATAGTCTGAAAAGTTTGCGGTACGACTTGGAATGTAGAACTGGTGTGACCGGTGTTGCTATCAGGATTGAGAAGATTCGGTATACAGGAAAGGAGGGGAAGACAGCGCAGGGATGCCCCATTGCAAAATGGGTGAGTAATTTTTTATGGAATTATATTGATAATGATGATGAAAAAGAGCAAATATACTCTATTGTCCAAAAAAAATTCTTATGGACGAAAATTATAAATAATGAAGTTGACAAATAGTTGAACGGCTCCAGTCGTAGACGTAGTTTTTAATCAGTACTTCTTACGATTGATGTTTTTAGCTGTGACTACTTTTTTATACCTTTCTGATTACAAATAAAATTTCTTCAGACATATTCCGATCTTAATTGAACGGTCTTAAGGTTAATTCTATCGTTTACAGATAATTCGACGTCAAAACACAGACGAAAAATACCTGGTAATAGTCAAACACCGGAAAGGCCACACTTGCCACTCTGCCTTTCTAGTAATCTGCCTCGTAGCCTGGGAAGGCGTCGAAAAAGGCAACGCTGACGACCTCTACAACCTTCTAACTGAAAAACTCAACAAGTTTGGCCTCCCGACCAAAAGACGATGCGCCACCAATGAACCCAGGACCTGCGCCTGTCAAGGCTTCGACGAAAACACCTGCGGGGCCAGTTTTTCTTTCGGCTGCTCCTGGTCCATGTACTACAACGGCTGCAAGTTCACGAGGTCCAAAGACGTCAGGAAGTTCCGGCTGTCCGAGAAAAACGAGGAAATCTTCGTCGAGGAGAAGCTCCAGAAGCTGGCCAACCACCTGAGCCCCATGTACAGGTCGCTGGCTCCTCAGTCCTTCAAAAATCAGTGCCATTTCGAAAATATCGCCTCGGACTGCCGGTTGGGGCATCTTCCTGGAAGACCGTTTTCCGGAGTGACGGCGTGCGTGGATTTCTGCGCTCATGCTCACAAGGACTTACACAATATGGTAAACGGCTGTACGGTGGTGGTTACTTTGACGAAACACAGGAGCTTGTCCAAACCATTGGAGGAGCAACTCCACGTACTGCCTATGTATGTAGCCGAGGACACTGATGAGTTTGGATCGCGGGAAAGCCAGGAAGACAAAGTCAGAACTGGAGGCATTGAGATCCTGCAAAAGTAAGTTTTATATGAGTATACTTCAGTTGAACGTTTTACCTTATGAATTTTTTTGAATAGAATTGTTAACAGTTATGAGTTGAAAGAGGGTTACAGTTTTGGTATATGGGAGAAGCTTTTTATTGGGGTCGGTCGGTCGGTAGCTGGTCGGTCGACGTAGGTGCTTTGTTCACTCATTCAATCGATCGCCGTGTTAGTTGGTGGTTCAAGCCGCAGGCTGAATTATCGATTTTCACTTGCTATCGTCCAACCCGTGCTAGGAATCACACGTTAGTCCTTAGTCGTTAGTCCTTAGCTTGCACAAGTTTCAACTTCTGAGGGTTGTCGTTCGTAGGGGTGCGATAGTTGGTTAACGAAAAACATATTTTAAACATTTTTTCAAACACACTTATTATTGTTTTCAATTCCAAAATAAGTAAGCTGAATATTCATAGACGTTATTAATATTTACTCAATCAAAGTCCTGAGTCTTATTTTTTGCTGCGAAAATTTCAATTTTCGCCATTATAATCCATTATCTTTTATTTAATGAATAGTAGGTGTGTCTCTGATTAATAATTATTTAATTATAACCTCATTTCAAACATTTATGGACGAATTTAATTTTTACTTACTTCTTTATTTATTTCTTTTTCAAAATTTATATATTTTCATGTAGTTGGATAGATACACTCTCTCCTCCTTTATTTTTCGAATATACACTTGTTTTCTTTTTCATTTATGTATTTTGTTTTTATTGAATAAGAATTTCAACCACCATTTTGCCTTAAAGCAATACTTAAAAAAGCTATTAAATTACAGTTCATTTATTGAATAAAAATATGTCCAAACATTCTGATCAGCTCAACATTGTTCAAAACAGACCTTCGTAGAATTCTCTATCTTCAGCTTTACCGTTGTTGTAGTTTCCTATTCATCTCTACTTTTTTTTCAGGTACAGTAGCGAAGTGAGAACTTGCTCCATTCCCGCAGAAAAATGTCTTCGGAGAGGTCGAAAAAGCCAAGATGGCAAACGAACGAAAAGAAAAACCGCCACCCCCCAACCGTCTTCTCCTTCCGTAAATTCTCCGTCTTCGACGAACTCTCCCAAAGAGAGGAATAGTAATAGCGAAATACAAAACGGTCAAGTATCCAGCACAGTATTAGGCTACCCAAACAAATCCAATTGGAGGTACGATAATTTTTCAGACAGCAGTAACCAAAGTAATTCGTCCTTCTATAACAGCAGAAACGACTTTGCGAATAGTAACAGCAGTTATCCTAACAGCCCTTCCCCTAGCCTTCCCCAGTTCTCGGTATTCAAAACTCCGATGACTCCCAATTTCAGTAATCACTACTCCCACTCGGGGTATCTTAGGAACGAGTCGCCTGGCGAGTATCAGAACCAGAACTACTACTACCAACCCCCTAATTCCTCTCCTACTCCACATTTAAGTAACTACTTCAACAGCTATGGAAACTATTCTTCCCACTACGCCAACAATCCCTTTGACGACTTCTACTCGAACAGTCCAGCACCGTCTAACGACTACAACACGCCGCCACCTGACGAGAAAGTTGTGAACGTTTCCCAGACGGATAACGCGGAGTGTTTCAGAGACAGCGAGATAGGTGGCGTTGCGATAGCGCTCCCTCACGGCAGTGTTTTGTTCGAGTGCGCCAAGCACGAAATGCACGCCACCACGGCTCTTAAGAACCCTAATCGGTTATCTCCAACTCGCATCTCTTTGGTATTTTACCAGCACCGCAGTCTGAACAAAGCACAGCACGGTCTGGACGAATACGCGGAAAAGATGCGGCGTAAGGTGGAGATTGGCAACAGCCAAACTGATCTGGATAAGTCTGACGACTCGGAATTCAAGCTGGATGTTAGTAGTTTGGGTAGTTTGAAGAACGACGTTTTCCTGAGAGCCCCTACTATCCCTACTGTTTCTTTGACGACTTTGTTTCCTATGTATCCTTGTATCGTTACAGGTCCTTTCCAAGAGCAACCGCCTTTAGGAGTTCCGGACAAGACCTGAGGCGGTTGATCCTGATTCTTGTCCTTACAGCAAGACTGCTCGACGTTTGCCTGCGAAGTCAAGGAAGAGATGGGTTTCATACACTCATTCCTATACGATATAAAACTGCCAAGTCATTAAAAAGTATAGATGGTTGCATTTATCTTGTGAGCCAGTAAAGTACCTAACATAAATCATTTGTGAAACAAAAAATTATCGTGTGGCATGTATGTGCTATGTCAAATATCAACGACATTCAATTGTCGCGACGTTCATTATTCATGACATTCAATATTTGCGTCATCTGATATTTATTGTCATCTTTACCCAACATGTTCGCTGCCGTTTCTGTCTATTTGTCAGCCTAGTCTATGAGATCAAGATGTTTTTTGCAAATATTTCAGTGGAAATGTAGGAACAGTCATTAATGTGTCAAAGTATTAACATCGGTTTCGATGCAATGGCAGTTAACGTGCTAACGAAACCAAAGCATCTCCCATTTTTTACCATAATTTTTTTTTTCAAAATTGAACCTGGCTGTTGACATAGATTTTCAATTTGTTGAATAAACATCCTGCCAGATACATTAAAATTTTGCTCGCGACATCCATATCAAGCTAGCGACCTCTGAATCAATCTGACATCTGAGTAATGTTCTGGACACTCAAATTTTATTACATCCAAATCCCATTTGTTGTATCTGTCGCTCACGAAATCGTAATCCATATCAAATTCCGCAAGCGACATCCAAATCCCATTTGCCACAACCAAACCTCATTCAAGACATCCACTATATTCCACTTATCACATTTATGTTTCGTTCTTAACATTCAAATCCTATTTGTGGCATGCACATCTGGCTGGCTACATCCAAATCTCATTTGCTCCATTCCAATCTAAATTGCGTCATTAAAAATATCGTTTGCGTCAACCAAAATCTCCCTTGCGTCATCCAAAATCTCCTTGCGTCATCCAAAATCTCCCTTGCGTCATCCAAAATCTCCTTGCGTCATCCAAAATCTCCCTTGCGTCATCCAAAATCTAGCATGCGTCATCCAAAATCTCGCTTGCGTCGTCCAAAATCTCGCTTGCGTCGTCCAAAATCTCGCTTGCGTCATTCAAAGTCTCGCTTGCGTCATCCAAATTCTGGAAATTATATACTTCCCAAGTGACTGGAATATTGGATGTTATGGTATGTGGACGTCTTATAAAAATTGTATACAGAGTACTCAAAGGGCTGAAACCTCTCTGAGTATTGTGTTATTTCGGATTATTTTCAAACTGTTTAAAAAGGGTTCAGTATTTCTTTTCCTAGGAATTAATCAACCTGTACAAGTGATTAGATGCTCAGGTAGGTAGTATTAGTGCAGGTAGTATTAGTGCCGAAGGACTTCACTGGCTCATGAATGATGATCGAATATGAATGCAATGATTTATATTGAAAATATTGTCAGTGCCTCTTTGATCTCTAAAAGATAGATATACTGATTGATTAAAGTACAAATAACAATTAAACTCCCGGCCGTCAGTATATATAACAGTAAGTTGAATACAGATTTGTCTAGTTTAGGGTTTTCAATGATTCTTCTATTATAAGTATAGAGTAGTTTTTCATTTCGACTTGAAGTTTTCGCCACATCTAGTGTGATACTCACGTAGCTCGAGAATATATAGAAAGATGGAGTTTCTTGTTTTTCAATCGAATTATTGTACAGGGTTTTCCTGATGTGTCGATCTATTTACATTTTGAAAATTTGATGAACCTTCTGTGTGTATATTGGAATGGTATTTGTCATATATTTTATGTCATCGGGTGTACAATTAATCGAATAGATTTTATCCTAAAGACAGGAATTATGATATTCATATTGAGTTGCGTTGTGCTTTCTATTGTGAAAGTCTCAATATCCGAGAGGATATACCCAATGTTTTGCCTTTGAAAGCTATGATTCACGAAAAAAGATTATATTTTTCAAAGTCGTGAGCATAGAGTTAAGATTGAATTTATTTCTTGAAAAAGAGTATTTAAATTACGTGGAAAAGTCGAGGCTCGGATTTTTCGCACCCAGAGGCCATACTGTGTTTGTTGTAAATGATATTAATGTATGCATTTATCTTTTCTAGTTTTAAAGTATATTTTTGACAAGAAAAAGAAAGAAAATATTTATAGCGTTCTCAAATCGCCTTCGATTATTGTATAGTGTTAGTATAACCAGTCACTTCTTCGAGAATATAAAGTATGTTGTTGAAGTACTCGATGCCAAATATTTAAAATAGATTTTTTAAAAGTGTATTCATTAATTTATGAAGTAAATTTCTTCCAGGCCAGTTCGGCAGCCACTTTTTTATGTAAAATAAGTTAGCTTTTTTCTATAGCACCTTATTTATTTATTTATTTATTATTTCCTTCGAGCGGCCTCGGCGGTTTTCCTTTCCAGTGCGACACGTTGATTTTTTAACTATTTAGCCCAGTTGAATAGTAAACCAAAACGAACTTGCTTTGTAAAAAACCGAAGTGAAAATTTACCAAAGGAATTTCCTTCGCTTTCTCACTATAACAAGAAAAAATTCCGTTAGAAACTGCACTTGTGAAAATACTGGAGCTCAAAGGTCTAGTTTTTCATTAATAAAAGTTTATTGTTTCATTCCTCAACTGAGTTCATTTGAAAAAGATCCCTTACAAATTTCACGTTGAAGATGTACGTTCTTGAAATAATGTATTCCTATCATCTCTAGTGCTAACTGTGAAATAAAATGCATGATACCCGTACAACTAATGAATATATCGTGAACTGTGATACCTCTATTTCAAAGTTATTCAGGGCATCCAAGCTTTCGATGGCAGTTGCTTTTTAATCGTATGTAATTTCAATTTTGTTTCTCCCCACAATTTTTTTTATTCCTCAATTACTTCACCTTCATAATCGCGAACATTCTAATATTCATTATATTTATTTATTGTTAGCTTTGTTTACACTTTCTATCTGTTTGTGGCCGAGATCCTTGCTAACTCCATATTATGACAGCAAATGGCTGCAACAAGTTGGCAATGATGGCAAAGCCCTGTTGTTGAGCTAGTTCTATCTAGATTGTCTCTTGATAATTTAGAAGAATGGAGGAATATGTTCTTCTCAGTACTCTCTATGTTTCTGAACTACCAATTTCCTGATCTGGTTCCTTAAAGCTTTTCGAACATTATAACCCTACTTTTCAGTATCAACAATTTTTGTGTGATCAACAAAAACAGCTGATTCCCACAACTGAATGCCAAACATAGGTTATGTTCATTATAACAGAGTTTGTTGTGTTTTGAGCTGTTCAATTGTGACTTTGTAAGAGTAGGTTTTTAGTGCTTTTTTATGTCATACCATTTGATTTAGTTCTATTTTCGATGAGCATCGTGTCTGGACGAGGAACTTCCTTGATAAATAAATACTCCCATTTATCAGTGTAACTAACTCTAACCTCATCTCGCATTTTTTATAGTTTGAAACCTGATTTAGGAGTGGATTTCAAGACAAAACTATTCCATTGCATTTATTATTCTTATCGTTATAGCCATCAAATGAAACATTTTCCTCATCCACAAGAGTTTCAAATGTACTTGATAAGCGCTACAGCAAAGAATTTAATCCTTTGGCCGTGTGACACGATGAAGAAGAAATTCCTCATCGAAAAAGTATGTTATGTTATAGGTATGCATAAGATGAGAATAGAAAACTTAATTTGTTTTTTGCTTGTATCAGAAGGAATTAATAATGTATAACACGTCTTATAACTCGAAAACTAAAGCTACTTTGTAAATTTTGTAAACGGTCTCTTGTAAGTTTCGATGAGGAAGAAAAAAGATCTCTGAGAAATACTGGTTTTGCTTCATTTTGATGGAGCCAGAAACGAGGAGCATTCTACCGGGAATTTTTCACTTGAATTTTTTGGGAAGCCAAAATTATTATTTGACTGGGCTACATTTCCGAAAAAAAATTTCCGCTTTCAGTATCCTTATTTCTATACAGCGTTGTGCAATAAACCAACCACAGTATTATTGTAAGAGTTTTGTACGGAAATGGAAACGACCGAGGCCACAAAACCCGAGTAGTTTTAGAAGAAAATGTATATATTTTTTACACGATTTTAGCGATGTCTCAAACGAGCAACCGAAAGCAATCTTTTGAATATTTGTACATAGACTTAGAGTGGATACTCGCCTGGGTTTTTTCTTTACCGCGTCATTTTCGGAATCAGGCCTTACTCATCAAAATTCGACCGAAAGCAATACTTACTGATAAAATTCATATCAACGGCAGGCAGCAGTATCGACTCGGAAGGAAAATGTGTTTTATTAAGAGTAAAATAGCCATTTGTATTTTCAATAGCTATAGACTTTTTTAGTTTAGTATTAAAAGAAAAATTGATATGTGTATTGTCTTGTGAATACATTTATATAATATTAAATGAAAAGGTTGTTTATTTCTCCCGATTCCAATTTCGTTTTGTTTCACAAATATTTTGTGAAATTAAATGATGACAAAAAGTAACTGTAGTACTATAGTTCGTAGAATTTCAATATATTTACTTCATTTCAATTAATAACACATATATTCAGAAAAAAAGTTTGTTTCACTTCCTTATTCAGAGGAATTGGGAAAATTTCGGATATGCAGTTGGTTAGTACCGCGTCCACTAGATGGAGTGACATTTTGTTGTTAGCTCCAACTTAGGAAGAGGAATGAAATACTCTGAAAGAATTCCGATTTCTAAATACTCAGGCGATAACCATGGGAAGATTACTATCTTCTCCGGCCAGAAAAGTGAGAATCTCTGGAAGGGAGATTGACTGGCAAGCGCGGGTAAAGTACCTCGGCTTTTTAATAGACCATAGGCTCACTTGGAACCCGCACATTATGTACGTTAAATCCAAGATCGAGGGTCGGATAGCCAGTCTGTACCCTCTGATCAACAGGAAATCCAGAATGAGTCTTAAGAACAAAATCACGATGTTCAAGCCTGTCATCATGTACGCTTCAGGCGTCTGGGGACAAGCGGCTCCGTCCAACATTTCCATTTTGGAAAGGTTGCAGAATAAGTTAATTAGGATGATTGTGAATGCTCCTTGGTTCGTGCGGAATGAAGCCATCCGCAGAGATTTGCAGCTGCCTTCCATTCGGCATTCCATTCAGTCGAGAAATGAGAGAGTTTTCGAAAAAACGGAAACTCACGAAAACCCGTTAGTTAGGGAAGCCACAGATTATGCTGTAGACGACCCCTCCCGATATAGAAGGCCCCGACACTCTGTCGAATGAGGCCCTCATGTCCCACGTTAAAGGATGAATAACTTTTTCATCCATCCCACCCCAGCCAGGTAGGGGTATCCCGTGAAGGGCGGCACTTATGTCTAAGGACTTCATGCCGTCATCTATCAGTTGTGTACCCATTGGCCCCCCTCAAGGCCAATGATCAGCCAAAAGGGTAGGGGAGCTGGTCTCCAAACCTGGATGAAATTAGGATGACTCGTCAGCGATTTTTAAATATGGAATATCATTGACTTCAGGTCAATGATTGCCACTATCTTGCACTGATGAGTGGCTAATGAGCCCGAAACAGGTCTGCAAGTGTGTCCGTTCCAAAATTGAAGGTCCACTCTTTCAGTTGTATTGCCAATTGCATATGCAGGAAATTTTCTGTGAAGATTCCTGCGCTGACGCTTGTCGGATATAATCCAACTCCCTTCGTGGTATTAGCCAGGGGAGTAGTTGTTTCCTGATAGGCGTCAGTCCATTCAACCTACTGTGTAGGTATATTCGAGACTGGCTTGAACGTTTAAAGTTCATTTCTTTTGATTTGTTTACTGCTAATCTTCAAGCATAGCCCACTGACTAATAAGTAAGTTTGTTTTTCCTACTATGAAATTGGATCCATTTAAATACATTCCATTGTATGAAGAGATGATACTCTCATTTGTAAGTCCAAAAGTTGAAGACCAGAGTGACCATACATAAAAGTTCCGTTATGTTGTAATTCCCTGTACACAATTATGAGAAAAAGAAACCTTTGAAATCCTGCCCGTTATCAAGAGTACCAATAAAGGTACCAATAAGTAGTCTCATTACAGCATCAGTTGATTTTTCTTGTAGGGATGCAAAGAAACTGTCAAATGTCAAAAGGTTTTAGCTAAGCTCACAGAAGAATCTGTTAGAGCCTGACCTGTTTCTGGGAACTTAACTGAATATCGTTGCGACATCTACTGGCTATGCATTCGACCTTCTCAGTCAGTTAATTGAACACAGATGGAACTATACTCCAGTTCCCAGCGACTAAAAAAGGGGTTCACCTTACAAAAGGTGGGGTAGAAGATTTTATTTTTTTATTTCGTTTTAATGGGTATAGAGAGTAAAATATAAAAAATGTTACTAAATCTGGGCTCGGCACAACTTTTGGTAGCCGAAAAACCTCCAAAATTTCGGACATTTTTCGGTTTTTTAACAATATCTCGAAAATGAGTGATTCTAGCGAAAAACAGTTTCTATACAAAGTTGTAGAAAATTAAATTTCCTACAAATTTGATCCATACTTTTTTCTTCTTTGACCAATAGGGAGCGAGCTACAGTATCTCATAGATGGACCATTTTCCTCAAAATGGTCTAAAAGCCAAATAGCGCATTCTTTTGTGTGTGTGTGTGTGTGTGTTATTGCGACCTATGCATTTTTGGTTGTATTCTCAAATTATATTCGTAGGAAATTCAATGCTCTACAACTTTGTATAGGGACTGTTTTTCGCTAGATTCACTCCTTTTCGAGATATTGCGAAAAAACCGAAAAATGTCTGAAAATTTCGAGATTTTTCGGCTACCAAAAGTTGTGCCGAGCCCAGATTCAGTCACATTTTCTATATTTTACTCTTTATACCCATCAAAATGAAATAAAAAAATAAAATCATCTACCCCACCTTTTGTAAGGTGAAATCCTCTGGGAACTGGACTACTAGACTATTATTAAAACAGTTTCAAATGACTACGAAACTTTATACACAACATGGACTAAGTGACTATATGAATGTCCCTCAAATGTTTTAACATTGTTTTATCAATTAAAAGTATAGTAATTGTTTATAATTTCATGTCAGTTGCAAGTTGATAGATGTTGATTGAGATCTATCATAGCCACTTACTTTATTCCAATACTGAACATGAAAATTATTCTCTTTCAGTTGAATTTTAGCACTTTTCAACATGAAATGGTCAAGGCTTTCGCGGCCAAGATTTTCAGTGCTACGATCTTCGTTCGGGTTTGAAGGCCGTCGTGGTTTGGAACTGTATCCCAACGTTTCGCTAGCACGAGTGACTGGCTTCTTCAGAGGTCTATTCATTCTGATGGTTCACCGATGACTCGTGATTTCTAGTTCGTAAGTTGTATTTATGTTGATAGAGGTAGCCCCCCTTTCTAGTTGGTGCGTTGTTATTGGCCGAACTCTTATTACCCGTTACATTGCGTTGCATTTGAAATTATTTGTCAGCAACAAATCGACTATATCGTCAGATTTTTAAATTTCGTCCAACTTATCCACAATAAATGGAAAAAAAACTTACCGAAAAGTGAAAACCTGAAAACACTTTTAAATTGCAAGAGAACACTTTAAAAACACATACAAAAACAAAAATATTACCAAAAAGCACTGCTATGATACAATACTGCTTGTTTTATACACAAATAACAAATATTATCAAGAAAACACTAAAACGATTTACCGAAATATTTTTCGGTCTCGGTCCGTCACGACATCCCGTCCGAATAATTAAATAAAAAACAAACGCAGTCGTACACTAACGGAGACCAACTGGAGGCTAGCCTCCTCTAACGCTATAATTTCTGCAACTAAAATTACAAATCGCTGGTTAGATCGGTCTTGCGGAGCCTGTGTTTTTTTAAAGCGGTCGGAGGCTTGGCTCCCTTGCAAAGCATGGCATTTATTAATTCTGGTTGATAGTTTCTTCGTTATTCGTTCATGGGCGGTGCGTTTGAGTTTTGTTGATACAGGATACAGTATGGTACGTACTACGTACTGAGTGATAGTGTTTTTTCGGGAATATTATCTATTTATATCAAAAATTAAAGGCATTTCTAGAAAAAATTAATCATAATTATTTGTCAATATCTTTTAATTTATGCGATGAATAACCTCAAATTTTATGGGGAGGCTAAGCCTCCCTTGCCTCCTCTGACGAGTCGCCGCTGCTACAATCTATGTTTTACGTTACGAGATTTCACTAATATCGATTACATTCAATGCAAAATGTATTAAGACGGCTCTGAAAAATCAACCCACATACCCGCATATCTTTTATTAGAGAGATCAAGTGCAGTAAATATAAAACGGAGAGATTTATTTGTTTTCGTGATGTAGAACACTCAGCATCTTTTACCGAAGGTGAAAATAATTTGTCATACGTTTGGCTGGTATTTGAAAACAAGAACACTTGTCATTCGTACTGTACTCGAATTTTCTTCACTTTGCAGGATTATAAATCGTATGTAACGGTTATTTTTGTAACCAGATTGCTGCATGAAGGTGGGTGGTTTTGAATGAGTGGACACCATTTCGACGGTTTCAAAATCGTTTTTAAGCCAGGCGACTCGCGAATATGAGACCCTCCAAAATACTTGACTTCGCGAACTAAGATATAATAAGCCGTCACAGTAATACTAATATCTCCTTGATAAAGGGTACTGAATACCGAATGCTATATAATAACGGCAGTTGTTGAATAATTCATCTAGTTTTGCTTCAATGTTCTTGCAAAACTTGTAGAGTAGGCATAGGCATCTAGTTGCCTGTTGTTGTTAACATATCTAACTAATCTTAGTGAACTGAAGCCTATGGAATGGTTTTGTTGCAAAATATGATGGGCGACTGCTGATATTTTAGGACTTCCATAAATTAAGTGTGCTATGTGTTCCTTATATCTTACTTCAATAGATCTTTTTGTCTGTCCATAATATTTTGCATCGCAGTCATTACATTCAATTTCGTAAATTCCAGACTTTTCCGAATTTTCGACTTTGTCTTTTGGACTTCTCAAAAGGCTCTGTAGTGTATGACTTGTTTCAAAAACCACTTTCATATCTAGTTCCTTGAAAATCTTTCTTCGTATATTGGTGGTATGGAACTGAGATGTATTTATCTTGGTTTCTATCCTTTCTGAAAGTCGAGATTTCGTTCATTCTTAACCTAAACTTCTTCTTCCTTATTATGTCATCTATGGAAATAAGTAAACACAATAATATTATCAATAATGATGACGGACCTATACCAAATAGCATACAATATAGCTTGTTGAAATAATATTGTTGGGTTTACTGATTACTACATAAGGACACATTGCAAAAATAAATTTAGATAAGCAATATTGTGAAATTAATTTTTATATAGCTGAACATGTTTTATATACAGCTATAACATTTAAACATATATTGTAAAATGATAGATAAGGCAAAATTGTGAAATTAATTTAGGGTGGTATACCTGTATGGGTGGTACACGTGTATGGTTTACCTGTATGGTATATCTATATAGCATAAATAACGTTAGATTCACGTTAGTTTCTAGCTTAATCTTCCTCTTGAAGATGATCACTTGGTGATAGAAACACGTGTCGAGGTGTTAAAAATAACGATTTGGTGTTGGGAAAAAACTCCAGTAATATTCATCATCATTAAGACCAACCACAAGATAATTTTGTGCAAATGAAGTTGCCAATTCTGTTACTGATGGAAAATGTGTGAAATTTGCTGATGAAGTAGACATGAAAATAACAGGTTCCGAAAATGCGAGCAAACAATGACATCTTTAAAATGGTGGTTTTCCGGTAACTCGCTGGTTTTCAATTTCACATAAAACAGTAATTATTCAACTTCATGATTATCTAAAAATGATTGACCCATTATATATTGATGTGAATAATCATCCGCTTCTATTGTTGAAAAATACCAGGTTTTTGGGTGTTGAGGTTGATAGAAACCTAAACTTTGGGAACATTGTGAAGGACCTGAACGAAAATTGCATTCTTTAGCAATCAAGCTACCAAATTCTTGGGGATATTCTCAGTTTAGATCAATTGAAAATTATAATTCATGCTGAAGTCAACTAACGTACCTGGTTCAAATCTAAAGAACCTGTTTCGGATATACCTACACAGTAGGTTGAATGGACTGATGCCTATCAGAAAACAACTACTTCACTGGCTAATACGACGAACGGCGTTGGATTATATCCGACAGGCATCATTGCAGGAATCTTTACAGAAAATTTCCTGCATATGCAATTGGCAATACAACTGACAGAGTCAACCTTCAATTTTGGAACGGACACACTTGCAGATCGGTTTCGGGCTCCTTAGCCACTTGTCAGTGCAAGATAGTGACCATCATCGACCTAAAGTCAATGATATTCCATAATTGAAAATCGAAATTCTCTCAGAGTATTTCATTCCTTGTCTTGAGTTGGAGTGAACATCAAAAATGTCACTTCATCTAGTGGACGAGGTTAGTACCTGTTCTGTATTTTACTTCATTGTGTAGATATAGAAGGAGTTTCGGGTCCCTCTTTCTGACCCCAAACGAGAGTTGAAATTACATCCAATGATATGATCTTGAAGATATCTCTTCAAAATAAAACCTCACCAGCATATTTAGTTTTGAGTCGCCCTCTCGAAAACTATATTTTTTAAGAGCTGTTGATGACGAATTTCTTTACGAAATCACCATCTATGGGTAAATTTTCGTTATGTGGACACCCGGTGATTTTGAAAAAATGTTTGACTGTATTTACGTATTTTGATGCGTAGATTACGAATCCGAAAGAAAAAAGCGGCGCTCTCCCTTATTTAAAAAGTTACGGCCCTTCAAAGTTCAGAAAAGGGCAACTTTTCAGCCTTCTTTTTCACTAAATAAACTATTTAAAAACACAAGCATTTATTCACTAGGTCACCTTTACACCTTATTCCTCCTTCTTTAACACTTTTCACTTCAATAATCAACATTTTTCTTATAAAAAACCTAATTTAAAAACGAATGCTTCTCCTGGTGACATTATTCTATTTTTAGGTTAGTTACTAGTGACATTTCAGAAAAAAGCGGTTGGTATTTGCCGTCGCCTACTATTTCAAATTCGTAATACACCACCAAAAACCAATTTACGATCTAAAGCATGAAGGTAAAAAACATTTGAATTACTTCAGGAATATGGACTGCATCAGTCGTACCAACCATATCATTAACCTTAAAAACGTAAAATACAGTGATATGTAACCAAAAAGCAGCTCCGTACATATTTTAACATTTTTATAAGAAAAATGTTGATTATTGAAGTGAAAAGTGTTAAAGAAGGAAGAATAAGGTGTAAAGGTGACCTAGTGAATAGATGCTTGTGTTTTTAAATAGTTTATTTAGTGAAAAAAAGGCTGAAAAGTTGCCCTTTTCTGAACTTTGAAGGGCCGTAACTTTTTAAATAAGGGAGAGCGCCGCTTTTTTCTTTCGGATTCGTAATCTACGCATCAAAATACGTAAGTACAGTCAAAAATTTTTTCAAAATCGCCGGGTGTCCACATAACGAAAATTTACCACACCTGTAACAATACTTATGATGCACTGTTTGCAACCTTTGGTATAGTAATTAATATTACCAGATCTATTCACCTGTAGCAGTATTGTCAATAGTCAGTGCAATTCTCATTAAATTTTCGATTTATATCTGCTGAAAATCGTACGTGGGATTTTATTCCTCCGAGATCGCACCGATTAGAAAAATCAAACTAGCATACCTAGATGAGTCAGTTGTCTGATTTCAGTGCCGTAAAACCCCCTTGTTATTGATAATGTGAATGAGAGCGGGTAGGCAGGTTAGCTGTTCAGAGTGTGTGTAAAAGCCTCACACGAACAAAGTTGGACTTTCGTCCCAACCGCCAAACCGGTTACCTCTGCTCTCTGCCTCCTCTCAAAAATTATACTCGAATTCCATCAAGAGGCTAGCACTTTGAATGCTAGCCCGGTCCAATCGGTTTTATCGATGGATTCAACGAGAACATAAGAAAACACGTGATGTTGATGCTGATTTTTCCGGTGAAAAAAGAAGACAGTTACATTTATTTATAAACGAGTAACAGCACGATTTGTCTTTATCAAAATAGACTCCAGTTTCGACGAGCATTCTGTAGAGATCTGAGAACAGGAAAAAGTCACCGGGGGCCAGATCTGGACAATACGGAGGATGCGAAAGCAATTCAAAACAAAAGGACATCAGAAAAAACAAGTGGGTTTGCATAATTTTTGAATAACATATCATCTATGAATTCGTAAGAACCTTCTGGAGGAATAAGAGGTCTTCCAACTAGGACTTCCGAACTCTGACAATTGACGCACCGTCCGCTTCGCCCATTTTACGGTCACCATAATCGTACTACGGAGAAAACCATTCGACGCTGTATGTGAGTGTGTAGAAGAATCTGAGGCAGCTGACAAGAACTCGACTTTTTGCAGACCACAACATGTAGAATTTTGAGTCGTGACTTGAACCTGCACCCGTACAAAATTCATCTGACTCAGGAACAACGCTGAATGGGTTCTGGAGCAGTCAGCAACTGACTCTAATGTTCATCAACAAATCTTCAGCGATGAAGTCCATTTGTGGATGAACGCGTACGTGAACAAACAACATTGTCGAATTTGGGACCATACTAATCAATATGAGATCCAAGAGCGTTCAATGCACCCCGAAAAAGTCGCTTCGAGATCGACGTTGGCCAGGTTGTCACTGCTAACGGCGAGCACTATAGGTCAGGGATCTCCAAACTTTGAAGCCTTCGGGCCATAATGATTTTTTCAGTTTGTTCCAAGGGCCAATTTCTGCCCTTGACTATATTTCTAGACTAGGATAGTCGCAAAGTGCGTGACCTAAGCAAACTTACGCTTTTTTGCATTTCAATTATTATTGTGTATTGTGACACTTAACGACATCTAGTGGCGAGTAGTGGTACTATGTACTATCTTTTTCAACTACCCGCTAGGTGGCATTAGGCGTAATTAAATATTTGGAATTACCGCGTTGGTTCGAGAAAGTTCTGGTTCTAGCTAGTGTAATCCGATCACCTCGAGATGGCAGTAATAATTGCATATAAAAAGGCTAGCGGCGCAACTGCGAGTTAGTCTGCGTAGAAAAGGCGAAGGAAGCGAAACTGTCTATTGTGAAATAAAGTAACACCCATCAATAAAAATATTTTGATTTGACTTATTGTTTTTATGTGTGATTTGCTAGTATGGAAAAGAAGCGAAAAATCGACAGTGAATGCAGAACGTTACAAGAAATATGGAACTTTCAGTATTTTGTGATTGAGTTCAATAATGAGGCGCTATGTTTAATTTGTAATGAAACCATAGCTGTTCTCAAAGACTATAACATTAAACGACCACCAAGTATACAGGAAGTTTGCGGAAGGAAAAATTTGAAGCTTTGAAACGCGGACTCAAATCGCAGCAATCTTTTTTTAATAAACGCGAATACTGAACAAGAGTCTGCAACTCGCGCCAGCTTTCGTGTGGCTCTTGAAATCGGAAAACGTGGCAAACCATTCACCGATGGAGAAATGATGAAAGAATGCTTGATTGCAGTAGCCGAAGAAATATGCCCCGAAAAGGTAAATTTATTTAAAAGTGTCTGTTTGTCAGCAAACACCGTGACTCGGAGGGTGCAAGACATCGCAGAAAATATATCATCTCAACTGTCTGACAAAAATGGACATCATGAGTAGTTTTCTCTGGCCTTGGATGAGTCAACGGATGTGTCAGATATTGCTCAGGTGTTAATTTTCATTCGCGGAGTAGATAAAAGATAAAAAATGAAGTGTATGAAAAACTTCTTGATATTGATAGTATTCACGGCACGACAACTGGGGCAGATATTTTTAAGGGAGTTGAAAATGCAATTAATAAAAAGAAGCTTCGATGGAGAAATTTTAAATCTATAACAACTGATGGAGGCAAAAATATGTATGGTAAAAATAAAGAAGTGGTTGCACTTGTGTCAAAGGCAGTAGAAAATGATGGTGGTTCAAAACCATTAGTCTTACATTGTATCATTCATCAATAGTCCTTGTGCGGAAAATGTTTGGATATGTCTGAAGTTCTAAAACCAGTCATATCAGTTGTTAACTTCATCAGATCCACTGAGCTGAATCACCGACAATTCCGCGAGTTTATTCAACAGATTGGAGAAAATGATTTACCATATCATACTGCCGTACGCTGGCATAGTAGCGGAAAAGTCCTTAAGCGCTTTTTTGAACTTCGAGCAGAGATCGAATTTTTTTAAAATGGGAAGCAGCGCCCTTTTGCCAATTTAGAAAATAGTGAATATGTTGATTTGACAAATCATATGAACAAACTGAATTTGAGATTGCTAGGAGAAAATCAGCTTCTCCCTGATTTATACACCAATATCAAATCCTTCAGGCAGAGAATAATACTATTTCAATCGCAATTTCGTAAAAAATGTTTCACATATTTTGAAACATGTGAAATATTCAGCCACACTACAGAGACTGAATTTTTCGTCAATTTTGCAATAGAAACTTTGAGTGCTTTGAAGATAAATTTTGATACTCGTTTTTCAGATTTTGATGTCATTGCGAATGAAATTAAGCTTTTTCAAAATTTTATAAGGGTCTTCCACTGGAACAATTCGATAATTTGCATAAATTTGCTCGTGGGTTGTTTTCTGTTTTTGGTACTACTTACTTGTGTGAGAAAACGTTTTCCAAGATGAAGTACACAAAGAATGTTTACAGATCTCAATTAACCGATGAGCATCTTGAATCTCTTTTGATAATTGGTACAAGTAAAATTGATCCACAACTACAAAGTATTGTCGGTGGAAAAACACAATTACATAAACCTCATCAGTGTTTTTGTTTTACTGTGATTCATTTCAATTATTTGTTAGTTATTAATATGCTTAAACTTAGATACTTAAGTTAAGTTTTCTTTTTCATCATTTCTGTCGTTAAGTTTTACCTTGCAAGTAAATAAAACCGAGTAATTATCATTCTGTGTTTTCTTCTTCAACTTATCACAGCAATAGTATCAACAATTAGGTAATCATTGGCTGTCGCGGGCCGGATTGATGACACTGGCGGGCCGGATTTGGCCCCCGGCCGTAGTTTGGAGACCCCTGCTATAGGTCGATGAATACAAACTTATTTTGGCCTGAATTGAATGATCCGGACACCAGCGACATGTGGTTTTAATAGGAGGGCCCTACGTGCCACACAACTCATGCGACATTGGATATTCTGCACGAGCGATTTGAGGGCATGGTCATCTCACAAGGAAGTGATATGAAGTGGCCACCGAAGTGGCCACTTATATGCCAGGTATATGCGAATAAGCTACAAAACACAGAGGTTCTCAAAGCCAACATAATCCATGTCATCGGTCAAATTCAGCCTGATTTATACGCCAGAGTTGAAGATGATCACTTGGTGATCGAAACACGTGTCGAGGTGTTAAAATAACGGTTTGGTGTTGGCAAAAAACTCCAGCAATATTCATTACTACACCAAAGGTTCCAAACAGTGCATCACAAGTACAAAATGTTTTTACGAGGATGATAATTGGGTGTAGTTTTTAATGGTATATATCAGGAATTCGGAAATTTTATACAACCTAACTGTTAGGAACGATATTACAGGTCTGATGGAATGATGTTGCTTTGAAAGTTCAGTAAATGAGTACAGTTGTGGAATTTGTGGATTGGACATGATTTACTGGTATCTGTTCTCAGGTCTGATGAGGAAGGTGTCTTTTTGGAATGTTTTTAACTTTGGTCTGAAAATTGTTGGTTGAATTTTCTGGTAAATGTACAGCAGAACTGGTTTGTTTGAACTCGAATATTTTGTTTATATAAATATTATTGGGAATACCTTCGTCTGCTTTTGTGAGTGTGATGTTGTCATTATTGATTTCCTGTTTTATCTACCTCAGTGTTTTCTTCTCGGAATTGTGATTTTGTGAAAAAAAGACTGGTTTTTACGATCTGTGCTGTTCTATGTTCGAGGTTACTGTCTTTGGTTATGGATTTGAGGGTAATTTGTGTTTTGACACCTGAAATTTCTAGGGTTTTTTGCTGAATCGGGTGTGGCGATGATACGGTTGAAACCTTTATTGATAATTGGATTTCTGTTTCGTAGAACTGTGTATGTATTGAGAAGAAATTGATCATTTATCTGATATAATTTTACTTGTTTTCCTAGGATTGTGATTGTTTTTTAAACATCTACCTGTTTTACCAGAATTATTAATTTTTCTAATCAAGTTTTGTAACTACCCAATGTTATATAAAATATATTGTATATGAAAATTATTATCATGGATGGTGTTATTCCTTTCATTATATTCATCTTATCATGTTTTATAATACATGGATGTAGGATTGAAATTCTAAGCTCTTAGGTATAAATTGTAAATGGGAGAAAAACTGATTTTTTATTCCTTTTTCTTTTCTTTATAGAGATACATTCATTGTAATTTTTTAATAGAATACATAGAATAGAAAATATATGTATACATATATTTTCATATGTATAGATGTTAGTTATACACGAATATCGTTCGTGGTATTAGCCAGTGGAGTAGTTGTTTTATAATACACCCGATCAGTATATTCATATGAATGATATTCTAATTTTCAGCGGACATAAAACCATCTATGGTGGATGCAGCTTAAAAAAACCTTCACTTTCCTCCAAGTTGCACCAAATTGACCGTGCCAATCCCACCACGAATCGAGTCTTCGGTCTCGGAGAGTACCGCGATATTTCTTGCTTCTTTAGTATTTCGTTTACCTTTACTCGTCGAACAGGTATCTGGTTACGTTCCTCGTATAGTCGCATTCGTAGATCCGTGCTTACTGCTAAGTGAACTGTGTACTCGATTTTGCAACGAGTGTTCCGTGATTTTTCCGACTTTTTGTTGTGCCAGCAGGAATACTATATATGATGTGAAAAGAAACATCGAAGCAAAGGTGAGATTTTGCCACAGATGTATGCGATAAATTTTGGCTTACAGATATTTATTATTTTCTGGAAGATATTCGGAGATTTGGTGTGTGAACTAATTTGAAATAGTTGTAAACACAAAATATCTATTTGAAACCGGCATTTACCCCTTCCTGAGTTTCCTCAAGGACATATTTCGATAGGAGTAGAGTCAGCATGAATTATTAAAAGTAGCAGGATAGGGAGACATTTTGGGATGAAATCTATGGAAAAAGGGATTCATCTGAATAGAGAAGAAAGTAAATTATTGATAAATTCCCTTCGATCATTATTATTAATGAAGAACATTGTCATTTTAGCATATAAACCACTTTGGCAGTACGCGCGATTTAATAGACTAAATTTCACTATACCTGAACCACTATTTGCATGTAAGTTGTTATTTAACACGACCCAAAATATCTCCTGCAGGAAAATTACATACAGGGTGATAATTTGGACACTTACGATGGCTACATCTAAGCAACCAAATAAAATTTCAGAAATCGCTAAAAACAACTTCCATAATAGGAAGGGGGAAACAAAATGAAGTATGAGGTGACTTCTCGCCAGTAGCCACCCCAACTTTATCCCGTAACTACTACCCACATCCCGTGTTAGGAATCACACGTTAAAAGGTAAGACCTCGTTAATCCTTAGCTCGCACAAGTTTTGACTTCTGAGGGTTGTCGTTCGTAGGGGTGCGACAGCTGGTTAACGGAAAAACAGATTTTAAACAGATTTTAAACAGAAATATGTTACTTAACCACCACAACTGGGCTTCTGGGACCCGTTACAAAAATAAGCAGAAAAAGTGAACTATTCTGCAAAAATTTATTTAAAAATGAAAACAAATATTATATATTGCAAACATATAGGTTTTTTGCATATGTCGCAAGTATGGTTGGTTTTACGGTCGTTTTTCGATGAACATACAGAACATTTTTTTATTTTTAACCTGGAAACTTTAGCAGGTAGCTCAACAGGGTGTTCTGGATCAGTATTGAAGAAATCGAGGGCCGTATCTCGTAATTTGCGTTTAACTTTTGGGTTGGAAAATCGATGTCTAATTTGAGCCTCGCACAAAGAAATTCCAAACTGTTTGTTTTCCATATGGAGAAAATTGATAAATAACTCTACTGTTGATAGCAGATACATTGAATATCATATGGAAAATGGTCATTGGCCATCTTCTAGTCAATCTAGTCCATTACTTGTATTTCCATAATCAAGTATCTCTTCAATAGTACGCAACCGATCTTCTTCATCATTTGAAACATTATCTTTGTTTTCAATATCGTTCCAAAATTCATCATTATCTACTATTTTCATCAACTCTTCATCCGATAACGGTGTATTAGCGGTTGTATCTAAGAACAGTTAGTCTCTGTTAGTTGAAAACAATAATAACAAATTATAATAGTACCCATGGGCCCAAAATCAGTTCAAATTCGTTAAAATGGATTCAAAAATTAATGCGCACTCGTCGGTCGTTCGATTGCAACTATTTTGAGGAATACTCAAGAGTACTCAAGAGTACGGTAGTGTCCGCTATAGGACATCGTCATATTTTGGTGAACCTATCATTAATATCCCTCATTTTGTAAAAAAGGGTTGCTTGAACGAGGCTTGCAGAACAAATAATAATTTAAAACATTTTATTGAGGATGAAGACAAAACTTCAGTGTCGGATAGATCAGGAGTATATTAGTTGACCTGTGGCTTTTGCCCAAAACTCTATATTGGTCAAACTGAGAGAACTTTTTCCCAACGAATTAAACAGCATAGAAGTAGTTTCTTGAATAGAAAAATCAGTCATATATTTTCAGAGCAGAAGGAGATGAATTCAATCACGACCATGACATATTACACTGAGAAGAGGAAATTTTGAAACTCAATCTTTTAGAATGTTCAGGAACAAATAGATTTAGGAATTTTGGTCATTTACTGAGTGACCAAATGGAAGCAAATAACTTACCGTTACTGAATATTTTTTCAGGTATTCAAATGAAGTAATGTTGAGATCTATTGATTTTTTCCCAAACTGAGGAACACATTTAACATAAATTGGCTGGGTAAAAACTCAGGTAGTTGATTTGAGGTACTGCAGATTGCAAAAACATATATACATGGGATATCAATCAATCAAACAATCAATCAATGTCTTTGCTTATTATCAATACAACAAATTTAGCATCGTCAAGGTAGGTACATTCAACCAGCAACCCTTTAATAATTTTTTTGAATTCAATCACATGTTATTTCCCCATATATGGTGGTAGATGGTTGAAGATCCTTATCCCCATAGCAAAAAAGCTTTTATGAGTAATTGCCAGTCGATGTTGTGGCATATGAAGATTGTGGTCATTTCTGGTTGCGATTAACTTGAGGGGTGTTATTTTGTGTCTTGATATAGACAAGACATTGAAATATGTATAGAGCTGTAATGTTTACTATATCATTTTTTAAAATAGAGGTCCACAGCTGTCAGTTCGTTTTGCCTTCCCAGGATTCTGATAGCCGTTTTTTGTGAAATGAATATCCTCTCCCAATCAGTTGAAAGTCGCCAAAAAACCTATCCGTATGACAGCTTAAACTGAAATAACCCCATGTAAGCTGCTCTCGAAACATAAGAGGGAACAAATTCATTGCTTCTACGAAGCAGGTAAAGAGTGCTGGACAGCTTAGTAGAGAGATCTTTAATGTGTTCATTCCAATTAAGTTATCCCCAAAAACTTAATGGATTTTCGAGTGTCCTTCAGTTCTTTTAGTGGGAACATAATTGTTTCAGTTCTTTGATATTCAAGCATAACTTATTGGCTGCAACAAATGTTCGATTTTTTTCAACGCGTTGTTAGTTGCTTTGGATATTCATGTTCAGGGTGACTCTCATAAATAGTAGTATCATCGGCATACTGATTCGTGTTGGTTGATTCATATGGTGTGGAAGATCATTAACGTATATTAGGAATAATAGGGGTCCCAAGATTGACCTTGGAGGCACACCTGCTGTTACACTCACTGATGCAGGTCTTACACTACTTTGTTATATGTAGATTTTAGTTAGTGAATCACGCCTGAGGAAGCTATTGTATAGCGAAACACGTGTTGCGATTTGGTAAAACTGTTTAGAGTGAAAAAGTATCAATGAAGTGTTTCTTGAATATATCAAATTATTTCATTCAAATCTAGGTAAATGTCGAAGAAACATAAGAAACGGTCTTCGCACCTTCATTGTTATCATAATTACCTTTAATCAAACGATATTCTCAAAGTCCTCTGTTACTTTTGAACAAATTGTATCTTTCGAACTTTTCTTGTTTATAAGGAGCCAGAAGCTTCGACGATGACTCCAGCAATAACGCTTATTTATCATTCAAATAATTAACCTTAATATTTATAAGTCATCAAAAACTTGTCGGATTATTCTTTTAAAATGATAAATACGTTCCTCGTCCAGTCACATTGATCATTTACTGCTTAGTGAAGTGTGGAATTGTTTTTGTAACAAGAGTTAAGCGATTTTTCTGACGTTTTGTAATGTTGTACCAACACGGTATGAACAAACATGAAACAGAGGTGATATCTTTTTCCAGACATCTTGTACAGTGTCTGTTCAAAAATGAGGTGAATTTTCATTTTTCTCAAGAAATATTTATTCTTCAATTTCTATTTTTCCCCTTCATAGTAGCCCCCTCAGATATAATACACTTGTACCAACGTTATTTCCAATCCCCCAAGCAGTTCTAATTGGTATATCTCTGCAGTCTTGGAAACAGAAAAAAGTTACAGGACGCCAAATCTGTTTTCTTCTTATTGCTTCTCGAAAGCAGCGCAAACGATGCTGTCACGCTTCATGCCTGAAATTTCCGCACGACATGAGCCAACCGATATGCCGACATCCTCAGCAACTTCTCCAATAGTGATTCGACGAGTCTCCATAACAATTTTCTCAACTGTCTCAACAGTTTCATCTGTTGTTAATGTGCTGGAACGTCCAGGACTAGCACACAACTTCTCGAGCTCGTAAAACACTTGTAAACATTTTTCTGACTCAGAGTCCAATCACCGTATGTGTCTGTCAACATTCCAAGCGTTTTTGAGGGAAATTTGAACACATTTATTTACTACCATACTATCAATTAACAACAGTCGAATGTCTCCTCATAACCGACCTTATTTTTCCTAACCATTTCATTTAGACAAGGGCTTTGGAAAACGATACATGTTACCGATTAAGTTACGTGTATTTCCGGTTTAGCGTAGATGTGGAACACAAGATTCGAACGATGAAACATTTGCAAAAGTAAACGTTTAGTTAACTGGTCACCGCGCAAGGTTCGGCTCGATTCACTCGTTTTTTCCGCATCGACAACGTTCGCTTCAACCTCCATTCGTAGATGACGGGTCGATCGATTGTTCATTCTTATTCCACGCACGTATTTATGTCAATGCTGTTACACATAACCTGTATCCACATCTGCGAATTCGGAAAACGTCGAATTTAGCTGACTCGAGCGGTGAATGATTGCTAAATAAACCAGCAAAATGACATCTTTTCTCTATACATATTTCATCCTCACAAATAAATTCATAGCTCTCTCTCAGAAGGTGCACCTTTTATGTTGTGCTCGTTATTCTATTCAAATATCCATCTTGTGTTCTTTTGAACGTTTTCAAACAGTCCTGCATGTTTGACCTATACGAGGTCGTAAAAGGCCTCTTTTGCATCTGAACCGTACAATACAATGGTCTTGATTCCGAAGAGTGATTCTTCCTAATATTTTGCTAAAAAAGTTGATGAAAAGGAATGCTGATTGTTGAGAAATAGCTTTCAACACTTACTTCAATGTTTTTGACGATAATGAGGTTTGATTTGTTTGATGGCAAATACAACCTATTGCTTTTCAAATACTTAATGAGATTTTGAATAATAATACCAATAACGTAGTAGACTGGTAGATAATTATGGTGAAAACTACTGTAAACTGTTCATGTATTTCGATATTATGTGTTTTATAACACATAATATCAGGTGAGAAATAATTAGAAATGGCTTTTACCAATCACTCACAAATCTTTGGTCGGTAACAATGAGGTTTGATTTGTTTGATGGCAGTTACAAATGATTTTTTATGGGTTAATGGTTGAGAATCATGATGAAAATTACTAGGCTGAAGCAAATAATTTTTGATGGAGAAAAGATGGATAACAGCATAAAAACAGTTATATAGAAAAGGAAATAGTGTTCTCATTGTCGAAAAAATAAATTGAAATCGATCTAGCGGTAGAAAATTGTTTTTCATGGTTTTCTTCGAAACTAGACCCCCTATTGAAAAAAGTTGAATGAGAAAGTTATAGGAAATATGAATATGCACAACTTTTGTATGAACTTTATTTTCAGATAAATTGGAATTTCCTGGAAAAAAGGAAATTCCGGTTTTTTACTTTTCGATTGTTGTTGTCTATGAGAATCATTTGTTTTTCATGATATTACTTGAAAAATTACATTTCTGACTTCTGAATATACTGTAATTCTTTTTAAAACAAAATATTCAGTATACGTCATTTTTAGGCTAAAATACTTGTATTGAAAACAGTTTTTTTTTTTAAGACATACAAAGATTTTTCTTTTGTTTGAACTATGATAAAGCGGGAAAGAAAAAATATTTTTAAGGCAAAGTTTTTATTAGTTCGCATTCTGTAACAAGTTTTTTCGAACTGATGTTACTTTTATTTCTTTGAATTATCTACTAATAGCAGATAATACAACTAAAAAATCCAAATTCAGCATTCAGGATAAAAATAAAATGTTTTGGTGAATATTTCCATTCAAAACAATTACAGTATATTAAGTACACAAAAAGTAAGTTTTCACCAGATACAGTGGAAAACAAATGATTCAGGTATGAGAAAAAATCAATAACAAATAGACCAGTGATTCAGGTATGAGAAAAAATCAATAACAAATAGACCAGTTTTTTCCAATATTCTCGCAAAATTTATCAGAATAAATGGTTCATATAAAGGTTGTAGACTTTTATATTTTTCATTCTTGTTGTATTTAGAATTTCTCAATCGGAGGTTTGTTTCAGTGGAAATAATGAAAAAATAATTTTTCATCTCTAACCTATTTCATCCTTCGTACCATGGATTTACTTTAATTAATTACAAGTATCTGGAAAATGCTAGTTATTTATGTAAGTTTGATATTATTACCAGACTGACCAGTTGAACATTCACAATTCTGGTTTTATGTTCTTTTATTGCACCAGAGGTTGAATTCCGTTTAAAAAAAAATAAATAAAAAAGATTCATCATTTGATCATGAACAGTATAAAAAATCTCTCGTTTTTCCAAGTTTTCCCAAAAGGTGATTATGCTGAAACTGAAAAACCTTAATCAACTCCTCCTCTATATTTTCATTGAAAAAATTGGTTGTTATGTAACGTCGGTATCCTCATCATGTAAATAAATAATCAGACCATCCACTACGATGTCTAACATGGGTTCATTTGACAAGAAATATTCCTTCAATTATTTTGTTCGTTCATAACGAAATTTTCATTACTTGAAAGAAAACTATTCAAAAAATCGTCGCACCCATGACATCGTTGAAACTGGAAGTAACATTTTTATTTGCCACGTAATCTTTCAGTTCAGCCCAAATCAACTCAATTGCATTTAAATCCGGGTGATATGGCGGTAATCGTACAATGTTGTAATTTGCTCTTCTGGTCGATATCGAGGGCATTTTGTAGATTTGTTTAGTATGATATGGTGCATTATTGATCACCACAACGCTACTTAACACCCACCCACCTAACACCCATTTCCTATAATCACCAGAATTAATCTCGTTGTGATAATCATTTGTATTACAATTTGATTTCCATAACGACAGCGAATAATTTCTTCACTTACTGTACTGACACGACGTGCCCTATACGAGTTCCTCGATGTTCATGAGCTCTTGCCCCGCTTCACCATACCAAAAGAAATCCATTGATATACAATTCGTTTTTGTTCTATTTCTGAATGATATGAAACCGATTAAAAGTTCATTGACGTTCACAAAATAATAACACCGGTATTGAATCACTCCATTATTTTAGAATACCTGAAAGTCGATCGACCTCGTCTATCGAACAGAACCAATCGAGGAAGTGAAAAAAGCGGGTGTTTCTGAAACGTGAGAGATTTTAAACGCCCCCAATAAGGAAATTGTGCCTGCGATTATTTCGCCAGATGAACGTGTGAAAAATAGGGTCGTTTTCATTAAAATTTTCATCGAAAACAATACACAGTAATTTTCTAAGATTATGCTTTCTCGCGTCTGATCACTTCCCATTAAAGCTTATTGTTATGGTTAAATGTGTCGATGTTAATATTCAGATAATTTTTTGTACGTGAGACAAAACGCTCTTTTGTTTTAGAATAATGGGGGACGGATTAATCGTATTCATGGAATTAGTTTGTATCTTGAGATCGGTTCTGGTGCCATGGCTCGGGAAAAATTTCTATCGACTATTGGTGTCGTGACACACTTTCCTTCAATTATTTGTATTAATTAAGTAAATATTATTCTTCCGCATTTTAATTTTCGATTCCTTCGATAATGAGAAGTGTTCACTCTTATTTTATGTTCGTAAGAAGACATATTTGACATATTAAAACTTAAATGTAAAAGAAATCAGTTAAAGCGAAGAATAAATCAATATTTTTATACAACTTCTGTAAGAGCATTAATTATGAAACTTTTTTTTTCAAAATGATCTGTAACTCACACTTTCTAACCAATAACAGTTGACCAGATTTGTAACTCACCACCTCGAGGTCAAATACAGATGAGCAAATACAGATATAGACGATAAACAACCTGCTTTATGCATCCTGGTTGATCTTAAAAAGGCATTCGATACTGTCTCCCACGAATGCTTTTGAATACTTTGGAGAATTCTGGTTTCAGAGGCACTGATTTCAGTTATTCAAAAGTTACCTAAGCAACCGTGAACAATGTACCAAAATCAAAGTCCTACCTGAATAATTCAATTTGCCGTTCCACAAGGTACCGTCCTTGGACCTATCCTCTTCAACATATATTTGAACGATTTATTCAAATTAAATATAGAAGGGAATGTGATGAGCTTTGCTGATGACACAACAGTATTCTACAAAGCCAAAACTTGGGAAGAATTGAAAATTTCAGTAGAACGGTACTTTAATATCCTTGAATGGTTTGACGGGCAGCTACTAACAGTAAATACAGACAAAACATACTTCATTTTCTTCACTTTTTACTCAAAAAATTTGCCTAATTTTGACACCATAAAGATCAAACAAACTAATAAAGTTGTTAGATAGTATTGAAAGGGCAGACAGTTGCAGATACTTAGAAATTCACCTAGATTGTAACTTGAAATGGAACTTACATATAAATTATGTAGTGAAGAAACTCAAAAGTATTCTATATAAGAAGAAACACTATTCCAAAATACTCACCAAAGGCCAAATGAAAATATTATATTGCGCGCTGATCATTGCTTGGGGTGCGGCCAATAAAACGTTTCTCAAAAACCTATAAAAAAAAGCAGAAAATGATTCTCAAAGTCAAAGTCTTGCAAGTAGCAAGATCATCAAAGAACATATTGCAGTAAAGTTTTTTTTACTGAGGTCCAAAACTTTATGTTGTAAAACCAAGTCATGGGTTCTCCAAATTCTCCGCCTTCAAATCAGTGGCGGCGCCACAGGGGCAGGAGGGATACCACCCCTCTGAAATAGTGCGTCAACTAATTCTAAAAGGACCTTGCCGACCTGGGTTATTAGATGACTTCCAAAACTTTTCAGTTTCCAATTAAAAAAAAATTCAACGTTTCTTGGTACAAACCTTAAAAAACGACTTTTGTACGTGTAGTTTACTTTCCAAGAGATTTTGTATGCTGTCTTTTTAATAGTGCACATTGTGCATTATTGAAATATTTCTTTAATTATAGTTTTATGATATTATTTCTTTTCTTAATGGAGAATACAGTATTACATCAAATACTTATACCCCCCGCCTTTAATTTTTAGAATCACCACTGCTTCAAATCCATCGATATGTTGAAGTAAAAACATTCATCACATCTTAAAACTAATATTTATTTTTGAGACGTTCTAATACATACATTTGAATGTGATTCAGAAAAGTATTATTCCTTTTGTGATTGTGTGTTTCTTATGCATGCACTTATATATTTGTGTGTACTCGTATGTCTTTTAATGTCTAATGTCTAGTTCGAGATCACGCTCAAGGTTCAACTTTTGTGAGTTAACTTAATTTAACTACAACACATCACTTATACTATTTTTGTATAACTTATTTTTTTACCGTAGTATGCTCTGGTCCGGCCCTATCCCCCGAAGCCCCGATACATTCGGGAGCATTATCAACCAACGACCACTCCCCACACCGTGGGGTCCGAGAATCATGTGCCCTGAGTAAGCGCAGTGAGCCAAGAATGACAGCCTTCTGCATCTGTCCGGCTAAGATTTCTGCCTTAGTGCGGCAAACCGGTATGATTTTAAGATTCCAGAGTAGAGAGATCATCATTCACCAAGGACTGATAGCAAGTACATTAGGGTCTCGGACGCCTCGCGGCAGCCCCTGCACCTTGTGTCAGGAACCTTTATACCCATCACGCGGCTGCGGTAGACTAAGGTGTTGAAGACACTATCCTGGTGAGCCATGATGAACCCCTCAGTTTCCGACTTCAGCCCACTCAACCTGAGAAAAGCGAAAGTCAGGCGCTTTGATAAGCCAAGGTCTTAAGTGTTATTGAAGAAGATCCCATGTTCATCCTTGTGTTTCCGCAGAAGTGAGGTGATCTCTGTGGCTTTTATGTGATCTTTTTGCAACTCGGTGACAAGAGTTGTGATCACCTTGTTCAGTGTCGAAAAGTAAACGGAGTTCGTCAGCTGCTCAGGCAGCTACCCTAAAGAGAAATGCTCCAATTCCTGCTCTCTCATGGTCGTGGACTATAGAGAGAAGGGGATCGGAACTTCTGACGGCTTTACAGGCTACATCCAGTACCATTCTATCATGTAGACATTCCAAACTCAAAACTCCACGGCCTCCCTGTTGTTGGGGGAAGTACAAAGGTGGAACGGACGATTTGGGATGCAAACTCCAATAGAGATGCATCATTTTTCGGGTCTTTACATCGAGATGATACAGCTCCTCTCGAGTCCACTTCACTACTCCAAATGAGTAGAGTAAGATTGGAACGGCAAGCATATTTGTTGCAGCAACTTTGTTCTTCCTCGAGAGTTCCGATGATCAGATCTGTCGGAGTTTGTGCTGATACTTGCCGGATCATATTATTATTGTTGTTATCATTACTATAATAGTTCATAACAAGAGATATTATTTTCGTTTTTTTAATTCTATTTGTTTACCAATATTTGACCGTTACAGATCTTTTGATATTTCTCCTTCCACTTGGCACATTCAATTACGCCCAATTACAATCATTCGTGAAATGATTCACTATTAGTTTCAAAAATGAATGAATCCGACCAGAAACGATCGACAAATAAAAAGCAACAGTTACCTTGAAAATGATCGGCACCATTGACCGCGTACCAATTCTAAGTTAGGAAATCAATATTCTACGACAAGCGACACCGAAATAGTATCGATTATTGATTATGTAACTCCGGTGCGGTACCAAAAGAAGGCAACGATTCGGTGATGTTCGTCGAATTGCGCGGGTCAATATTCGTTTCGGCTAGTTTCAGGTTCAAGACCACGTTTCAAATCATAACGTTGCGGAAATCTAGGAAACGAGACCGTGAAATGGGTGTACCATTAATAGGTGTCAAAAAAGTGAATTTTATTCGACCAGATATTATTTAGAAACGAATTTCCTGTAGTCTCAGGGACGTCATCAACAAAATACGCGATAAAATCTATACTTTTATATTGTATCCAAAGTCTCCAACTGTCAAGTACTTATTTACACCACTGGAAACATCAAATTACACATAATTACGCGCTCACCGCCATCTACACGCGATTGTCACTGTAGACTAGACCCTTTTCTTTCATATCAAAGAAACGACTTTGATCCTCTGTTGGGAAATTTGTGTGTTCCTTTACTAGGACTATTGTACCTCCTGTGAGTGTATTTCAACTATTTATCAGTTTCTAATTTTTACAATAAACGCTCTGAAGAACGGCACTTTCACAAATTCACAATTCAATAACTCAAAACAAAAAAAAACCCAAAACACTAAACAAACTAAGTTTAATATTCAGTTATTCCGATCAGCTGTTAGCTTTTTTAGTGGCGCCACCATCGGTAGAAATCTTCCCTACAGTTAACACAATACATAAAATATAATTCTGAGTATTGTAGGTGGGTATAGTCCGCACTAATCTTATTTCAGAAATAGCGAATAATTTTTGGTGAAATTGACAATCTGGGAGTCAACAAAACACAACTTTTCAGACTTTGGGGCCAGAGAACCTTTAATGTCACGCTATATGACCGGTGTTTTACATTACCACATATATATGCTCAAAATGGAGCCATTTATTGAATTAACAATGTAAACTGATGTATAGTCATATTTTCCATTCGTTTCTTCATGCTCTGGATTCACAGCCTGGAGTTTTTGAAATATTTGTCATATGTCAAATATTTGGTGATGTCTAATTCGTATTAGGCCATGGCTTCACTGACAGCAAAATAATAAACATTAGAATGCTGTACTGAAGCACCAAAACTAAAAAATAATCAAAACATCATTTAGGTTACTTATATGTCATCTGTCACTTGTATCACAGTAGCATACCTGCAGAAATTGAACGAATCGACAGAACAGTAAGAACACATGTGTGTTTCAAAAGACCAATTAAGTAATTGGTCAGTACATAGTTGTGTTCCTGGTCTTGTCTTGGTTTTTTAATTTATTCTGTGCAGACTATGTTTCTGTCAATATAATTGACGTGTGTAATTACACGAAAAACGGAGACAGTGATATTAACCCTTTATTCTATGTACAAGTAATTCAGTCAAATTTTGCGTCTAATCAATACATCGAAGAGAGATTGATGACGAAACGTGAGTTGGCAATGGAGAATGTTCCTTAATTTGGGTTATTACAGCAAATGCAAGTTTGAACAAAATAAAGTTGAGTTTAATTCATGAGTTTTTCAAATTCACTTCGAAAAGTATTCAAATTGATGTTTCAAATGTTGGGTTTCAATTTTTAAAGGGATTTGTTTCTAATTCACATATTAGCAACATCGCCTTTATCAATTTGAAATAATTTATACGTACCTAGATATTCTACTTTAAAAAAGGAAAATTATCTTTTGAAATCAACAATTAAGGCAAAATATAAATTATAGTTCAATATCACCTCATAAACAACAATTGTTTTGTTATTTATTTATATAGAGGAAGATAGGTTAGGTGCACAAAATGTCATATGTCACAGAATGTCTTGGAACTCGGAACATAAGTGAACAGAACAGCTCGCCTCTGTTTGTCTCATACACGTAACAGATTCATTGTCCTTTATTAGCTATAACCGATGTTGCCAAATGGTGAAATAGAAACGAATCCCTTTAAATGTTGAATGCATTATTTCATTCCTCTTTTTTAAGTATTTAAAAAATTTTTTAAAGAAAGAGGTTGAAATGATAAGTTTGAAATGCGTTATTTTAGAGCTCTTTTATGAAAACTACTTGATTTTCGTCAGGAGGAACATTCCCCATTTCTTTGATTGTCAGACCGTTGGACGGTTCATATGAATGAAAAGTTTAAAGGGCTTAATTTCCTTTATATTACACCAATAGTTGTTTCCGCAACTTATAAAATGTACGAACTTCATGTCCCACAGTGAGTACATTTTATATAAAATTGTCGTTAAAAAGTCGTTTTGGTTGCGCGAAAGCAAAGTAGAATATTCCTCGAAATTTGACAATTGCTGTCGTTCAAGTCGTGTGGCACCTATTTTTGGGTGATGCGCCGAATATCCGTTTGGTATTCGGTATTCGACGTATTCGGTATCTTTTTCACCATTTGTATTCGGCCGAATCATTCGGTTCTGGTGTCGAATATATTCGGTTCGAGTATTTCTATTTTTTGACTACACAACACGGTTTATAAGTCAAAGAAGTCCTATGAAGAATGTGATGAATAAAGCTGATAAAATAAGTCAATTAAACTTATGTCAACATTTATTTCCAAACTTCAAATTAAAACAACATTTATTTTCAAAAATTAAATCAATATTCAAACCGAATAATTTGGTGGAATAGCGGGTTCGGTAAAGATTAAACCGAATAGTATTCGGTAATCGGTTATTCGGTGAAACCACTATTAGGCGCATCAAAAACCACATGGGAGCTGAGCCCAGTTCTTCCACCATTCCATGCACTATTTGTGATGAATCAATCTCCACCAGGGTCCTCAAGTCCTCGTCCAGGATTATTGTAAGTCGGGGCTTATCTTCGAGGCAAAATCTCCGGAAGGAAATTTCGCAAACCAACATGCTTTCGTTAACACTATCTTTACCAAATGCCTGTTTAATTCATATATAGGTTTATTCCTACAACGTAAATTTATAAACTTAAATAACAATCTCATTTACTTTGCAACTAAATCCATCAATTGTGGCTTGAGAAAAGTATTTTCGAAGGGAATTTTATTGTTTGGCAAGCATTCTTGGATATCAGCTTCCTTCGATGCTGTTGTTGGGGCTTTATTAATAACAGTGCTGTGATAACTTGCATTATCTATGACTATAACTGGAAGCTCTTCTAAATTTATTAATAGTTGGTATTCAAACCAACGCAGAAAACTTTGTTGGTTCATTTCTCTGTGGTAATCACAATTCTTTGTTTTTGAACAAATAATTAGGTCTGTTCCACAAATAAACCTGGTACTGCATCCAGTATGGAGTATAATATATCTTGAAATGAAAAAATCAGTTAGTGTATTTTGTTTTCATTTTATGGTTGTATTTACCTTTTACCACCAACCTTACTCTTTTTGAAACTTTTTACGTTGGAATCCTTCCAAGATCGCCCAATGGTACCATGTTTGAATATCCAAGTTTCATTCAAGAATGCAAACTGGGGCAAATTGTATTTCTTAAGTTTCATATAATCATGTAGAAAGTGTAGATATACTTTTCATTGTAATACTAGGCAGCTCCATCAAACCACTAGTTGGATCATCTTTTTGTGTGTTAAACCAATTTTCTTTAGAATTTTCCATAAAGATGTCTTACAACATTTGAAAAGATCACGTTCTTTCAGTTCATCTTTCAAAGTTTTCAAATTGATGTTTTCCTGAAATTATTGTTGTCGTCAAATATTGTATATTGAATAAATCAATACAAAATACTTACTGGTTTTGTACATATCATAAATCACATTTCGATTGGCATTTTGATCGAAATCATCAATATCTACCACTGGTTTCACCCATTTTCGCTATTTCGATGGATTGCTATCTACTTCACCTCTATATAAAAATCTTATAAGATTATAAAAATCTTATACATGTTCAACCTTCTACGTCAGTTTATATGTTCAATTTATTGTTTTTAACTCATTTTTACTGCCCTGAAGAAGCTTCCCATTAGAAGCGAAAGCTTGGCAAAGTAGAACAGAGATTTGATTTTTGATTTTTTGACTGAGATACCCTGTTAATCCATTTTGCTGTATATATATATATATATATATATATATATATATATATATATATATATATATATATATATATATGCTTGAAGGTGTTTTTGCTGAAGACAGCAAGAGCTCCACAAGGAAGAAAAGCCACCACAACGTACTTGTACTTTCCTACATCAGAGGATTATCGGAAAGGATAAGAAGGATTGTGTCCAAGTATAACATCGGGACCGGCTTCAGATCTGGAAACACTATCCGTAGCAGCCTCACAAAAACCAGGCCACCAAACGCGGACTGCGATTCCAAGAATTGCATTTACCGGATACCCTGCGAGTGCGGAGAATCATACATCGGTGAAACTAAGAATGTTTGGCTCATCAACATAACATCAAGTGGGCTCAAGCTGAAATCATCCACAAAAAGGAACATTGGTTTAGGAGAATATTCAAAGAAGCCGACAACTGCGGTAGCAGAAATTTGGGAAGCTAACCAGAAATGCCATCGGAAAACGAATCCACATGTTTCTAGAAATGATATGAAATCGGTTGATTGGTCAAACCACCAACACTGACATAAAAACTTGGCAAGTTGACTTGGGTGTCACACCAATAGGTGGTACCACTTATGTTTTGCTCGCGTTTACGCAGCTATTTTTATCAAGTACTTTCTTGGTTTTCTCTCATTTTGTCTTCGATCGAGGACCGCCTGCCCTATACTGACGATGCCCAATAGGCTGAAACAGCTGTATACCGGTGGCTCTTAAATTTAAATCAATATGGGAATGATGAAAGAGTACTTATCTATGCAAGATAAGTAATTAATATAATTAATATAACTTACGTCTCTAACAGCAGTTAATGGAAATAAAGGTTCGCCATTCTCACGTTCTCTTTCATAGTAGTCTATTAAAGACACTACTATTTGTTGATACTGTTTTGACAATGCTTTAGGCATATTGAATATACGCAGGTCTTATCAAAATAAATGAATAGTTCCGAAAAGAAAAAAAAGACTGACAGTTTTCGAGGTTTTTTTCGATTTGGCAACGTCTGAAATTTTACTTTCAGTTGAGCAACTCACAAAATGAAATTTTACTAGTTTAATTGCTATCGAACACATTCATTGTGAATTTTAACGTTGTTATGTTGGATATACAAAATTACCAAAAATGACGTAATTCTCTTCTATATCTTCTCTTTATATCTTCTTGCAATCCCCATGTAATGATGAGATCATCATAAACACCGTATTGTGTGGGAAGGTAACAGCCAAAATCTTCACTTATTTTTACTCCAAGATGACGCATATTCGATACATTGTACTAACAACAATCCACGAACAGTTATACTATCATGATATAACAGTCATTTTCGTCTTACATAAAACGAGTACAGACCCTCAATTAAAAAAGAATAAACTAATAAGAAGATGCGGATACCGTGTCTTCGTGTCATCGGAACGATATGTGATTATATTTTGTTTTCCCACAATGTACGTACAAGTCGAGAATAGCAATTATACTAAATTTGGTCCCGCAGATCTGTGACAGACAGGTCAAAGAGACTTCCTTGCTTGGAAAGTAAATAATACAATGGGGCTGTCGCTCTTTTTGATGTTAGAAATTTAGACGTCTTGTTTTGATGCCGTTTCTTGACATTGCTAGCTAAGGAGATGCATGTGACTTTGACAATTTAATTTCAGGGAAAGCCAGAAAAGAAACGTTATAAGATGATTCAGATTGCTAATGATTTATTAAGCATTATCATTGTCGTCGTTGGAATATTACGGTGGTCTAATTGTAATCAGAAAGCTTTTTCAGATGTTCAAGACGAGGAATATATAACTGTAGTTATGCGAAAAAGGGATACCAGTGAATAAGATTCGGATGCATTTCAATATTGAAATAACGTGAGCTGCTGTGACAAAACTCTTCAGAATTGGATAAAGAAACTAGGATTCAGATTTAAAATAATAAACAAACGTCAGTCAGTTATGAAAAGCAAAAGAATAGTGGAATTGCGTAACAAATACTTAGAACAAATACTAATACTAGATACTCGTTAGGACAACAAGAGGATTGTTCCGAATTCTTGGGGTTCTTGTTGAATACTCTTCGTGAGCAAAACAATAGCAAAATCAATACTCCTGACCGCTCTGGACAGAATGATTCCGTACAGCCCATCTCGTCTTGTGTTTGTAAATCTTTTGCTGGAAAAATCCTCACTTGTTTACTTTGTGGTAAATGTTCAAGAAGTACCGAAAACTTATGTGAATTTCTCGAACTTCATCTAGCTTTTCCTAATATGACTAATAACCAGTCCATGCAAACCTTATTGTTAAATCATCTGAAAATGGAATTTTTAACCGGTGATGATCGACTGTATTGTCAAACATGCGCCAAACTAACTGAATATTATAAGAAAACAAGTATAGCTCAGGCACCAGTCAATCTAATAATAGCAGACCACTATTATAATATTCATACAGTCATTGTTCACTGTGGTTCTGGCGTTGCATTTGGTCATTATTACGCCTTGGTCAAAGACGAAACGGACTGGTATAAGTTTGACGATAGTCGTGTCACGAAGTGTTCTGGCGATGCATTGAATTCATTGGAGCCTCTGGAGACACCCTACATTTTGTTTTGTAAGAGAAAGGACATTGTTAGATCAATATCTTCAGATGATGTGGTGCTGCAGGTTTTTCCGGGTTTTCCTGCAGCTGAAAAAGCAAATGCGCCACTGGAATCAATGAAGTCGCCCCGGAGCGCCAATGAATTTTTATTGTTGTTTTTATTTTATTTTTATCGTTGTTTTAATAAAATTTTTCCTAGAACAAATAACTAAATATAGACAAGAACAACGGCAAATTTTCTATTTGGACGAACCTTGCTATGACACTCACGACACAGTTACGAAAGGGTGGATTGATGGTTCGAGAGTGTGTAAGCCTAACATGCCTGCAAACAAAGGATCGCGACTAATCATTGTGCATTGCGGAGGAAGGAAAGGATAGGTTTCGGATTCTTTGAAATTATGTGTAAAAAACTTGAGGACTGCAATGTTGACTATCGTAAGAACATGGAAGCTAATATTTTCGAGGAACGGTTTGAAAGTACATTGATCCCAAATTTGGATGGAATAGTTCTTGACAACGCTTCCTATCATTCGCGAGAACTCATCAAAGTATCGAATAAAAATTCGAGGAAAGATGAAATACAATGTTTTTTAATGGATAAGAATTTATATTTTGAAGATTAGCTACCTAACTATATTATTAAAGGGGAGCTGTTGGAAAGTAGGTTGCACTATATCGTTTACTTGAACTATACCAATGAATATATCGCTAATCGAACGTGTGTATTCCGCGAAATTTTAACATTAACCTAATTTTTTGAACAGTCCACTCGACACATTTAAGACCTATTCAAAAAACTCTATATAATTTAATTTTCAGAGGAAATAACTTTCTACCGAGATCTGTTTTTTAGGAGTTTTGGTTCAACCATTGCCGATGGAACTCAAATCCTATTTCCATTGCAAAATTGTAGAAATGTAGAATCACCACTGGTCTCAAAAACCTTCCAAACTTAAGGAAATCAAGGCTACATTATATCCTTGGAACAACAAAGCAACAAACCACTTCCATAAAGTCATAATTACCAGATTACGACTGGGCCACACCTTACTCATGAACATCTATTGAGGAAAGAACCGCCACCAAAATGTTTCGCGTGTGAAGTGCTTGTGACTGTTAAGCATGTTCTGGTAGAGTGCCCACTGTTCACAGTTGAGAGACTGAACAATAAAATTCCCTCCAAACTAAGTGAAATTTTCCAAAATAGCAATACCAACAATATTATTGAATTTCTTAAAGAATGTAACATTTTATTTAAACTGTGATGTAAACAACTGCATGTTTCAGATATATTTTATATGTTTGCCGCTAATAGCTACGGCTGATGCGGTTTTTTCTAAAAAAAAAGTACATTCAGTGCAATTAATTGCTGAATTTGTAGTTATAATTAGTTATGATGATCTGTCAACCTAAACCACAAATGTGTGGCTGACTTCTGCTAATGGCTCCGTGCATTTGTACTTCTTTCGGCAACCATTTTCAAGAATGTATGACTTTACTGAAGTCTCGATCTGCCCACTCTTCAGGTAGTGACACGCTTTTAGAATTTTGTGACCTGACACTGGTGTCTCAATCTGCCTTTAGACCGGGAGATGGTGAAAGAATTTGGTGAATCATTTCTTACAGTATGAATCCTCCTGAAAGCGCCATACTGTAAAAAATAACTCACTAAAATCTTCCACCGTCTCCCGGTCTACTACTCCCCAGGTAATGACACGTTAGGGTTTTGTGACCTGACGCTGGGGTCTTAATCTACCTACTCCCCAGGTCTCGTCACTGGACTCCTCAAGGGAGTCAAGCGGTTCAACACAGTCTTGAGAATATCATATTTTTCGACCAACTCTTAAAGGTTATGAATGCATGGTTCTTTATCTACCTGTGACCCAATTTTCAGTAACTGCAACGTGTTTTTTTTCAATCAACAAGTTTGAGTGAAACGGAACGAACATTAATATGAATGAGGACTTAACTGAGTGCACGTACAATTATTCAATCAATTAAGACGCAATAGGTGCGTGTTTGGACCGATTTGCGTATCAATTAAAATATTATCGCTATACGTGTCGTAACTTTCAATAATCCCGGTAACTATTCATGCTTTCTGACCACAATTCGTTGCAGTGTATATAAGGAAGGCAACCGTTTCAATGGAAATATTACCTTTGAATGAAATACCTCGACGATATGCATCTCACACACCTTCAAGATACTGAATGATAAAGTCGCATTAATATTTCTTCTGCATGCCTCGAACCGTTCATTGTTTTTGATTAATTGGAATAGAGCGAAGAAAGTTTCGCGGAAAATGATACAAACGCACCGAGAAAGTATTCCGTTTCTTCTGATAATATCGCTTATTATACAAATGTGTCAACGTATCAATCAAATATCTGAGTTGTTTAGACGTGACAATAATTAGCAAGTAGTGAGATGTTGATTGAATTCAGTCGAGGTTGTAAATGACACTATACTTAATTGAAATGCACCAAGATGCATAGAATGTCTTTCAAGCGAGACTTCCGAACTTTGACAATTGATAACGGCCATTTTGTTGAAGCTACATCTGTCAAATTAGTTGTCATTTGTTCAGTCTGTTTTGACAAATCACCATGAAGGGATATAGCACTCCACAACACATGCAAACGATAGTATTGAACAAAAACAAATATTAATCATCGAAAATCACTTTATTGTTTTTCAAAATATTTCCCATGAAGATCTATACACTTTTGCATGCGTTTGAACCAATAGTCGAAGCACTTTTGCCACTCTGATTGAGGTATCTCCAAAACATGCATTCTGAATGCAGCAACCGCTAGTTCAGTCATTCGGTACCAAGTCAGGACTATACGGCGGATGACTCATCAAGTCGATGTTTTGGGTGTTCAAAAATGCAGTTGTTTGAGCCGATGTGTAAGAGCTCGCATTGTCGTGGTGGAGAGTGGTCAATCTTCGGCGGTTGGTTTTCCTGATTTCTTAGAAGGCAACTGGCAAACAATTGGTTGTGTACCACTCAGAATTGACTATTCTGCGTTGTTCTAGTGGTACGGTTGTGACATATCCAGTTTTTCCGAAAAACAGGCGACCATTTGCTTGGAAGTGCTTCGTGCGCGAACAAATTTTGTTGGATTTGGCTCATCTTGAAACACCATACAGTCGACTGCTGTTTACTTTCGTGCTCATACGCGTAAATTCACGATTCATCATCTGTCACGATGTCATAGACGTATTTCGAAGCACCGTGATCGTATTTTTTGAGCATTTCCTTCGACCAATCGACACGAGCCTTTTTTTGAGCAAATAACAAATTGCGTGGGATCCAACGCGAACAAATTTGTTTGACAGTCAAATGTGCATGCAACATTGAATGCATGCTGGTCTCACTAATGCCTAAGGTGGTCTCAATCTCACGATAGGTCACATGACGATCTTGCAATATCAGTTCGCGCACAGCATCAATGGTTTTCGAAACAACAACTGATTTTGGACGACCTTCACGAAATTCGTCGTGGAGTGAACTACGACCACGATTGAATTCACCATACCATCGATAAACACTGGTCCTTGATAGAGCTTCATCGCAAAAAATTGAATTAAGTTCATCCATGCACAGTTGCTGAGTTAATCCGCGTGGAAAGTTGTAAAAAATAATCGCACGAAAATGTTCACGATTTAATTCCGTTTTTGGGCCGAGATGACTCTTTTAAGTTACTGTAAACAACACAAATAGCGCGCGTATGTTAAATCGTTCTGAGTACTATAAGCTCAAAAATGTCCAACTTTACGATAGAGCTGTCAGTTGTCAGATTGCAACATCAAGGTTGAAAAATCCCGAAACATAACATAAAAGGCAACCCTCGTATCAAAATGGGTGTTCTGTTCGGGCAACGTACCGCGCGCTCCGTCCCTTTCACGGTCGCCATAATAGTCCTACCGAGAGGACTATTCGCAATGTGATGGATAAATTTGGGTCCACTGGTTCAGTAAATGACTGACCAATGACTGCTGAAAACATTGCCGCTGTCTGTGAGAGTGTGTGGGGGATTCCAAAGCAGTCGATTTCGCGTCGCTCACAACAACTCGACCTTTCGCAGACCACAACTTGGCAAATTTTCCATTGTGACTTGGGTCTGCACCCGTACTAATCGAGTAAGTGAAGGTGAATGACCATAGAGGTGATGCTCTGAACTTGTTTACGAGCTATCTCGCCAATAGACTTCAGTGTGTAAACATTCATAACATTTTGAGAAACTGTTGCAGGAGTCCCCCAAAGGACCACATTTTTCTGAAGAGAGAGGCTAGATGGACTGCATACAGACTTGTGCACATTGCCAATTGCACAAATAAATTTAATGCAGGGTGCAACAGACTGTTGGTTGACACTGGAGCATAGCATTCTGGAAATGACCTGTGACTTTGTGTCTTCATTTGTCAACTAAGAACTGCCTTATAAAGTACTATTCCCGAGTAGAGAGGACCTAATCCTCCGGGAGAAGGAAATATTAAGAGCAGATAGTTGTTGCTTCACAGATAGATCAAAAACACCTTCCGGTTTTGGTGCAGGTGTTTTTAGTCGCAGACCCAGGACAGAGATATCTACCTGCCTAAGAACTTATGTGACTGTTTTTCAAGCGGAAATTTACGCTATATATATATATATATATATATATATATATATATATATATAATATTATAGATAATTTAAATTAATATACAAGAGTTATAAATGAAAAATAAAAGTAAACGTGAACTTAACACTATGATTTCTTACAATATTAGTTTTAATTCAACAAATAAGAGAAACTATTTGAGTAGTGATTATAATAAGTTAACATTATGATGATAAATTAATAATTTGTTTGATTATAATGTTTCCAACCATATTTTGAGTTATTGACCAATCCAGATCAATGAGTGTGTTATAATTATTTGCTAGTCGACACATGGTTGCAAGAGGAGCTCTAGTAGTTCTATGTAAAACAGGGATATTAAATGTGACAGAAGAGCGCATTCTCCTTGGAGGCACATTAAATCGCAGTAAAGGAAGTAACGTTGGTGAATTAATCTTATTATTAATAATTTCAAACAAAAACAGCAAAATGTTAAGCACTCTTCGATCTTCCAAAGTAAAAATTTCAAATTCATATCTCAGATGGGTAGTTCTAACTACATTATAATCGGGATATACATGATACTTTTTATAATACAGGTATCTTAGAAACTTGTTTTGAATTTTTTCTAGCAAGAATAATGTAGTCTGGTATTCTCCATGCCAAATTATTGCACCAAATTCTAGTTTCGGCCTCACTAAACTATAATACAAAATTTTGAGGGAATGTATATTGGTGAAATTAAATGATTGTCCAATCAAATAACGTAAAATTTAAAATCATCAGCGAACAAAACACTCTCAGTATAATTTAATACTGATGGTAAGTCGTTGATGGAGTGAACGAACAGTAGGGGCCCCAAATTAGAGCCCTGGGGAACTCCGGAGTTGGCCTCAAATTTACCAGATGTATTGCCATTGTATTTCACCATTTGATATCTATGTTGCAGATAACTTCTTATCAGTTTGAGAAGATTATATGACAGCCCAAACTTACTCAGCTTACACAAGAGTACATCATGATCAACTGTGTCAAATGCCTTTCGAAAATCTGTATATATTACATCAAGTTGCGATTTGGCTTCCAAAGTTTCATATGCGTAATTTGTGAAAGTGAGCAAGTTTGTGTTGATAGATTTATTCGCTACAAAGCCATGCTGTTGGGGTATAATATATTTTTCAACATATTCATATAAATGGATAAAAATAATTTGTTCAAATATCTTGGAAGGTGCACACATTATAGATATTGGCCTAAAGTTTTCTATATCCATTTTATTACCCGATTTAAAAATTGGAGTAACGATTGCTGTTTTCCAAGCAGTCGGAAAGGTGTTAGTTGAAATAATCAAATTAAAAATGTGTAGTAGAGGTGTCTCCATCCATTCCCCGCAAGCTTTGAGTACATAAGGTGGAATGCCATCACTTCAAGATGCTTTCTTAGGTTTTAGTTTTTTTGATGCTATTTTAAAATTTCTTTCGGTTATCGAATTCACAATTAAAACATCATTACACCTAGTATTATCCGGTTCAAAATTCAAATTATATGATGCACCTACCGATGCATACACCGACGAAAAAAAGTTAGCAAAAGTACTCGTAATTTGGTCCTCAGTGATATGATTACCTTTATTTACAAATTCACTACATTCTGTTAAATTTCTTCGTTTATTATTTATATGACTCCAGAAACTCTTTACATCCACTGCTAAATTATACACAAGCTAAATTGACACAAGTCAATAAAAATATTCTCGGACAGTCAAGCGGCGTTGGTAGCTCTTGGCTCCTACCGAGCAACATCTAAATTGGTAGCAAATTGCCAAAAATGACTCTCCTCGATAGGAAGACTTAACAGATTATCTCTGCTCTAGATTCCTGGCCATACTGGCCGGGAAGGCAATGAAACTGCCGACTCCCTTGCAAAGGAGGGTGCTGCAAGCAGTTTCATCAGACCAGAACCTGTCATTGGCATCGCTTTAGGCTCTGCTAAGCAAACATTGAACACCTGGATGGCAAGAAGATTTATGGACTTCCGGCAGAATCTTTCAGGATTGGCTCACTCCAAGGCGTTTATTCACCCTTCAAAGCTTGATACCAAACAGTTGTTGGACTACACTAGGGATGAACTACGATGTCTAACAGACCTTCCTGCAGGTCACTGTCATTTGAATCATCAATGCAGAGACTTGTACTGTCAGAAGACAGTGTGAGTCGCCTTTGTTTGGAAAATGATGAAATAGTAAAGCATATACTTTGAGCCTTCCTCGCTGGGGACCGAATCAGGTTCTTAGAGTTCGGCAAAGCCGTACTCTTACCATCTGACCTGAAAGACCACCCACCATACAAACTAATCGGCTTCGTTAAGAAGCTGGGTTCATTTAGTCGAGTGTGAATAGATGTGAGCCACAATAAACCCTTGCGGGTTGGGGTTGTGGGTCGAATAGACCCACTTACTTTAGACCTAACCTAATTTAACCTAACCCCCAAGGCACAGTTCTGGGGCCAACTTTATTCAACATATAATGTTAATGGACTATATTCCATCAGGAGCAGGGGTAAAATATTGGGCTTCGCAGATGATACAGCCATTTTTCACAAGACAAATAGCTGGGAGCAACTGGAGCATGTGGTTAAACATGTTAAACATGTGGTTTTGATTAAAAATTGGTCCGAACATCGATTATTGACAAGGAGTCTGTAGAAAACTCACTATATTATACCTTTTAGTTGCAATAATTCCAGAAAACCTTGTTTTTCACAAGTGAATATTGACCAATATGTAATACTTCCCGTAGCTAAAGTGAAATACTCGGGAGTAAGAGTAATAATAGATTCACGTCTTAAATGGGATGCTCATATTCAGTATATCTGTAATAAGTTGCGTTGCATACTTTTTAAATTAAAATTTTTGGTGGAAATATTAACGAACTCTATCCTCAAAATTTTGTACCATGCACTAGTAGCGAGTCACCTGAACTACGGAATTGTTTGTTGGGGAGGAACTCACCATACGCACCTTCGCCCTCTTAGAGTGCTCCGAAACAGGTTCCTGAAATTAATGTTGTCCAAACCGCCGTATTATTCAACTGAAACCCTGTTCAACGAAGCAAAATTTTTTGATATTCGCCAGCTCTTTTATTGTAATATCATCATCCATTTCCATAAGAACAGAAATTTTGCTCTATGATCATGTTATTCCACAGACACAAAAAACAATTTTTCAACACTCTTATACTTACCTGGCTCACTATCAGCGTTAGGATAGACATAACGCTTAGAAGCAATATCCACATTGCTTCCGTGTTGCCTCTGTTTACTCACATTTGTACTTTTTTATGTGAAATGTTTTTTTTCGTGAATAAACATTATTATTAATTCAATGAAAAATCTGGTTCGTCTCAGAACTGGAAATTATTAAGTCCTTAATCACTGATGGTAAAAAGTGGTAGTTGGAAATGAGGTGACCGCTTAGTGCTATACCGGTTTGATCAGCTCTCACATTTGTATCATGTTTTTGGATTGAGCACGCTCCTTCCACAATAATGAACAGAGGCTACGGAAATATATCGTTTTATAAAAAAGTGGTCGGCAAGAAAAACTCGGTTTGTATTTGCATGAACATCTCAGTGCCCTCTTTTTCAGGAATACTGTTTTTGGATAGACTGGTCGTTCATTAGCGTTTTTTACATGAACTCATCAACGAATTTCATGTTGTTATCGACATGTAATTGATCTCTTCTCTAAAATTGAAAACAGCCGTGTTATTGAAACAGTCAGCGAATGACTTGGGTACATTTTGGGATATTGATTGAAACCACAGTAATCAGACAGCATAAAGGCGTATAGTAATATGAAATTCGGAAATTTAGGACTTTGCCTCGAAATACTCTTCTAATTTGAAGGTTTTTCGATGTTTTTTCCAATTTTCATGCGAGTTCATTATGCAAAGATGTTTTATTATATTATATATTGGTCTAAATGTGTTATTTACATTTTAGGTGGTGATTACTTGTCATATTTTATGAAAAAAGTTCATATGAACGTATGTCTCAAACTTGTTTCGTTTACTGAAAATATTATTCTTTTATTGATAACTTAAAATTATTTTTGCTGATTTTGATCAAAGTACGTGTGTTTCTTACGAGTAAAAAATAAATATAGTTTACAAAAACTAAAAAACACGCTTTTAAAGAACATCGAACTGAAAAGTTAAGAATATTTTTTTAAAATAAGCTTAAAACAATAACGATCGAAAAATACTAGTCAAATTATGATAAAAGCTTGGGCGCTAGATATACAAAAAATATGGCACAAAGCGCTCACGCTTTTGTCACAATAATATTAGTATTTTTCGATCGTTATTGTTTTAAGCTCATTTGAAAAAAAAAATTAACTTTTTAGTTCGATGTTTTTTAAAAGCGTGTTTTTTAGTTTTTTAAACTATATTTTCAACTTTTTAGTTCGATGTTCTTTAAAAGCGTGTGTTTCAGATTTTTTAAACTATATTTATTTTTTACTTTCAAGTTTAATATGTTATAAAAGCGTATTTTTTAGTTTTTCAACCTATATTTATTATTTTGGTTTTCTTCTGAAAAATCTATCAAGGAGATTACGTACATCGCCATCTGCCTGCGAATAGATCAAGAAATATCAAATAGGTTACGTATAGCGCCATCTGCCCGCAAATAGATCAAGCAATAAAGCCGATAATTCTGTCAATAGCCAATAGTCAATAGTCAATAGCTTGAGAGTTACAAACAAACCATACAAACAAGCATACATACATACAGGTGAAGCTAATATAAAGCGTGTAAAAAGAGACTTCTTTTCGTGAAATTAGATTTGAAATTTTAATTTCAGTGGCGTCCCAAAGCGTTACATTGTACGCCAATATTTTCGCTAAATTTGATATCATTTGAAATAGCTGAACTTCTGTCAAAAGTTATTTCAACTCTGCTAGGTTGTCCAGGTAATTGAAATGAAAGTAAATAATTTGTATTCCCTATTTTAATACATATTCAATTTTTACTTCGATTCGAAAATGTTTTGAAATGAAAATTCTTATACAAATGCACTAAAAATGAAAAACTAATCTCTTTCATTGTTTGATCAAGGTTATTTTGTGAGTGATACACAAAAAAAGTAATCTTCTTCTTCTTCTTTTCGATTCAATGGCCTCAGCAACTAAAGCTATCCGGCCAGTTGGTGAAAAATAATCTTGCACGGGAAGATTTGAAATATGGTACATAACCTAAATCAAACAAAAAAATTATTTTTTCAATTTAGTGCATTTGTTAAAGAGCTTGTCTTCAAACAAGTTTGTTTCTAATAAAAATTCAATCTGAATTTTGATTACAATAAATCAAGATGTTTTTTGTTAATTTTCAGAAGACAGAAATGAAAAATATCAAAATCGGTATATTTGACTGATCACAGTGAATTCATCTAGATTTTTATTCATATGTAAAGGTTAATTTCAGAAAATGAATTGATTTTGAGCTCAATCGATATTCCGCAAACATCGAAACTATGCCTTATTTTTCTGTACTGAATAGCAAAACGTCTCAACATTTAGAATCCAACCATAACTGTCTTGAAAATGAATAAAACCGATACCCTGATCTAATAGGTGCTCGAAAATGAATGTCTTCAATAAAGAACTGAAAAATGATTCAAAAGCGTCAGATCTGGTGAACCAGGTGGCCATCAGCTACTGAATTTGAATTATCTTCAGAAAAGTAGAAATATAACACCCAATTATCCATGAAAGACGTTGGGGTTCCATGAATCTTGAAGCCTTTTTTTCCCAATTAAGATGATGATATCGGATCATCATTGGGGCCTGGATCGTTCGTCTAAGATCAGCTAAGGGCCTCAGACAGCAATACCAGAGGTTTACCGGATGCCCTGTAGAGAAGTATCTGGCTCTCTGAACACAAAGCCTCGACAAAGCTGTAACACCCAAAGAAGGCAGTACATTATTTCGTTCAAAGAAAGAAATAGTTGATAAAACTCAGAACTACTATCCGAAAGGATAATAGTAGGATAGGAAGGCAACTGAAATTCATAAATACAGAAAATTTATTAGTGAGAAAGAGGGAATTAACATGAATACCATCTGGTTACCTGCTCTTAATTGCAAACAAATCAAACCATTCAATCCAACCAATGGAATTAAACCAGAAACAATTTCTAACGTAGTATCTGCTGTGACAACAAACCGATCACTTCGTCCGTTGACCATCAATTCAGTACCTGTCTACCGCAGTAATAGACGAGACATCAGGCATAGAAACCTGCGGGTCACTGCCATCAAACTCGAAAAAAAGCTATGACAGAATTATCATCGGACACGAGAGTTTATTTCATCTACCCTGACTTCTGCTAAATGTCTGGTTTTAATTTTGTTTTCATAAAAAGTATATGAAACCAAATTATTTTTCTCAGATAAGAAACTGTCTCTTTCCTTTTGAATGAAATATCGATTAAGAAATGATTGGACATAGAATATCATGGATGGGCTCATCAAAAATGAAAATCAACATTCAGCAAATACACAGGGTGTTCAATTTGGTATGAATGTTTGAAAATTAATTGTGAAATTCCTTCTTGTCTACTTATGTATAAAACCAAGTTTGAAGAATTAAACAATTATTTAATATTTGCAATTCAGTTTGTAATTTCTGACTGGTATGTCCATACTCCAATATTAATAAGATTTATTAACCTCAAATGTACATTAAAATAATACGACAGGATGAAGATAGTAGGTGTTATATTTTGTTTGACACCTGCCGCCTATACACATTGAAAATATCTTATTAGCCAAGTGAAATGACCAATTTTAGAAAATGGACATTGATCTATCCACTTCCAAGGTAGGTACAAAGTTCAAAATTTCTCATAATTTTCTTGTACTATCATAAATGTCCTGGAACTCATGCATAAATAATTTTCCGCTATTTACACTTTGCGTACCGTTGCCCTCTCTGCAATTATCAAGTACTCAGATTCAGTTTTGAGATTTACTTTGAACAATGAACTCTGCAGAGGAATTACCGCAAGTGATTCCTCAACTTGTGTTACGTGAAGACAAATCAGTTTGAAGAGAGCTACACATTATTTACTTCCAGAAAGGTTGATTTTACGTAGAAAATAATAATTTCATACGAGTATTATTCCCTTCAGTAAAAATATTCAACTCAGAGACAATGCTAATTTCAAATTCATACCATGACTTAGACAAAGGCAACTGTGTTATTAACAAACAAAGTTAAATCAATAGAGAATCTGCTGAAGTAAGGGGCAAGTTTGGGATTTATCTTGGAATTTTTATCGGATACTCTAGTTGAGTTGTTGGAAGATCTGTTCCTGAATATGCTGTGTAAATATCACTATCTTCAACATGATGGAGCTTCGCCACATCACAGAGCTATTTGCAGAGGTTTTCTCATTACGACTGTGCCAGGATGGAAGGATAGGAAACGATGGTCCTGTTAAATGGCCACCACGTTCACCTGATCTGACTCTTTTCATTGTGAAACAATAAAAACAATAAGGAGGACTCGCATGGCTATAACTCCACAGTTCTGGAGAATCGCCATAAAAATAGTATTGCCAAAGCGGACGTACGGCAATTTGAATATTTCATGAGTTATTGTGAGCGACGTTTGTCACTTGATATATCACATGTTATTTCCATGTGTGGAGTTTATGTATAGGTTCGAATTTTAGACCCAAAAAATATTGGTCCCTACTTTTTGGGGTAGCTCTGACTGGAAACAGTATGATGAGTGATGAGAAGAACGAAAAACCTCGGAAAATACATGTTTTGACACACATAGCAAAATTTATTATTAAAGTGGCTACAAAAATAGATGAAAAAAACTAGAGGTCCATGTTCAAAAAAATAAAGTTGATGATGAAATCTAATGAACGAAACGTCGCATAAAGAATTGTTTTATATTAGATTATAACAAACATGAAACACTATCATTTGAAATAGAGGACACAAGTGATTCTGTCAATACGCATGTTTTGAGAATGTGTCGCCATTGAAATGATCACAATATGACTCAATTTTCTAATAATAAAGCTAACCGTTCTCAATACTAAACTGTCTGGTAATAATGAATATTTATGGCTACGTAGGTGTATTTATCACACTACATTGGTTTGATACCTAATCGAATATAATAGAATAACAGATTTTATTGTTGAGTTATGATACTAATTTACTCCGCTTTCATATATGTACTTCCTAAGAGCTATAAAATATCTATAAAATATTATTCGTAAATGTTTTTAAATGCTTGTGAATTCAGTTAACTAATTGCATTCTGTACCAGAATGTGAGTGAAAATTTAACACTTCACTGAAGGAACGTAAAAACTTTTCAAATAACAATCTGAAAAAAAACTATAAAGATTAACTTCACACAGGTGTGAAAATGTAAACTTCTTTGACACCGATTTCTCGAAGGAAAATACTACATGGGCTGAAAAATTTGCATTCACCGCTTTTTCACTTAGTACTAACCCCCAGAAGAAAACTGTTGACATCATGATATTCTACTCATAAGTTTGTGAGTTATTCAGTTAAGAGTGACACTACTTTTGTTATTTTCAAAACAATGGACCCAAAACAATTTCGTGTTTTAATTTCACACTGCTTCTTGATGGGAAAAAATACTCAACTTTTTTTATTCGGCACGCTGAAAATTTTACTAGTTTGCTTGAATGTAAATACACCTATTTTTCATCATCCATTTTGACAAAATGCTTGTTACTGTTTACGAAGAAAGATAATTTTTCTTGCAGAGGCTAAAATTATTCGAAAGATATATCTCGTTAAATTGTGGGTTTTCTGTACTATGGTTATCAATCAATCAATCAATAAATCACTGTACTTTATTGTCTAAGAAAAAATCTTATTGACAAAGCATATGAAAACAATACTATTACACAAAATAACATACACATATATAACACATATATGCACATATATACAAACATATATATATATATATATATATATATATATATATATATATATATATATATATATATGAAATACAAGTTATCAAGTAATTATAAAGAAAAATAAAAATAACAGGTGCAGACAAAATAAAAATATAATGAAATATAATAGTCGAAGTTATGTAAAATTTCCAGAACTGTAAAAAGTTCAAAAAATAAAACCTAAATCAGAAGCTGGTCTCAAAGCCTGTCTTCAAAATATTCGACCAAGCTGTAATACGCTTTTAAGAGCAAAAGTTCTTTTACACGGTTACGGAATACCTTGTAGTTTACTATACTTTTCATTTCGGTAGGTAAATGGTTGAAAATCTTCCGACTCTCAAACAAAACAGAATGTTTTGTTAACGTTGTTATTGGAATAGGCAGAGGTATGTCGTGAATTTGACGGGTAAAGTAGGTATTTTCTGATCTATAGCATTCTCTTCTTTTGAATATGAGACTTACTGTTTCCAAGATAAAAATGCAGTGTACAGTCAGTAATTTATTATTGATAAATAGGGGTTTCCAATGGTCCCTAATATTGGCTTTGTAGATGAATTTCACTGCTCTTTTTTGCAAAACGAAAACAGACTGTAGTAACTGTTTGCTACAAAACCCCCAGAAGGCGACACCATATCTCAAGTGAGATTCGATTAAAGCGTAGTACGCAGTTTTACCAGCAGTTGCTCCCAGTTCTTTAGTGATAACTCTAATGGCATAACAGCTAGATGAAAGTTTTTTGTTCAGATATTTTATATGATCTTCAAATTTCAGAAGGTTATCAATCCAAATTCCCAAGAATTTAGCAGATTGTTCATTTTCTATCATATGAGTTTGAAGGCAGAAATTTCCGTGCACAAATTTAAATGATAGAATGTTAGTTTTGCTGAAGTTAAAACATAGTGAGTTTGAGTCACACCAATACTTATTTTTTTCTTAATCAGCTTTAATGGTACTCTTCAAGGAAACCAAATCCTTTCCACGCCACAATAAAGTGGTGTCATCTGCAAATAGTGTAATTTTACCATCAATATTGATGTTAGGAAGATCATTCACATATAGGAGAAATAAGATAGGACCTAGAACAGATCCTTGAGGAACTCCACGGCATATTTTGGAGAGACTGGATGTTCTATTTCCTACCTTGACAATTTGATTTCTGTCAGAGAGAAAAGAGCTGAACCATTCGAGGGTTGGCCCTCTGAAACCATAAAGAAATAATTTCTTCAGCAATATTCTGTGATCTACACAGTCAAAGGCCTTAGAAAAATCACAGAATACTGCAGCGGCCGCCTCGCCTTGTTTTAGGCCTAAATATAGCTCTTCCAAGAAGTCAAAGAAAGCATCGCTAGTATTCTTACATGATTGAAAGCCAAATTGGGCATTGTTTATTATAATATGTTTTGTGAAGAAGAATATCATTCTTTTCTTGACAAGTTTCTCTATAAGTTTCGATAGAGATGGTATAAGAGAAATTGGTCGAAGGTTTGACGGCTCGTTCGCTGCACCAGTGTGCTGTCGTTAGCAAAGCAATATAATGGATTCTTCTTTTTTCCAATAAGACGTTGATATACAATAAAAAGAGGGTTGAAGACAATATGAATTCCTGGGAAACACCAGCGTTGATGGTAATAATAATAATAGTCATTTATTTCCTGAAGACACTTACAAACCATATTGAAAAAGTTACTTGTTTACATTTAAAATACAATAATACTAATTCTAATACTAAAAAATTGATTTCACCGCAAATTTTCACGACAAATATTCATCCAGCTTATAAAAACACTGTTCTATCAAAAAGTATTTTAAATTACATTTGAATGATTGTTTTGTCATGTAGTTTCTCACATTTGAAGGAAGACCATTGTATATTTTAGGAGCCATATGACTGGAAGATTGTTGAGTTATTTTGAATTTTCCGAATGGAATCGAAAAATCATTCTTTTGTCATGTATTGGAACTATGCTTTTGTTTGTTCCTCACATAAATTTTATCATTATTGTCGAATACTAGCATACTCAACTCTGATATGACTAGACATGGTAATGTTAATATTGTCAGTCTCTTGAATATATCTTTGCATGAATCAGTCTGTGAAAGCCCCGTCATTGATCATAAATTCGTTTTTGTGCCACGAAGATATCTTTTGCTAGGGTAGATAAACCCCAAAATATCACACCGTGCCGTAGCCCACTTTCAACTTAATAATAATAATAATCGTCTTTATTGTTTCCCAGCTGTAGTTACATACAAATATTTAAATAAATTACAGAGCTAGTTGCTGATGTAACAAAAGGCGAAGTTCAACTCAGTTAGCAGAAGTGCTACTGAGTTGTGATGACTGACATCACCCGAAGACGATTGTAGATACCAACAATCGAAACGTCGTGAACTAACGTGACTTGTAATCTCTACACTTTTTTATTTTTATTGTTTTCTTTTTTCATTCCTTTAATTTTTATTTATTCAATTATTGTATTTTTACTTGTAGGTTATTTCACTATCATTTCATTTCAGGTTTATTGTTGCTTAATATAATTGTTATTTTCAACTATTCTTTTTTTAATTATTCTCTTTTACTTGTTTCAGGGATTTCAAATCATTTTATATAGTAGACAATGGAAGTCCGAACTAGTGAAACTCAGTATTGGTACAGTTTTCTCCAAGAAAATCTGTGGAACATCCCATACATGTAGTTTCTATGCCTTAATGCAGCTTAACAAAATACTGAGTGAAAAACAACTGTTAGATGTTTACTATGCTCTTGTTAATTCTGTTCTATCTTATAATGCCGTCTTATGGGGAGATGCAACAAATATTAACAGGGTCTTTGTTGCTTAGAAACGAATAATTCGTATGCTTCACAGTCTACATCATACTGATTCATGTAGACCTGTTTTCAAGCAAAGATATTGACAGTACCTTCTCTCTATATTTATAACTGTCTGCTCTTTGTGAAAAAAACGCGAACTCAAATTAGAAACTAACTCCCAATGTCATAAATACTCAACAAGGAACGGGAATTTAATCAAACTACAACAACATCGTACAAAATTATTCGAAAAGACGCCATCTCTAGTAGGTTCCAAATTTTTCAGTTGTATACCTTTCGGCCTAAAAAGTGTAGCATCAATTTTAGTATTCAAACGGAGAATCAGAGACTATCTTGGAGATGGTTGTTTTTACAATATTAATGAATATTTGGAATATCCACATTCGCCAATCAACAATTAATATCATTCCGACATGGCTATTATGTACATGTATAAACACTTTCAATTGTTTATTTTAAACAAGCACTCTCATGTGTTGAATTTATGTGTTTTGTACTAATGTTTATATACATTTCATGTTTTTTACCATTGACGACACCTACAGCATTGTGAAGTGATCATTTTATGGAATAAAGATATTGTATTGTATTGTATTCCATCTAAAGGACAGCCTCTAATACCATACCTATACAGCTTTTCCAGTAGTATGTCGTGATCGATACAGTCAAATGCCCTGCTGAGGTCACAAAAGATTCCAACAGGGCATTCTTCTGCCTCAAAAATACTCTATTATTTTTTGATAATAAGAAAACACTGCAGTCTTCGTAGGTTTTTTGTTCGTAGATTTGGTGAAAGTATTCGCGAGATATCCATCGACGGCCAGTTGCTGGGAACGTTATTACAGGAATCTGAAGAGTCATACACAAAAATGATCCAACAAGCCATGTCATCAGAGTTTGGCCAGCAAAACCTCATACCACACACGGTCAAAGGCCTTAGAAATATCAAGCGCAACAGCTCTTGATTCTCCATGTTTTTCGATTGCGTTATTCCAAATATGGAAGACATACAATAGAAGGTCGCCTGTTGATCTTTGTTTCAGCATCCAATATGAAAAATCCAAACCTTTTGAATACTATCGTCAACGTAACCTATCAATATGCTAGAAGATAGACCCGTTTCTGAAATCCGGTTGGAATTGTTCCAGTTCTAGATGGTGTGTATGAAATGAGGTGTGAAATGTTGAATTAAAAATTCTTATTATTCCACATGAGTTCAATGGGCATGCAATTACAGAGGTGATGACTCATGATTTATAATCGATACGAGTCCACTGGAGAAACGATTAGCTGTTTAGTATGAATCAATTACTGCGGGCTTCAAAGGAAACGTGCCGAATTATTCCAAATATAGTAAACGCTGAGTGAAAATTAGATCGAGATAAAAAGTTCCCTATAAGTAATCACTATAGCGTTTGCCAATAGCAATTTATATGAAGTGGAACAGGCTAAATCGGAACTAACCAATTTTGAATTAATGAGTATTGGCTGTTATTATACAGTTCGTTTTGGCCTTGGTTGGTCAATACACCTGGCAGTGTTTTTAATTTTTGATATTTTTTTTGTTGTTTTGCCTGTCTGGACAATGTTTATATCTAATAAAAAAACAAGAAACACTATCTTGGTGTTGACTCCATGTAGCCACTGATAAGGAAGATATAATATTAGTTTGAATTATAGTAGAATAAATATTTATTGAGATATGGAGCTACAAAGAAACATGACATTCGAACAGACAACATTTTTGAATAACCCAAAATCTCTAACTTGGTCTCCATTAAGAAAAGTTTTGTCAGAATTGAAACGAAGGGGGCATATTTATATTTCCTCTAGTCCGATTTCAAGTTTGAAGACCGTGAGAAATACAAAACGGGGATATTCAAAAAGAATCAAAACTCGCCAATTTCGTTTTGATTTTGCTGTAACATTTTTCAAAAAGGTATTGAAAGAATAAAACACTTCCACATCGCCACTTCTGAAGTGAAAGAGATGGCGTTGAGATATTTCCAGTCCGATGTTTCGTATCCGAGAAACCATCTTCATTTTCAATATCTTATATGGATCAAAATAAAGAACCGGCCAGTTTAGGTTAGTCTGGCAAAAACTGATGTATCATCATCACCATAATGTCTCAATTGGTAGATTTTAAAACGTCATATGGTTAATTTATAATATGAACAACTTTTCCCCAATTCATCTCACGGTTTTCGATTTTTCCATGCTAGCCCTCCTCATCTTAGACGAATTGTATACATTGTGGAAAAAGCAAATATATTGAATTCACCAACTCAGTTATTGTGCATAGTTATACGAGTAAAAAAGTCTATGACGTTTTCAGATTGAAAAATCACAGAACTTAAAAATTTCACGACTAAATTAAATCAAATCCATGTAAAAGTTGCAGCCTCCAATTATTTGAATAGAAAGTAGATTCTGTGATACCTCATTTTAAAGATCTCAACAATCTCTTTTGTATAGAATTTTCAAACGTTTTCAAATACGAGTGTTTTCTAAATGTCTTCTTCGATTGACGACTTGTTTATTTTGTGGAAATTCATGTTCACTGAGGATACACTACAAACACACATTTTTGTCTATTTTCCACTATATTTCCCTATTGTTGACCGGTTTCGGCTATTACACCATTTTCAAAACTAACTGATTACATTTAAATCTGAGTAATTTATACCTATGTTGCTTATTCTATCATAAATGATTTGATTTACCTGATACACCTGCGTTTCATATACCTGTAAAATCCATGAACATAACAAAGCTTCCAATATAATGTAGGTTTTGGGATCTGGATTAAAGGTTCAGGAGAGGACTATTATTTAAATCAACTTGTTCGTTGAGGACAATAGAATTGGGATTTTTCTTTGACCTGTTTATTTCCATAGATTCCAACAGATTCATCATTTTCCCTTTTTCGCATGTGTGTAGGATCTTCAAATTATCTTTATCTATTTTATGTTTCGAATTTTGAATGTACGAACATCTTCAAAATTCGCATAACAATACAATATAACATAACAATACAAACAGTTTAATGTGTGATCCCCTTATTAGCAACAAATTGACTATGATTTTTTCAAATCAGTGAACTACGAAAACAAATCCAGAGATAGAAAAGCTCAAAATTGTATCGATAAATTTCCTTCTTTAACGAAAACTTCATTATTTAGCAATACCACCAAAGCAATCGGACGGATAAAACTATGACTTCGTAGTTCGATTGGTATTTCTCAAAAATAACATTATTTGAGTTTAAAGAAATGAACATTCATTTGAGAAAATGCTTAGATAGGGTGGTATTTTTAAATATTATTCCTTGATTCCTTTATTTAGGTGAATGAATAAGAATTATATATTAATTCTCAAATTAAACCAATTTCATTAATGATACATAGCTGTTGATTTAATGATTTTATGAGTTATCAGTTTTATTGCTGTCAATGTTATCACTCATTACAGCGTTTTTTCGCTGTAACACACTGTTTTGGCGGAATAATCAGTGATATCAAAATGCATGCAACTCTCCTATGGTACGATATCTCGTAAATCCGATTGGTTGATAATTGTTTCAGGTCTGCTGCTCTTTTGGAATAAAAAACCTTCAAGAAAGCTTGATTTAATTAAATATATTGAAAGGGAAAAACGATAAAGATCACCACGACGGCATTACAAATGTGAACAAACAGAAAGCATGACAAATTCTCAAAAATGAGGCGGTTATCGAAATTGAAGAAAGTTTCAATGTCTGAACTAAGCTAATATCATTAAAAAATAGTTAATTCTGTGTTAATAATATTATTGTTATTGTTATATACATTAGAAATCTGAAATTATTTACTACTTGAACTGGAGATGATTTGAATTCCTCCCACAAGTTCGTCTTTGTGAATGGAAGCATTTAAAATTTCCCCCTTTGTCATTTCTTCAAACCGTTGAATTAGCTTTGCCAAGTAGATTCGAAGGAAGTTTGATTAATTTTCGATTCACTTTGAATATTCAACAAGCATGTTGTTTTTGCCAGACAGGAAGAGCCCTGAATGTAAACGCAGCTAGATACGCAAATAGAAATCGTAAGGTAATTACATTCACATGTACAAAACGACACTTTCCAAAAAACTTTCAGAAAATTCAAGAATTATTTTAATGTCTACTTCGCTTACATCAACAGTCTCAGACGTGAATTTTAATGGTTTGCCGATGCCTTGAAGGATTATTGTCAATAACGATAATTCTCGCATTTAAGTCATGTTCGAGTGGCTTCCTAGAACTGTATCGACGGAATTAAAAGCATGAATCATTCAGAAAAGTACACCAGGAAAAGGATGTTTCAACTATTGTCAGCTACGGGTTATTAAAAATATAATATTCAATAAATATAGACGTAAGTGATACCTTTCGCAAATATATGAATAATCAGTTGGATTGATTTGCTGATAGTATACTTGTTTTTAATTTTCATGTTTTGTCGACAAATAGGATGTCAGTAACTATATAAAATTCAATGTTACTGTTAGAAAAAAGTTATTAATTTGAATACATTTTATTTCTGTTATGTAAAGATATATTACCAATTTATGTATAGGTTTTAATAATTCTAAAACATAAATCATAAAAGCATAAAACAATAAAAATTAATTGGTGCTCCGGGGCGACTTCATTGGCTCATTTGCTTCTCTAGTTACAGGAAAACCCAGAAAAACCTGCAGCACCACATCATCTGAAGATTTGATCTGCCAATATCCTCTCTCTCTCATAAAACGAAATGTAGGGTGTCTCTAGATGCTCCAATAAATTCAATGCATCGCCAGAACACTTAGTGACATGACTATCGTCAAACTTAAACCGGTCCGATTCGTCTTTGATCAAGGCCTAATAATGACCAAATTCAACGCCAGAACCACAGTGAACAATGACTGCATGAAGATTATAATAGTGATCTGCTAGATTGAAGTGTTAATCTATTTCGAACCTTCGTGAGAGTTTGGTGCTTCCGTCAGAGGTTGAGTCATGTTTGAAGGTCATCAGTGTCATTATTAGATTGACTGGAGCCTCAGCTATACTTGTTTCCTTATAACAGTCAGTTAGTTTGGCGCCTGTTTGGCAATGTAGTCGATCATCACCTGTTAAAAGTTCCAAGTTATTAGGTATATTAGGAAATGCTAGTTGAAGTTCCAGAAATTTTTGCTACCTCTTAGAACATTTAAATCATTGAATCCAGATTGGTCAGGAGTATCGTTTCTGCTATTTGCTCACGAAGAGTATTCAACAAGAACCCCAAGAATTCGGAACAATCCTCTTGTTTTCCTAACGAGTTGAACAAATTTGTCATCAACGCGAAAGAAACCTTTTATTCCAAGCAAAACTACTATTTTATTGAATCAAAATGAATATTCGTTTGCATTGAAAAAATATTACATCCGACGCAGATTCATCAGGGAGTCCATATCGGAGAGTCATCTCCGGATGATACACAAAAGTCTATGCATAGTGATAAGAAACTTGCCCTTCCACTGCTCACATCATCTTTGACCAGGCAATCTCAAATCTATAGAAGTAGACAAATATATAAATATCCACCAAAACATATTACATCAATTAATGAACATACAAAATTTAGAAAATCAGTAAAGAACCTTGTTTTGGAAAAGTGCTTCTACAGTTTGGAAGAGTACTTTGCATACAAATTCTAGTCTTTCGGTATACCACGATGTATATTACGATTCATGTCAAGTAATTTGAAAATTGTGTTTTATTTATAACATATTTGTACATTTTTTCTCATCTTTGATATATTTTGATTGATGTTCTTGGTCTGTTATTTTTGATCTTCACTGTATTTTTCTGAATACTATATAGTCTTGAAAAACAATATTTTATATATTTTTAACATTATATGTTTTTCGCTAGCGATTCCCTTTGAAATGCCTGCATATTTCTCTTTTCTCTCGATAACTTGGAGCTCTATTGGTGGAATTCCAGCAATAGCACATGCTGCGTCTACAGATATAGTTCTATATGCACTACATATTCTAACTGTTAATTTCTATTGTAGGCCGGTGAATTTTTGGACTATTTTTTGTTTTGCATTACTGTGTGCCATGATGGTGAACCGTATAAAATCTGGGAGTGTACTACTCCAGACAAAATCTTCCCAACATTGGGCATCAGATTGGCCAACGCAAAAATTATTCTTTCTGCCTTGAGAATACTTTGGGTTACGTGTTCGGCAGAGGTGAACTTTGTGTCAAGCCATACGCCAAAATACTTAACAGCTTAGCTCAGTACTATCTCTGTGCCTTGCAGATCAAAAGTTATTGGTCCCAGATCTATCTATCTATCCATCTGTCCATCTATCTATCATCTGATCGTGCAGAATAACCAATGTGGCATGAACTTTGTGGTACGTAGCGCTGACCTATTGAAACCAAGTGTCGTTGGTGGCCAGATCATCCAATTCAAGCAAAAATAAGTTGGTAATCGACGACCTATAGTGCTTGCCGTTGACGGTGATGGCCTGGCCAACGTTGTTCATAGAAAAATATGGACCAATGACGTCGCCAGTCCAAAATCCACACCGAACAGTGACTTTTTCGGGGTGCATTGGACGCTCTTGGATCTCATGTGGATTGGTATCGTTCCGAATTCGACAATTTTGTTTGTTTACGCACTTAATCATCCAGAAATGGGCCTCATCCCTGAAGATGATTTTTCTATGGAAATCAGGGGTAGTTGCCAACTGCTCCAGATCCAAACGTCTTTGTCTATGGTTGTCTACCTTCAGTTCCTGGGTCAGGTGAATTTTGTACAGGTGCAGGTCCAAGCCACGATGCAAAACTAATTAAGTTGTAGTTTGCGATAGACCGAGTTATCAGAAGGTCATCCTCGTTTCCATCAGGTTTGGAGTCCAGCTCCCCTACCCTTTCGGCTGATTATTGGTCTCAAGAAGGACCAATGGGTTCATGACTGATTGATGGCGGCATGAAGTTCTTAGACATCAGTACTCTCACACACAGCGGCGATGTTATCAGTAGATCCGAAGTTGAAACCAGTATTTTTCTGTATTTATTTTTTGTGGAAGGGTAGCAGATGGAAGCAGAACTGAACTAGTTTTTTCAACAATTGCAGAGTATTTACATCTCCGACACAGCACGCGGAACTCCTGTGACCCTTTTAAGGAACCTCAGGGTTTCGCGGACCATTATTTTGTTTGTGTTTTATATTGACTAACAACTGTGATATTTTAAGTAGATGTTGTATATTTATTTTAGTACTCATACTTTGAAATTTTATTCCCGAGTTTAGTTGAATAACGCATTGTGGTGTCGTATTTGATTATAGATGTATTGTATTAGCAGTTTCATTGCTAAATAGAGGATTTATATATATTTTTGCCAGTTGTTGCCCATCTTTGCAATTGGCTGCACCGCGCTGATGAGGCCAATAGCCAGAAACACGTGTCCGCGGTTTGCCTCTATTTTTTGAGTGTTCTGTCCACGAATTTCCTCTTTTTGATTTATATTATACACACTCGTTGATATTTATATCTCTGTATTTATATCCTGGACCCGGAAGTCACGCAGGTAGCTATAGCTGCCTACGTGGTGATGTTAGATGATGCCTGGGAATTCTAGGTCTTCTAATTGAAACCACAAATGTGCGGTTAGCTCCTGTTAGTGACACCGTACATATGTGATGTTTTTCATTTTCGGTAACCAGTTGTTGCCCATCTTTGCAATTGGCTGCACCGAGCTGATGAGAAATATATATATATATATATATATATATATATATATATATATATATATATATATATATATATATATAAAACAAATGAAGTAGAAGATCAAAACTGAAGATGCAAACTGAAGTATGCATTAGCAAATATTTAAATCTCGTTTCAACCCGTTTTTCAATGAACGCATCAAATTTTCTTCTTTCATCTAATGGGCAGGAAGTAGCACTACTCCATGTGTATAGATTTGAATAATTCAAGATAACGATTTTGTGTAACGTTAGAAAGTTGCCGGACGTTTCTCTAGTGAGAACCTCATATTGTCTCGAGTTACATTACAAATCAGTAGAAAGGCTGACATTATTCTAATTAATTTCGGAGTTTTTGTCAGCCATATAAGTACATAATTTGCGAGTGTAATTGCATCACAGCAAGTGATTTATTGAAACTTCCTGTTCCCGTCTTTACGGGCTCTTTTATGTCGTAAATCACGCGTGTATGTATGTTTGTTTGAGTATCGCCTTGTCTGAAGGTAAGGCATTGAAAACAGTTATATAAATGGGTAGATACATTTTGACATGAAATGAAATTATAGTCAACCTTATCAACACTCGAGTGAGGTCATGAAAATTTAAAACTCGTGGGATTTTATTAGTTATATTGGTATTATTACTGCCATGTCTTTGTGGGATCCTAATAATGAAATTGGTTAGCTTGATAAAATTAAACAACTCCATTCGATAACCCAAAATTCAACTCACCACCTCTTATTATAGGTTCTAACTTCGTCTTCAAACTTATTCAATCTAGGAACTGGTCTTTGGAATACTAAGTACCTTTGCAACTTGATACTCGTATATGTATAGGTACACCCTAATCGAAAGCTGTCGAAAATTCATTGGACTCATCTCGTTTATTGGAGAAGCTTGATACACGTTGCCATCGTGACAGTGTGATGTGACGTGTCATGGAAATATTCTAGAATATTCAAAAAGCCTTTCTTATTGCACATCTACAACATATAATGAACCTACATACAAAAGTTCAGCATCCGAAAATGTAGTGGTACGTAATTCAAGTTGATTTTTATATGTAAACGCATCCCTTTTACCCCCACGGGGGCGCCCCAGTTGACTTAAGACTTAAGAAGCACCTATATACCAAATTTTAGCTTTCTAGGACTTACTAGTACGGATACGGATATTTCTCGAATACTTTCACCATCAACGCTGGTGTTCCCCAGGGATCCATATTGTCTCCAATCATCTTTTTATTGTGTATCAACGACTTATTGGAAAAAACCAAGAATCCAATATAATGATTTGCTGACGAGAGCACTCTTGTCTCTTCATTCCATTTGGATTCCAAGACATCGGCTTTGGAGGCACATCTTCACCGGCAGCAGGAGGTTGCATATCATAACGAGAATCTATAAGTGATTTAGAATTGGGGTGGAAGCAACCAAGTTCAATTCAATACCACAAAAACCCAGGCATCGGTTTTCTCCAAGGTCAGGTCATAAAATTCCACTTTCTGCTTCGATGTGTTTGATTGGGGTTAAAATAGACACCAATATGTCTTGGCACAATCATGTCGCTGGAATTGCAAAATCTGCTTCTCAAAAGCTTGAAACACTGTTCTGAACCAGAAAACTGTACACACTTTAGCAACTTTCGATGCTTTATAAAGCATAGATCATACTTACTTTGGAGTATTATCTGTATCTCTAGAGTAGGGAGGGTGAGTGTAAGCCTACAGCACTTAGGCCACATGTGACCCATTGTACATCCTCCCGAGGAGTTGTCCTCCTAGGTCATCGTCCATCCTGTCATTTCCAGGAAGGTGGACAGGTAGGTCACTGAGAGACATCTCCTTTATATCGGCAGGTGTAGGCCAAGACTCGCCGGATACACACTTTCTTGTTGACTATAACTCCGGGAACTCGCATAGGACATGCCTGACAGTCTCATCTTCCTGTTCACACATTCTGCATAATGGTGTGTCCACTAGCCCGATATTATGGAGATGTTTCCTCAGTTGACAGTGGCCAGTCAGATATCCTACTATTAAGCGTAGATTTTTCCTGGTCATCGCCAGATATTTCTTCGGCGCCAGCTTCCCAGGGTCGCCCAAGGTGATCATGGCAAGATTGCATCATTTGCTTCCATCCCATTCCTCTAAGGATTGAGCATGGGTGTGATATTTGGCTAGTTCCGCAATTGTCGAATTCATCACGCCGTAGGTGCCACTGGGTCCTAAAATTCTTAGTCCAGCCGCTTCCTTGGCTAAATAGTCGGCAATGCGATTACCTTCACTGTCGTGCCCTTTAACCCACTTCAGGATAATGTTATTATCTACCAAGGCTTTGGCTAAATCTTGGTAACAATCTAGTACTACCTCTGAGGTTATACGTTGTCTGTTCAAGGCTAATAGGGTTTGCCTGCTGTCAGTGCAGATTGTTTTGTTTTTGCCAGAAATTCCTTTCCTGTTTATTTCTTTTGTGGCGATTGAGATACCAGCCAGTTCTGTTTGGACCACGCTGGTGTTTACTTTGGAGTATTGTTCTCGTGTATGGAGTTCTGCCCCCAAACATACCCTGAAGTTGCTGGATTTCATCCAGAAAAGAACCAGCCGCCTGATTGTAGGCCCAAACATCACGTGCAACCTTGATAGCCTGGAACATCGAAGAAAGGTTGGAGATTTGTCTCTTTTCTGTAGATCACAAATGTCAAAGTCTGTTGCAGTCTTATGCAAAGTTGTCTTTCTCTGCAGCTATTACTGCAAGCAGGTGATACAAGAACCTCTAAGCATTGCCATAATCTCGTAAGTGGCACTGGTCTGACACCACATTTGGACTATTCTGTTTTTATGTGAGATAGACAGAAAACTAAAGTAAGCAGAACTGAGAATAAACAGGGTTCCAAAGGCTGTCTCCTGCAAAGTCAAGCTCTTTTATCCTCGATATCCCTGGTTTGGATTTTTTGACAACCTACATCTTCATAAGGAAAGATGTCATCTTCATAAACATTTCGAAAGAATAATTTTAGGAACATGTTATTAGTCTGAGTACTAACCTAGCCAAATGAGTACTAGGCATGATTAGTAAACATTCAGGATCGTTACTGTCGTTCTTAATATTTTTATTGTTAATATCGTCATAAATTAGTCCTCGACATCCATTACAATTTCGCAATTTCTGTAAGTGTGAATGTTTCCACATTGGTAGGCGACTAATTGAGTTTTATCGTAGATGCAAATTTCACTTGACGCTCATGAATGAAGTACCTCTTTAAGGCGTACCACTAGCAACGTACTTAATTATCGCTGTAATTAAATACTTTACGTTACGAAATTATAATCTCTTTACGGTTATTTGTATAAGGGACGATATTGTAATGAGGTTGAGAAAAAGTTTAAGCAGGTTGTTATATTTCCAGAATATCGACATAGTTTTATCATAGTTTTTTCAAAATATCTAAGGTGACACCTTTGATAATTATCGACCAATTTCTATTTCCGCTAATTGGTAAAATATTTGAACTAATTCTTAATGAAAGGTTACTCCAATTTTTCGAGTCAAATAGGCTACTGTGTAATGCGCAATTTGGCAATTTGGCTATAGACCTAACCGGTCTACTGTACTGGCTCTATGTGAATTTTATGAAGTTGTTGTGGATGCCTTTGAGAGTCGTCAGTTTTGTGAGGCGAGGTTTTACGACCTGTCAAGGGCATTTGATACGATACGACATGATTTCTTGCTATTAAAATTGGAAAAATATGTGGTTAGAGGCGTGGCTTTGAAGCTTTTTTCGTCATATTTGGAGGAACGAAAGTATTTTGTGAGTGTCTCCGGTCGGAGATCTGCTGAGTACTCAGTTATGTTTGGTGTCCCACAGGGCTCCGTTTTAGGACCCTTGCTATTTATTATATATTTCAATGATTTATGTATGAGTATTAACTCTGATGTGTCTTCCATTTTTTATGCAGATGACTCCACACTCGTTGTGAAAAATTTAAATGAAAACAGTGCTTTACTGACCCTTAATTGTTCAGAACAGAATGCTAAAGTTTGGTTTCGATGTAATTTCCTCTTCTTGAATGAAAGTAAAACGCAGCATCTCAATTTGAACCATGCCTTCATATAGACTCTCAACTAAATTTTTCATTTCACATTCAGGATCTAGCAAAACGTCTGGCCAAAGCTTCTTGCGTCAATTGAAATATCAGCTGTCCTTTGATTATTTAAAAATTGCGTACTTTGCTATGTTCCACGGTATAATGACTTATGGTTTGATTATTTGGGGAAGTGCGACTCATGCCAATCAAATATTCATAGCACAAAAAAAAGTCATCAGAATAATTTCTTCTAGTGAGTATGACGCTCATTGTAAGCCCCTTTTTAAAAAATTTAACATCATGCCGCTGCCTTGTTGTTATATATTGGAGTGCCTCCTTTATGTTGGGAGCAAAATTTTGGCGAATGAGGTAACCTCAAACTGCCATGTACATAGGTACAGTACCAGAGGTGGTAGTGATCTGCGTCTTCCACTCTTCAGATTAAACAAATCTCATAATTCTTATTTGTATTTAGGTTTTAAAATGTTTAACGTCCTTCCACAAAAACATAAAAATTTCATTACTTTCATTTATAAATATATCTATCTATCTATTGCTATCAAGGTTTCATTTTGTAAGTAGAATTCGATGGGGAATGCAAACTTGGTGGGTGTACCTGACACACGTACCTACAAAATCGTAGGTTTCACATGAGATCATCCTGACCAAATGGAATTAATTACAGCTATTCCGAAAAAACGGCAATATTGGTGAGGTAGATGTATATATCTATACATCACTTCGTTTATCTGTATGAAAATTTTGAATAAAACAATTTTACCCCTCTTTTGATAATCAGATATTATGTATTCACCTCAACACATATCTGACAAAATATAATCATTGTAGTATCTTGCAGGGTCGTAGATCAGCTGAATATATATATTTTTTTGTACCTTGGGAGCTGTCTGACTTGTCTATTTGATCCAAGTCTCCAGAAAACTGCAGCTTCTTGGGCTTATTGCATTAATTCTCCCATCTTCTCATGGCACCCATTCCATCAGTCTCGTTCCCTGTAGTAGTTTGTTGAATGCTCGTCATATTCTTCTGGACGTAATTTCTTACGTTCATATATTGCCTGCCTCCTGTGATTCAGTGCCTCACATTCACGTAAGATGTGTAGAGCTGTTTCTATCCCTTCGTTGCATAATCTGCAGCTGAGGTCTCCGTTGTACAGCCCCACTTTATACAGGTGTCCTCTAAGCGGACAATGACCAGTTAGTAACCCTGTAATTATTCTGAGCCAATCTCTACTATATTGAAGTAGTTCTTCGGTTCTTTTCTCGGACGGTTCCCTAATGAAGATTCTACTGTGTTTGTTGCCAGGTACTTTTGTCCAGTACTCTGTGTGCTTCTTATTGGTCCATGTCCTAATCTGGTTTCGCACCAATGATTCTGGTACCCCCAGAGCTGGTTAAGGACCTATATATGAAGTTGTAGATGCGCATCTAGCGCATTCATAGGCTTCATTACATGTGATTCCTGAATGCCCTGGCACTCAGAACAAAGTTAATTTGTTCCTGTTTGCAAGTTCATTTAGTTCTTCGTGACATTCCCACACCAGTTTTGATGTCACCTTTGGGTTTGTCAGAGCCCCTAGTGCGCCCTTGCTGTCTGTTAAAATATTGATCCGCTCATTTCTTTGAGGTCTCAATTTAATAATCCTTGCGTACTGCAAGATAGAATACACTTCCGCCTGAAAGAATGATGTGTATAGTTCTAGCCGATAGCTATAGATTACATTTCTATCCGATCGGTATATTCCAGCTCCCGTTCCATGTTTGGTCTTCGATCCATCTGTATACCAGGTTTTTTTTCCAAACATGTTTTCGGGATGACTAATGGTCTTCGACTCTTCACGGTTTATGATTTTGGCCGTAAAGTTTGTGTTAAAGGTGTACTTCGGTGTCAAGTGGTCCGTGCACATATTCAATATGTGCTCCTCCACATGTTCCGGCATTTCTGTTCGGTCCGATCTTTTGTAGTTCGGTGAGTTTTCCAGTCTGAGTTGGCCCATCCTGGCCTTCCCCATTATCACAAAATGTAAAGGAGGTAGATTCAGGAGTGTCTCCAATGCAGCTGTCGGGGTAGTTCTCATTGCTCCCGTCATTCCCAAACATGCAAGTCTTTGCACCTTGTCTAGTTTGTTGATGGTGGTCGCCTGCTTCATCTTTGGCACCAGAATAGAGATGCATATGTTATCATGGGTTTAACCACCATCGTGAATAGCCAATATACCATGTCAGGTTTTAGCCCCCATGTTTTTCCATAGGTACGTCTGGCGAGCATCAGTGCTACCCCCGCTTTCCTCTTTATCCTGTCCAAGTTTTGGAGATTCGAGACCCTCCGTTTACTTCTCTTGGTGAATATTACTATGGTCGATTTGGATGGGCTTATGTTAAGCCCTTCTTCTTCGATCCATCTTGTTATAATATTCAGGGCCTGCTGCATGCATCCCTTCACTACATTATTGTATTCACCCTGAACTAAGATGACTAAGTCGTCTGCATAACCCAGTGCTTTATACCCATTGTGGCCCAGGAGACATAATAGCTCGTCCATTACAAGGTTCCATAACAGAGGGGATAGAACCCACCCTGAGGACAGCCCCTTGCTACCCGTGCCTCGACTGTTCCCCCCATAATGGTTGTATATACCAATCTACCCCTAAGCATGCAGTCTTTCCACCTACAGCTTGTCTTGTCGATCCCTCTTCTCCTCGACGCCTGGATGATTGATTCTAACGACGTATTATCAAATGCGCCCGCAATGTCCAAGAAAGCAACTAAAAGTACTTCCTTGTTTTTGTAAGTATGTTCTACTTTTTCTGTTACGCGATATAGAGCCGTTTCTGTTGACATACCTGACCAGTATGCATAGTGGACTCGATGTAATGGTCTGATAGCCAATGATACGTCCCTGATATGCCTGTTAAGTAGTTTTTGACAGGCATATCAGGGGCAGCTGAATATATTAGTAGCGGAGATAACACCTTAACTCTGCATATAAAGAATAAAAAATTGGGATCGGGTACGATGCCTTGAGTCACACCATATTTTACAAAATTCTCACGACTGAACACATTCCCTACAACCTGTTTTTAATTCGAAAGATAGTTTTTCAACAGTTTCAGTTAACTAGTTTAGTTTAGGTGAATATGGAGAGTTATTTTTTATACCAATAATTGTAAAAAGATTATCGCTTACGATATCGAGAGCTCTGAATGAATTTCCAGGCATCACAAAAGATTCAGTCTCAAACTCATCTCTTTCAAATGTAACGATAATCGTGATTCAACTTATGCCTCTCTGTCAAAAAATAGTTTGCAACTCTGGAATTGATCTTCACATTTAAGAAACTACTCCCATACTCTTTCATTCTGTGGGAAAATATTCTTCCCGTTTGACCAATATAAAATGTTGGGAATGAACCATAAGTTAACTTTTATACCTCTGATCACAAATCAGGTTGTCAAATATTTCAAACATCTGTGGTATAATATGATTGGTTTGTATTTGTTGACATATATTTTGTCATATTTTTTGTATAGAGGTATTAAAATGGTGTTTCGAATCACGTTGTCACGTCTTATATTTCACTTTACATAATATCGGTTTTTTAATAAAAGCTTTTTGATTGAATTATAATTTTCTTACAAACAAATTAGGGCCCTACCCGAAAACAGTTAAGAATACAAAAAAGCGGTAATTATGGTTTTTTTCTCTTGCATTTCAATAAATGTAATGGTTCACACTTAATTCATTCACCTTCAATTTATATCAGATGAATAAAACCACCTTTACAAATAATACTTCCAACGACTTCTGGTACACCTTAAACTGCCCACGTTATGTAAATAGAATCAAAAGCATTGTATCCTACGAATATTACCATAGCTAGCTGAGATTCCGCACTTTTTTCCTACTGAAGGTTGTTTGAATAGATGGTTGGTCTTACATTATACATTATCCGTGTCATTAATATATTGCCCACGGAGAAGAATAATAACGTTCCATAACCGATGTCAAGACAAGCTGAATTTGAATATTCAAGTCACCGCTGATGATATATCCTGTTCGATAGGTACCTGTTTGTTGACATTTGATGTGATTCCGAACAGGTACATGGAATACATGCATAACAATTGTTATTAGGTGAAGAATATGGTGATGAATCGAATTGGGAATCGGAATTTGCCAAGTGACTTACAAATGGTGAATGGAGGTCAAATGCGGAGCGTGTGGGTGCTCTGTGAAATTAAACCCCCGCTGACGGTATTTGTTGTAGTATTCGTGGATAATCTTGAGAAGAAATGATTAGCGAAGAATAAAAACTCAAAGTCGTCTCCACAATTTACATACACAGTACATTTTTCGAACCTATAAAGGTTCATTATCGGCATTTTTTTTAAATTCTACAGTAAAAGAAGAACAACATAACAATAGTTAATACAATGAAGTATAAAATACTTACGTGGAGAAGAAATTACTTTATTTTGTAATGGAGAAAAGAAAATTGGTCACAGTGACATGTTGATACTAATGAAAACATGGTAATAATAACTACGGAAGTTTTTCATCTGATATCTATAAAAAATTTGCACTATGGGAGACTTGGAGCCTTTATACCCACTCATTAACAACAAAATCATCAAACGGTAAATGAAAACGACTCATAAAAGATATCCGAACCGAATTGAATGAGGGGAATCAACTGTCAAAAGTACATAAAGAGATAAAAATCGAGATGGCATGGAAAAATGACAAGAGATTTAGAAACACAGAACACAACAGGAGAAGGACCACCAGTAACATTTCGATTCGTGTTCTGAACAAACGGATCACATACCATCTATGCATTTGTTACAAAAATGATTAGTTTCAAAACTACAGGTTAGCGAAGTATTCATTATGTGCTGAAAAGAATGTACAGAAGCAACTGACACTTATTACAAACGTCTTTATCTGGCGAACATCTTTACGTTAATTCTATCAGATTTAAATGATAACCGTCTAGAAGGAAAATGCAGTGTATTTATGAACAAATTAATTGCCTACTATACCGGGTAGTGACCTACATTTCAACCAGTCTAAAACACAAATCGTAGGGTTTCATAATAGACAAAAAACGTTTCGGCAAGAACTCACTTTTACGTCTGATAATGAACTAAAGGGCACTACTGCAGAAACCGAAAAATTTTGAGGTGTATATGTTGATGAATTACTTAGCTGGAAATCTAATTTTCAAATCAACATTTTTTACACGTGGATTTCATCTCCTAAACTTAATACAAACATCAATGTCGTCCGGTGACGACGTGTGTTGTATTCGTGGAAATCGTTATTTATGAGAAAAAAATCCCTATTTTTGAACACAAAAATACAGACTTCAAATACATAGAGGCCTGTAAAGGTCAGAATTTCAAATCTTTTGAAGATTTCTCAACAAGAATAGTCTTCTTTCACTCCAGCAATACACCTAATGATTTTTTTCTGTGATACGAGGACGTTATTCGACAGTGTAGAGTCTCCCCATAGGCAAATACCATACCTCAGTCGACTTTCCACTTGTGCATAGTATAAGTTTATTAATTGTTGCTGTGTCAAAACAACTTTGAGATTTCTGAACATATAGTGGAGAGATGAAAGTTTGGAAATCAGGACCTTGCAATGTTCTTTCCAATCTAAATGTGAGTCAACGAATAGTCCTAAGAATTTACAGCTGTCATTTATAGGCAGAGGTGTGTTATTTAAAAGTATATCTACATCAACCAATTCCCTCTGATGACTATGGAATTTCACAAGGTTAGTTTTGTCTGCATTGAAATAAAGAATGTTTTGATTGAACCAAGAAGTTAGTTGGCATAGAGCAGTTTCACAGATTTCTTTTAGTTCTATTTGATTTTTGCTGGAAATCAGTAGAGAAGTATCGTCATCTCAATATCCGGAAAGGAATTTGAGATTTCATTTATGTACAAAATAAAAAAAACTGGTCCCAAAATAGATCCTTGTGGAACACCTATATTAATATCGATATTGGCAAATGTATCATTACGAATTATATTATTTTGATGATGTTTCAGATTCACATACTGAGAACGACATCTAATAAATGATTCTAACCATTCCAGACAAACACCTCTAATACCATAGTTAAACAACTTTGATAAAAGAATATCGTGGTCCACACAGTCGAAAGCTCGACTCAGGTCACAGAAAATGCCCATTGGGACCTCTCCTTGTTCTATATGGTTTATGAGATTGTCATAGAACTCATAGATTGCGCTAGTTGTTGATTTACCCGGCCGAAAACCGTGCTGGATATTTGTCAAAATATTATGCTCACTGATAAAATTCATCAGCCTGTCCAAAAATCCATATTCAAAAACTTTCGAGAAACTCCTGCAAATCGTTATTGGTCTATAATTTTCTATGTAATCGGGACAGTGTTTTTATAAATAGGAATGACTACCTTTCACCTTTCTTGAGGGTTTTGGGGAATTTTCCTGTTTCGAATGAAAGATTTAATAAAAAGGTTCTATTATAACATTCATAACTTTTTTGAAACGAAAGTGGGTATTTCATCTGGACCTGCGGATGTTTTATTTTTCAGCTTATCACTGAGCAGATTAAATAATTCCTTAGGTGAAAACGGTCTGAGAAATAGAGAAGGTATAAGAATTTCTTAGGTAATGTTTGTTTACTGCAGTATTTGACTGGGTGATCTTCACATTACAGACTGTAAAGGAGTCTCACTTACCGAACGGGGAGCTGTAATGTAACTTTATGTAACTTTCCAACCCCAGTTCTCGTCCCACGTTCGATTTCGTCTCCCGCGGAGGGGGGGACATAATTTCATTTCTGAGAAATAATGAACGTCGTAGGAAACATTCACCAGGACATAATACAAAAATTCAACTATTTACCTAGACAAGATAATGTATGAGTTGGTCATCAATCCTATATGATTCTCAGAGGTATCATTCGTTCTCAGGATTGTTAGTACTCTTATTAAGAAAGAATATGAGGAAGAAAGCCTCTGTTTTCAAAGGAAAGTTTCAGTTTATAGATGTAATGCCATTGTCAATATCGCGTTGTATTTCTGAAGGCATTATTAAAAGATAAATGACGTTTATTAGCTATTCAAGATAAATATCGGCATTTAAATTTATAAGTGGTATTTCTCGGTGTATGACAGAGAAAATTGCATGTTTCGCGTCGGCTGTTGCATTGATATTATTTGAAAAATGTTGAAACGAAGAATTATGGTTTCGAGATGGATCTGATGAGGAAGTAGAAAAGTGGGGTGAGAAATACGAGAATAAACGGCACTAACTCAGAAGATTTCACTCATTTTAGATTTTCACAAGAATGAAACTCTTGCTCAGTTCCAATGTGTAAGCGTGAAATCGAATTTTCCGTTGTTAGATTGAAAGATCACGAAGAAATTTCAATAAACAAGTTTATGACTATCAAAGACTTGTGATATATTCCTAATGAACGGGGGATAGTGGTATTTTTGCTGTTCCATTTGAACTTATTAAGAGTTATTACGGATAACATAATGTTCTGATAACGAAACTGCATATAGAAAGAGATGATAGGTTTGGTGTCTCAAATCACAATCCACTCGTTCATAACTATTCAATATCTTGTTTTGAAAGGCCCGTAAACCGCAAAATCCAGAGGTTGGAGTTTATGGCTACAATGAGGTGGAAATATCAGCAGAAGTAACTTGTCCAATTTGTTTTAACCGTTTTTCAGCGATGATTTTAGGAGGAGCTGAAACAGTGCTGCATCCTGGAGCCGACTCTTTCAAAGTATCCACAAGTGGTTCTTTCAAAACATTTTGTTATTTAAGTTGTAACCTCAAAATACAGCTATTTCGCGTAAACATTATGACATCAATTGTCAATCAATTCTCGTAAAATAATGCTAAATATATGCCTAACAATACAAGATATCAATTTTATCAACTCCTGCTGCACTTTTCTTTGTGAAACAAATTAAGTGAACGCAAAAAAATTACTTTTTGTTCCTAAAATCTTTGATGTGGTCTACCGACATCATTCGTTTCCGCAGAATTGTTAAATGTTTGTGGATGACAGCTATTCAGTGTTGCCATACAAACATTTAAATCAAAATATGGTAAGATTTTGGTAAGTGGTAGAAAATCACATCGGCTCTTTCAAAGCCTGGCTCTTTCATACACACTCTCCCCTATAGATTAATCCTTGAGAATGGCACATGTAAGTCAGTAAAACACGTGGATGACCCCCAAAAACATATTCCTTATCTTGAAAAATATAGTCAGTTAGTTTTAACCCGATAAAAGTTCCATTCTCAGATGATTTAACAATGAGCTTTGCACGGACTGGTTATCACTCATATTAGGAAACGCTAGTTGGAGTTCCAGGAAATCACATACGTTTTTGCTACCTCTTGAACATTTACTACAAAGTAAGCAAGTCAGGGTTTTCCAGTAAAAGATCTACGAACACAAGACAAGATAGACACAGCAGCCTTGAGTATTGATACTACCATGTTGTGCTCACGAAGAGTATTCAACAAGAATCCCAAGAATTCGGAGCAATCTTTTTGTTGTCCTAACGTGTATCTAGTGGACTTCAAAGACTCTACCAAACTCAAACAATTTTTCATGCAGTTGCAGTTTCTTAAGAATGTATCATCCTTCCTTATCTTCGACCTTCGACCATTATCAGTTGTTTCTCCGTCAAAACTGATGTCATGTTTCTGCATAAATAACTGACAGAGTTGAGTTTAGAAATTACTGATTCACAGTGTTTCCTCCAGTCAAGATACTCATTGATGTACAGGCCCAGAAACACATGAAACACATGATTCATTTTTCGAAACTTCATTATTAATATTTACGTGAATGGTAGCCTTTTATGAACAATTATGTTTTTCCTGCATTTAGATGTAATGAATTCATGCAAAACCAGTCATGGAGATTAGAAAGAACTTTATTTCCTCTTTTTTCCAGAGGATAATTAGATTGTTAATAATAATAGTCATTTATTTTTTTAAGACAGTTACAAACCATATGGAAAAAGTCAGTTGCTTACATTTAAAATACAATAATACTAAAAAACTGATTTTGTTTCTTCCTCACATATATTTCATCATTATTGTCGAATACTGGCATACTCAACTCGGATATGACTAGACATGTTAATGTTAATATTTTCAGTTTCTTGTTTGAGTTTCTTGTTCAGTTCAGAGATAAGTATGAACGTATTGTTCGCATTCCATGGGAAATGTAAGGATGGGTTCGCTCTAACGAAGTTATTTACATATATTAGGAACAAAATTGGGCCCACTACTGATCCTTGAGGAACACCTACACTGATGTCAAGATCATCCGAATTACAGGTGGTCACTGTTTTCTCAGTTACGCCTAGAAGACTAACATACTAAAATATTAGGGTGATATGGTAGACGAAGTCGAAAGCTCTACTGAGATCACAGAAGATCCCAACAGGGCAGTTTAAAGTTGAATAATCTGTTAGAAATGAGTTATAAATGAAATATTTGCTGTAAGAAGCATCAGGGGCCGACCTTCTTCATCGATAATTTCCTTGACATCAATTTTACAATCAATGACCGCAAGGCAGTTTTCAAGAAGTCTACTATTGTGTCCTTCATTGAACGTTTCCTGTCTTCAGATTTAAATAATACAAAGTGTAAGTCAGATTTCATCAAAATGTTTTATTCGTTTGAGAGACATATTGATGCTATTTTGTGTGGAATAAAACGTAGTTGGGTTGGATTTGAGGACCGCTGTGGTTTGTGGCTTAATCACCTGTGACTTGAGAAAACCCTACAAGAAAAAGTCTAACGGAGTCAAATCGCAACGACTCGCTGGCCAGTTCACCTCCACGTGTGATGAACATGGTGATTTGGCATAAGAGACTGAATAAATGACAACTAATTTGAAAGACGTAGCTTCAGAATGTAGACAGATGTAGAATAGTTATTTGAAATGAAGGGGTTATATTTTTAGGAGTGAATAATTTTTGGGAAAGAAAGTTGGCTTTCTACTACAGTTATCAATTGTCAAAGTTCGAAAGTCTCTGTTAAAAGACCATATATTATGAAAACTTAACTGAAAAACTTGGTACTGAGGTTGAACGAGATTGCGAAATGCCTTTACAGGTAGAACTTTCGTATCCTTAGGATATGGAAGCCAAATATCTTCGCTTAATAATACCTTCATCGTGATCATGTCAATGAGCTTGTAAACGTATCTTAAAGCAAATACTTCCGTTTCGGCATTAGGAATATTCGAATCCTATAATCATCATCCCAAACAACACGTTTTATTACTGAAAATTGCACGAATGTTAACTTTCGATATTTCCGATTTGAACAGAGATAAAATGAAATAACAACTTTTACTCTTATTAATTATTACTACATTGTTTATAATCGAGCACGTGAAACCGAGCCGTAATTTGCGCTAATTTCGCAGATCACAAGTGAAATTAATTTAAAGAACCGTAATTATCGGAACAAAATTCAAGGATATTGTGTTATTACGTTCGAATGTTCCGAATATAGGTTTGAGCAGGTGAAAAGAACAGTATTTTTGATCAATTTGGTGAGGAATGGGTCCAGAAAAATATCTGTCTGTCGGTACTTGTACAAGCTGAGGACTAACGAGGTCTAACCTTTTAACGTGTGATTCCTATTTAATTCAATATTCATATGAATGTAGTTGTTTCGGAAGATCTTTTTTTTCAGTTCGTTCAGAAAGTAATTGACTAATTGATTAGTACTAATTGTTTTTCTTATATCCAAGAACAACACTTCAGTTGCTCTAATTTCCATCTTTATTTATGTAATTCAAATCTTCACCTATCTCAACAGTTTGTTGAAGAGTTTCTCGATTCTATCAGCGTTCTTCTATAGGAGTATTATATACATTTCTGAATATATGTCGCGATCCGTGTTCGGAATTACACGTTAAAAGGTAAGACCTCGTTAATCCTTAGCTCGCACAAGTTTCGACTTCTGAGGGTTGTCGTTCGTAGGGGTACGACTGCTGGTTAACGGAAAAACAGATTTTTTTTAACAGATCACTTACAATGAAACAAGATTGATCGATTTGGGGACCAGTTTGAGATAGGATCATTGAAACTTGTAGAGAAATCCACTGGTTCAGCCTCAGAGCTCGAAATATCAGATCTTTCGTGTTTGTAAACAGTTTCTAAACAGTGAAGTTCGAAGTGTACTGAGTTGAACCTCAAAACAACGAGCAGCTACAGTCCGCCGCGTATATCTGATATGTACCGTTCTTGGTGGAATCAAATGAGCCATGTCACTTCAACACCTCCCGTCAAAGTATCTATAAAAGAGAGACAAATCTCAAACCTTTTTTCGATATGCTGGAAAAAGTTGAAATATCTGAACAGTAAGCAGATATTTAGAAATACAAGGACAAAAAACAAAAACAGTATTCAAAATTAACATTGATAAATTTACTCCTTTCTTTATTAACATTCTTATTGAGATAATAAATTTATTTATCGCTGTTTTGTTTCAGGTTGAGTACTATCCTGGACTGAGATTAATTGTCGTCAATTTTGTGGAATAGGTAAGTACATTTAACATAATCTAGAATATTTCAATCTTCAAAAAAAGTGAATGTTAGGTTGTTTTAAAAGTATTTTTCGTTTTAATGACATGTGTTTTTGTAGCTTCATATCTCTTCCACATTCTCTGTTTCACTGTTAACATCGTCATTTAAATCAATAATGAATTCATTTCCACCATTATCGCATCCAAATTTTGGATCAATGTGTTTCCAAACCATTCCTCGAAAATATTATCTTCCATGTTCTTATGATAGTCAACATTGCAGTCCTCAAGTTTTTTTCCAAATAATTTCAGAGAATTCGGAACCCATCCTTTACTTCCTCTGCATTGCACAATGATTAGTCGCGATCCTTTTGTTTGCAGGTATGTTAGGCGTACACATTCTTGAACCATCAGTCCACCCTTTCGTAACTGTGTCGTGAGTGTCATATCAAGTTTCGTCCAAATAGACAATTTGCCGTTGTTCTTGTCTATATTCACTTATTTGTTCTAAGTATTTGTTACGCAATTCCACTATTCTTCTGCTTTCCATAACTGTTTGACGTTTGTTTATTATTTTAAATCTAAATCCTAGTTTCTTTATTCAATTCTGAAGAGTTTTGTCACAGCAGCTGACCTTATGGCCGGAAGTATTCAATTTCTTCCTTATAATGTATTATATAATGTATCCGAATCTTATTTACTGGTATCTTTTTCGCATTGTTCACCATCGCTTTTGGAAGCACTACACTGCGTTGTTTTCACACTCGTTATTACTATTAGTACTTGTCCAAGGACGACATTTTAAACAGATAACAAAAATTTCAAGTAATTATAACTTCACCAATATCGAATTTCCATACTCAAATCGAGATCAGAACTGAACACGACGGCGATAACTGTCCCAGCATTCCCCGATTTCTATTCGTCACCGTGACATGACTTCAAATATAATTTTATGACTCTTCAGCTAATCATAAAACGCTGGTTAGTGAAAATTATCCAATACGAACCCCCAATTCTACAGTTCACGTGGACTAGTTCGCAGCCGGTTCATTTCTATACAGGGTGTAACTGAATAAGTGTGAAACATTCCAGGAGATGATTTCTCATCGAAAAAAAGATAGGATTTTTTATATAAAGAAACTCCATTGGAGCATCCCTTATTAAGATACAGCCCCTTAAGGGGGTGTACATGAAATTTGTATAACAATTTTTTTCCAAGCACTGAGAGAGTTACAATATTGAAATTAACCCGACGTTTGGTACTACCAAAAAGACACTTAGCCAGTAATTCATTTGGTTTACCCCATGGTTGTAAGAGGTGGAAAACGCAACCCCTAAAATTTATTTCCAATATAACTTTTTGTCTTATTATTTGTTTACCATTTAAAAATTCATTTCCGATACCCTCTTTCATTCTAAAAAAAATTTCTCTTGGGTTTTTTGCCCAAAATAAACCAGTTCGCAACACAAAATTATTTTACGAACAACTACAGAGATACATCGTCATAAATGCGAACTGGATTCATTGTTATTTTGTAGTTAGTACCTGCATTAAACGATTGAATGATAATAAACAAACTAATTTATTAATAACAAAACATACAACATGTAGAAATCATAGTAAATGTTTAATATGTCTACCTTCAGACATTACGCATGCGTCTGGCCGTCGGCGCATTGAGCCACGTATTCGCTCAAATATTTCTGGAGTGTTTCTGATTACCTTGCACGCATCGATGATGCGGTTTCTTAAGTCCTCTACATCGCGAACAGAAGTACGATAAACCAAATGCTGCAAATGGCCCCAAATGGAGAAATCGAGAGGATTGTGATCCGGGGATTGAGCGGGCCAGTTCTGTGGTCCTCCTCGACCTATCCACTGATTTGCATAGTTGTTCCTAAAATAATTTTTTGATGCGAACTGGTTTATTTTGGGCAAAAAACCCAAGAGACATTTTTTGTTTAAAATGAAACAGACTATCGGAAATACATTTTTAAATGGTAAACAAATAATAAGACAAAAAGTTACATTGGAAATAAATTTCAGGGGTTGCGTTTTCCACTCCTTACAACCATGGGGTAAACCAAATAAATTACTGGCTGAGAGTCTTTTTGGTAGTACAAAACGTCAGCTTAATTTCAATATTGTAACTTTTTTATGCTTGTGAAAAAAATTGTTATACAAATTTTATGTACCCCCTTTAAGGGGCTGTATCTTAACAAAGGATGCTCCAATGAAATTTCTTTATATGAAAGATCCTATCTTTTTTTCGATGAGGAATCACTTCCTTAAATGTTTTACACTTATTTAGTTTCACCCAATTTTCAATGTGCACAGTATCGTTTGCTTCGGTTATACGTGTGATAAAAAGTAATCCTCTACGATCTGCGATAACAGGAGACGGAACAAACGGCTACTATCAACTCAAACGATACGGTATTTCACAAACCTAAACAGAAAATTATTCTCAATATAAATCGCTACTTATCGTTCCCACGCAATTTCGGCATTCACTCTGTAAACTTCAAGGAAGTATCGCAAGCGGTTATTTTTTTGCACTGATTAGAAACAGTCGACTGATGGATTTCATAAACGAAGGAAAGCGAACAAATAGGATGGTGATTTTCATAATTGCTATTACTATGATCTGTCCCAGGGCTGTGACTTGGTCTATATCATCGATAACATCTCTCCGACGATAGTCTAGCTTTTATTAAGCTTGATGAAACTGGAGCTATCGCAGTCTTTTTGTAGAAGACGTATTTATTTGTACTCGGTTGATTTGTTTGATGAACTTCCTTTGACTTTTTTGTCATATTATATAATTCAGTATTTCATTGCTTTGAACTTCCATTGTATAATATGATCTAACTGATTTGAAATCCCTGAAAGAATCTATGAAAAATTGAAAAGATTAGCAAAAAATAACAATTATATTAAGCAAAAAAAGTGAAATTAGAATGCGATAAAATACTAACGACTACCAAAAAAAAACAAAAATATTGAACTATCAACACGAGATGAAAATCAAAAATTATTAACAAGAAATGAAAATTAATAGATTCAAAACCAAGCTACTACACGACGTTTCGATTGTTAGTATCCACAATCGTCTTCGGGTGATAACTCGGGTGATAGTAGACAATGGAAGCCCGAACCAATAAAATGCACCACGAAACATTGTCAACCACCTTCAGACAAACACATATTTATGGCTCATAACAGAGTACATTGCTCTGTTTGCTCTGTTTGAGTTTGTTCTCATTGTTGGCGTTTAAAAAAAGCCCGCTCAGAACCGTCCATTTTCATTCTGAGGGAAAAATATTTTGGCCAAATATTCAACGTTGTCCCTTCCAACCCCTGAGAAAATCTTCCAATCCCTTGATAAGAAGGAGATTGCGGTTGCTGTATTTCTTGATATTGAAGGAGCATTTGACAATGCACTACCTATATCTATAGGATTGTCTTTGGCTAGAAAGGGTATCGAATCGACCATAACTGGCTGGATCTATGCCTTGCTGGTAAACAGAACTGCAACTACGGCTCTTCAAGGCGAGGCTATCAGGTTCAGGGTCACCAGGGGCTGCCCTCAAGGTGGGGTACTATCTCCCCTTCTGTGATCGCTCCTGTTGGATAGTTTGTTTGTGCCCTCGACAGAAGAAAAGTTCATCTGCAAGCTTATGCAGATGACCTTGTCATCCTGGCAAGGTCCACGTCGGAAAGGGTAGCTTGTAATATCCTCCAAAGCACATTGGACGTTGTTCACAGTTGATGCCTGAGGGAGCAGATGTCTGTCAACCCCAGCTAAGCTGTGTTGATCCCCTTCACCAAGAGAAGGAAATTGGACGATCTAACGCCACTTTCCCTTAATGGTGTGGTCATTCCATTTGGAACGGAAGTGAAACATCTTGGCATTGTCCTTGATAAAAGACTCACCTGGAACGCTCACTTGGAAAAAGTTTAACACAAAGCCAGACTGCCTCTATGGATATACCAAAGGATTTGTAGTAAAACTTGTGGTTTAGGACCCAAATAAATCCAATGAATTTATGTGATGATTGTCAGACCAATGATCACTTATGGTGCAATTGCTTGGTGGCCGAAGGCTTTACAGAAAACTGCCCAAGCGAAGCTCTCTGGCTCATAGAGACAGGCTTGTCTGGCTATCAGTGGTGCCATAAGTACCACATCGTCAGCGGCCATGGAGATCCTTCTAGATCTACCTCCTCTCCTCATTTTTCTGGAAAGTGAGGCTAGAAGGACTGCATACAGACTTGTGCACATTGCCAATTGCACAAATCAATTCAATGCAGAGTGCTGTTGGTTGATATTTTAAGTCACAGCCTTCTGGAAATGACCTCTGACTTTATGCCTCCAACTGTTAACTACGAACTGCCTTACAAAGTACTATTCCCGAGTAGAGAGGACTGGATCCTGCGGGAGAAGGAAATATTAGGAGCATATAGTTGTTGGTTCACAGATGGATCAAAAATACCTTCCGGTTATGGTGCAGGTGTTTTTAGTCGCAGACCCAGGACAGAGATACCTATCTGCCTTGTAACTTATGCGTCTTTATTTCAAGCGGAAAGTTTCGCTATTGAATTGTGTGCGGAGAGATTGGATAAATCCAACCTCACTCACAAGTCAATAAAAATATTCTCGGACAGTCAAACGGCGTTGGAAGCTCTTGGCTCCCACTGAGCAACGTCTAGATTGTTAGCAAACTGCCAAACAATATTCTTCCCGATAGGAAGACTAAACAGATTGTCTCTGGTCTGGATTCTTGGCCATACTGGTCTTGGAAGGCAATGAAGCTGCTGACTCTCTTGCAAAGGAAGGTGCTGCAAGCGGCTTCATTGGACCAGAACCTATCATTGGCATCGCTTTAGGCCTTGCCAAACAAACACTCAACACCTGGATGGCTAGAACAGTTATGGACTTCTGGCAGAATCTTCCAGGATTGGATCACTCCAAGGCCTACAGTAGGGATGAACTACGATGTCTAACAGGCCTTCTTACAGGTCACTGTCATTTGTATCATTACATGCAGAGACTTGGACTGCCGGAAGACAGTGTGTGTCGCTTCTGTCTGGAAAATGATGAAACTGTAGAGCATATACTTTGTGCCTGCCCCGCTGGGGACCGAATCAGGTTCTTTGGGTTCGGCAGATCCGTACTCTCAGCATCTGACTTGAAAGACCACTCACCATACAAACTAATCGGCTTCATTATGAAGCTGGGTTTATTTGGCCGAGTGTGAATAGGTGTGAGCCACAATAAACCCTTATGGGTTGCGGTGGAGGGTCGAACAGACCCACTCACTTTAGACCTACCTACCCTTCCAACCCCCGGCGAGGATTATTTAAACCTTCAATCTCAAATGTGACTAGAGGTCAAGTGATATTTTGATTGAAAGATCATCAATTCCATTTATCAACACTACCTACTTCATTGAATTTGATGCCGTTTACGTTAATAATAGGTCAACATGAAGAAAATTACTTAAACTGCAAGGGGTATATTTTTAGGAGAGATACATTTTTTAAAAAGAAACGTTTTGGCTTTCTACTTTCCCATCTTGATACAGATAATGTGTGAATCTTCCAAAGGAAGGAAGAAAGCAATGAAATCATCTAAAGGAACAATTCATTCAGGCTAGTCTCAACTCCCTACACTGTAGGTTAATGGACTGAAACCTATCAGAAAACAACTACTCCCCTGGCTAATACCACGAAGGGCGTTGGATTATATCCGACAGATGTCAGTGCCGGATTCTTCACTGAAGTTATTCCTGCAATTTTCAATTATTGGAACATACTTGCAGACCGGTTTCGCGTTGTTTGGCCATTCGTCAGGTAGTGTCTACCATCAACAAGTCGATGATTTCCGTAATTGAAAATCGAATTTCTTCCAAAGTATCATTCCTGACTATACAGTGCATTTCTTTAATGCCCCCCTCCCTTTTATTTTTTGAACGGGTCAACTCAAAAAATTGAAATTTGGGATAATGAAATTAATGCATGAATACTTCATTTTGAAGTGAAATTGACAGATGAAACTTTCAAGATGGCGACTCGGCGCCATCCGGGAAAAAATTAAATAGAAAAGAGGGTCTTGTGATACATCTTTTTGAAGCTCCTGACAGATACTTCACAGACCTAGAATATAATGTCAATATCTTCAACCACTACAAAATGGCGGAACTTTTGATAGTTGCTCCAAATAGCGCCATAAAAAAAGTTCAAAGGTGTCAAATCTAGCGAGCGAGATGGCCATTCTGTAGGGCCTCGACGGCCAATCTAGCGACCAGGAAAACTGGTATCCAAATAGTTTCTTACTTGAAGAGAATCAGCAGCTTCATTGCCTTATAGGCCAGTATGGCCAGGAATCCAGATCAGAGACAATCTGTTAAGTCTTCCTATCGAGGAAAGTCTTTTTTGGCAGTTTACTACCAATTCAGATGTTGCTCGGTAGGAGCCAAGAGCTTCCAACGCCGCTTGACTGTCCGAGAAAATTTTTATTGACTTGTGTATGAGGTTGGGTTCCTCCAATCTCTCCGCACTTAATTCAATAGCGTAAATTTCCGCTTGAAATACAGTCGCATAAGTTCCTAGGCAGGTTGATAACTCTGTCCTGGGTCTGCGACTGAAAACAGCTGCACCAGAACCGAAAGGTGTTTTTGATCCATCTGTGAACCGAATATAATAATAATAATAATAATCGTCTTTATTGTTACCCAGCTATAGTTACATACAAATATTTAACTAAATCAGAGAGCTAGTTGCTGACATAACAAAAGGTGAAGTTCAACTTAGTTAGCACAGGTGCTACTGAGTTGTTCTTCCACTCAACGTCAATATACAGGGTATCTCATTAAGAAAATAGTTTTCCATCAATAACTATTGATATCCCATTTGAAAAAAATTAGTTTTTCATACGTAAAAAAGTGCTTCGGAAATGTTTCCATAGAGAAATGAAATTTATGACAGAAAGAAAGATACAGCAACTTTTCGACTTAGCATATTTTCGCCTGTAACTCAGAAAGGGTGATAGATATCAATGTGCGGTTTTCACCGTTGAGTTTAGCATAAAATTTGACTCGCATACAATGCCATCAGTTTTCATCTAGTCAGTTTGAAAACAGGAGTTTTCCTTTGAAAGTGTACAATTCGGCCCACTCTGTACAAACTGACAAATAGAACATAAAACCTTCCATGAAAATCCCTGAAAAAAAATTAAAAAGATTAACCGAAAATAACAATTTTATTTAAACAAAAGACTGAAATTACAAAGAAATAATGTACAAGGAAAAACCAAAAAAATAAAAAATTGAAATTATGATAAAAGCTGAAAATTAAGAAATTTTTTTTTATTTTTCTTTTTTTTCGATTTTTTTCGACCGTTACTTGATGAAGATCCATAGTAATTTCATGATTGTGATTGAGCACAAATCACTTGAAAAAGGTATGTCTTAGCGAAACATGTTGTGATATATTTTTCAAATAAAGTTTGTGGAGATCAAATCGTTGAGGTGTATTTTTTGAAAATTTTATTTTTCATTTTTTGTTAATAATATTTTTTAATTTTCAGCTTTTATTAATATTTCCTTTTTTATTTTTTTTGTTGTTGCTTGTATGTTATTTTTTTTGTAATTTCAGTCTTTTGTTTCAATACAATTGTTATTTTCGGTTAATCTATTTACATTTTTTTTCAGGGATTTCAAATCAATTTATATTATATTAGACAATGGAAGTCCGAACTGATGAAATACACCACGTAACATTGTCAACCACCTTCAAATAAACGATAAAACTTTGGGCTATGTTTGTCGATAGATATAACATTGCCAACTACGATGTAAATAATTACACGAGATCATAAGTTTGTCTTGTACTAAATCTGTGAACCTAAAAGTCTCCCTGAGATAAGTGGAAAATTTTGTTTTTCTTCTCTATCATAATCATAATCATCATAATCATAATTTATTAGCCCAAGTATGTATAAAGTACATTTAAGGTTGTCATAACAGAGGTATAAGTATATGTATAGAACGTAGATTCAGTGTAAAACATAGAAAAAGTAAACGACATATAGTTTAGTGACAAACAGTACATGATATTTACAGTATCTGAGAAACTTTCAACAAAATTATTAACAATTTCAGTGGATTATGGTTGTATTTCATCAAAAGAGAAGTCAAAAAATTTGTCGAGATTGTAGAAAGCATTATACAGTAAAATTTCCATAACTGCAGCTTTAAATCTTTTTATCGGAGCATTTTTTAGTCCATTTTTTAGTCCATTTTTATTGAAAAGTTTCAGAGCAGTATAATTTGTTGACTGCTGAGTTCTTTTCATTCTATGGTAGGGAATACTCAATACATTTTTATTTCTGGTGTTGTAGTAGTGATATGATGAATTTAGAGATAGTGAATTCTCATTTTCTTTAATGTACATCACGCATTGTAATATAAAAACTGATGGTAGAGTTAATATATTTAATTTTTTAAATAATGGTCTGCAGTGGTCCTTGAAACCAGCTTGAGCTATTATTCTATGACTTTTTTCTGCAATTTGTATATTCTCTCACTATCTGAAGAGTTACCCCAAATTAAAAGGCCGTAAGAAAAGACCGAATAGAAGTTACTGTAGTAGTATGTTAGTGTCGTGTCAAAAGTGGTGAATTCTGTAAGTTTTCTGATTTGATAAACTACTTTATTCAATTTTGCTGCTAATTGCTCGATATGTTTTTTCCAATTCAAGTTAGTGTCAATATGGATGCCTGATAATTTCACGCTATTTTGTTGATCAGATTTTCCGAATAGTAACTCGTTTGTTTTTTCAGTATTTAGTTTAAAATTGTTTGCTGTATCCGTGGGAGAAAATGATGATATTGCTAAAGTACCAGCTAATGTCAGCTGACCCAATTCTGCCGTGCCGCAAGTAGTCCGATTTTCATTAAAATTCACCACTCCCCTCCGTTTCATCTAGTTTACGATCCAAGAAGAATTTTAAAAAACCTTCACCACACCGCACATTTATTCCAAGGAAAATTCCTTCCTAGTATTGACCTTTGTCTCAAATCACGCATACTCAGCCATAAATTTGATTAGAATATGCTCAACCTGACCATAAATCTCGTATGATTTATTATTATCGTCTAGTTGGTATAACGCAAATGGTACTCAACCTCTTTGTTAGTTCTTTGAAAAGTAAACTCGGTACGAAATGTAAACGTTTAAGCAGGAAAAGAGCACGTCTTCGAAGAGTCGCGACAAATGGTCGTCGTTAGTCTGTGAATGTATGCAAAAGGCGCCACAAACGTGCGTTCCACTTTGTTTTAGATGTGTGGCAACTACAGACGAGATGGGATGTGATGTTGAAAATCAAACAAGGAGGTTATTGAAGCCGAGTTGAAGAAACTTGCCGACGTTAAATGTTCCCAATTTGATTCAATCTAGCGTATGACTCAGCTCAAGGTTTCAAGTTGGGTGAATGGTTTTGGAAAAAACAAATGAATAATCATTCTTACCTATCTTTTTTCGCTGTTCATGAAAAGGAAGTCAATTTGCTATTTTCACCAAGAATTAAAACTGTTAAAAAATCGATTTTCAGGAACTCAATTCTATTGAACATTTGTCACAGAATATTAGATCAAATTATTATTATTATTTGTTATTAAACATCATAGACCAATTTCACTAATTTTGAATCAAGAAATCTATGAGAAACTGTTGAAACAAGTAATCACAACGTTCCTGAAAACATATGAAATAATATCGAATAAGCAGTTTGGGTTCAGGAAGAACAGGTCAACAGACGGTACTATTAACCTGTCAACATCCTGACGCAGATAATAAACAACCTGCTGTATACATCCTGGTTGATCTCAAGCAGGCATTTGAAACTATTTGCCACGTATAGCTTTACAATACTCTGGAGAATATCGGTTTACGTTATATGCCTCTCATATTTACCAATGTGGGGAAAATTCGGAGTAAACTGGAATATTACAACATTTCAACCAGTAGATTGAGGGTAAAAATAGGGTTATTGTTTTAAGTATTGAAGATGTTTATCATACCCTAAAAAAATTGAAGCCTAAATTTACTGCGGGACCTCATCCTAATTGATACGCTAATTGATAGATATATGCCTGAAAACATCAACTGTACCATCAATATAGAAAATGTGGAAAGTCTGCCAAATTTTCAAAAAAGGAGATAAAAATGAGATCTAAAATTACAGATCAATTTCTATCATATGCAACTTCTGTAAAGTGTTTGAGATGCTTGTTGTCAGCAACAAGCTGCTGTCAGCAACATTATTAGCCCCAATCAACACGGTTTCATGAAAGAACGTTCAACCACCACCAATCTTGTAACAATCACTCAATGTATTGCAGAAGGTATTGATTGTCTCGGACTGAAGTCATCTACACTGATTTTTCTAAAGCATTCGACAGATTTGATCTAGTATCCTGCTCAACAAGCTTTCGATTTTTGGGTTATCCAATGAATTAATTACCCTATTCAAATCGTATTTTTACAAACGTGAGCAGTACGTCCAACTCAATGGCCTCAAGTCTATCGAATATACAGGACTTTTCATGATGAGCGCTAATTTGCCGTTTCTGACAAACTATTTAAAGGATCAACCTGAAAATTTCACAGTATGCATAAATCAATATGACTTACACGCCTAAAATATTTCAGACGAAGAGGCGTTGTCGCTTCTACTATAAAGTAGCGGCTTCTTTGATTTTTCAAATGGAACACCCCGTATATAATATCATATTATGATTCATTATCACTTTGTCAACAAATTCATATACTATTTCCCTATACCTATATATTACCGTTTAGAAGATATAAATTAATTTCGATATTTTTTTTACCAAACATGAACTTTTATAAATGCTGATAATCTTGAACTCTCTTGCACTAAAACGATCAAATTTGAATTTGAGTGGAGTGATACTATGAGGATCTTCACTCCGAGTCACATTTTCATTTACCTCATACAGGGTCTTCAAAAAATGCAGATACTTTGATCTCATGAAAAAATGAGTGGAACTCAATTTTTTCAAATGGAACACCCTGTATATTTCAACATTTTCGAGCTCTACATCCAATTTTAGAATAACATCGTTCAGATAATACTATTTCTATTTTGAACCGTTTTCGAGATAAACTGTTTCAAACGGAAACTGACGTGGTTTTCTTGCTCGTTTTTTTGAATTCATCACTTATTTTGGATATTCAAAATTTTTTTTATACTCAGTAATATTTCTTTTTGATCCAGTTTTTTAACTGTCTCAGATCAGTCAATTCGAAATTGGTATGTACCTACCTTAGAAAAAGTTACAATTTGTATACATTGAGGTATTGGTCTCTAACGTACAACAGTACACATCAATATTTTTTAATTGTGTGCTTTGGAATAATAAATAAACTAATTATTTAACGTCAGACTTTCATGGTGGTGGTTTTGACTGATTTTGATAGCTACTAATTATAATAGAATAATGTCAAGATTAGGTTACAGTAATGAAGATTTCTTGAATTTATTAATAATTTATGGTGAGTGCAATAGAATTGCAAGTAGAACATGCCGAGTATTTCATGAAAGATATCCACAACTTCCGAAGCCGAATAATAATGTTATAAATCGACTACTAAAAAACTGTAGGTTAAATGGAACCTTCCGTCCAAAAATCATTCCTAAGAAGACTAAAATGGATGATGATGACAATGGTATAACAGTTTTGGGATACTTTCATGCATTTCCAAATGCTTCTCTGCACGAGGCTGAAAGGGAGATAGGTATACCATACGTGACAATTTGTCGAATTCTTAATAAGCATAAATGGCATCCTTATAAGTTCTAGTGTGTCCAACATTTGAAAGAGATTGATTTACCTCGTAGAGTGGAATTCTTTGAATGGTTACTTATCAAGACTCAAGAAGATGAACATTTCCTTGACAATATCATATGGACAGATGAGGCCAAGTTCACAAAAAATGGAGTTTTCAATAGACAAAACAGTCATTATTGGGCGCCAGAAAATCCCCATGTTGTCCGCCAAAGGGGTTTTCAAGAAAGATGGCAATTCAATGTATTTTGTGCCATAAAGAATGAGTCAATTTTTCATATCGAGTTTCATGATGATAATTTGAATGCATCAAAATATGAAGATTTACTGAGGAATGGAATTCAAATGATTTCAAATAATAGACCAGGAAGAGAACGTGTATGGTACCAAATGGATGGTGCTCCACCCCATAATTCTCATTCAGTCAGCGAAACTTTAACCAAAATCTTCGAAGACAGATGGATTGGTAATAATGGACCTTTTCGTTGGCCTCCTAGGACACCAGATGGCAATCCATTAGATTATTTCGTGTGCGATTTCATTAAAAATATGGTTTACTTTACTCCAATAACAACAATGGAAGATATGAAATCGAGAGTTACAACTGCTTTCAATAGTTTGACTCCAGACTTGATCAGAAGCGCTACACATGAAAATCTTTTGAAGAGATTACATGTTTGGTTAAGTAGAGATGGAGATGTGTTTCAACATATTCTGAAATACACTGACGATTAAATTAACTCATTAATTTATGGGTTTATTATTTTTAGTTCGTGTTTCAGCGTTAATGAAACTATTGTTTGAAGAGAAGTTTCATTCGATGGTTGAGGAGTATTTTAATAATTATCTTTTCATTGTATTATCTGTGACTAATTGAGAGACATCAAACGAAATTTGTTTTACAAAAATGAGTGATGAACAAGGAAACCATGTCAATTTCCGTTTGAAACAGTTTATCTCGAAAACGGTTCAAAATAGAAATAGTATTATCTGAACAAAGTTAATCTAAAATTGGATGTAGAGCTCAGAAATGTTGAAATATACAGGGTGTTCCATTAAAAAAATTGAGTTCCACTCATTTTTTCATGAGATCAAAGTATCTGCATTTTTTGAAGACCCTGTATAAGGCAAATGAAAATATGACTCGGAGTGAAGATCCTCATAGTATCACTCCACTCAAATTCAAATTTGATCGTTTTAGTGCAAGAGAGTTCAAGATTATCAGCATTTATAAATGTTCATGTTTGGTAAAAAAAATATCGAAATTAATTTATATCTTCTAAACGGTAATATATAGGTATAGGAAAATAGTATATGAATTTGTTGACAAAGTGATAATTAATCATAATATGATATTATATACGGGGTGTTCCATTTAAAAAATCAAAGAAGCCGCTACTTTATAGTAGAAGCGACAATGCCGCTTCGTCTAAAATATTTTAGGCGTGTAGGTCATATTGACTTATGCATACTGTGGAATTTTCAGGCCGATCCGTTGAGTAGTTTGCCAGAAACGGCTAATTAATGCTCATCATGAAAAGCCCTGTATAGCCACATCTGTGTACCACAACGATCAAATCTAAGACCCCTTCTGTTCAATATGATCATCAATGATATCGGAGCTGAGATTGATGTCAATTTCCTTTTATAGGCAGATGACTTGAAAGTCTATCACAATGTAACATGTTCTAATGATTGCGAACGTCTCGCCCTGAAATCGCGTTGCTACATGGTGTCGGAAGAATAATCTATCTCTCAACATATCCAAATATAATGTAATGTCTTTCTCACTGAAAACGAACTTGAATTTACACAACTACGACATACACAATCAAGTTCTGGAGCGTCCTGACACACTCAGTGATCTAGGTGTTACTTTTGATTCATCCCTCTCCTTCAATAAACATATTGACACTACTTTAACAACAGCTTATTGCATGTATGGATTCTTAGTTAGACATACAAAATACATCGAAAAAGCTTCAATATTGAAATTACTTTATTTCACTTTTGTTCAATCTAGGCTGGAATATGCATCTGTCGTGTGGAGTCCCTACTATTAGGTTCATATAAATCAACTAGAAGCCCTACAGAGGCGCTTCCTAAAATATGTTTGTTTCAAACTTGAAGTCACGTATCCTACTGTAGAATTACCCTATTATGAATTGCTTGAAACTCACAATTTTTGTAGTCTCGAGGTAAGGCCTACATATTATTCATATTTTGTTTATTCAATGTCATAAACAATATCATCACCTGCTCTCAACTGTTACATATGTTGATTTTTTGGGTTCCTAGACAGTCATCTAGAAAATGTCTGAAATTGACAGAAATCTAGTGATTTTTAATCTTCAACTAAATCCTCATCTATTGGTGTGCAAATAAGTTGATAAATGGATGTATAAGCCCTTCTCAACAACATTTTTTCCTTGACCATGAAGTTTTAAACTTAGTTAAGTATAGATGAAGATTTACGTTGGAATAATATCACATGAATAATTGGGCTTTGATAACCTTTTCTTATTCAATAATACGTAATAGTATACCTGAATTCAGATCATTTCGTTTCTTAAGGCTATCAAGGTATTCTTGCAGTAAGGAATAGCTACTTTTTGAGAGAAAGAATGTGGCAGAATCTGCTCCAAATATAAGTGGCAACATCGGCAATAACCAGAACGATTATCACCAATGATTTTCCTTCAAATTCTATGAACAAAAGAAAGCGATATTGGTCGTCAGTTTCTGTTCTTGTCCGAAAAAAAAAGCCGACAAACAATTTTCACGCCAGCCTACGATGGAAATTATTTTTCTCGGGCACAATTGCCGCCAATATTCCATGTAAATCACCTGCTTTATACGGTCATTCGAATGTTCATAAATGTATATTCAACGTTGATGGGAATACTAAACAGCGTTGTTTGTCATGTCTCTAATTATAAATTCGATGTACAACATTCGCAGACATATTGATGCAGTGAATTAAAACAAACAATTATACCAGTTCGGATTCCTCTCACAATTTTGGGAAGTTCATAAACATTTCAGAAATATAAATTTAAAATTAGAAGTGATGAAGTGAGGAATGTGGAGATGGCCTTTTCAACAGCATGAAATCAAATCTGAAACGACCTCGACTATAACTGTATGCAAATTCATGGTGATAAATAAACACCCAGGTTTCATTGCAATTTCAATCAGTCATTCATATATTTTCGCGTTCTCAGAAAAAAAATAATAATAATAATATGGTTTATTTGGATAAAATTCAACATTTTATCTTCGTCTTGAAGATGATCACTCGGTGATCGAAACACGTGTCGAGGTGTAAAAATAACGATTTGGTGTTGGGAAAAAACTACAGTAATATTCATTATATCTTATGAACTATGTAAAACAGATAAACAAAGAGAGAAACCGCAAAGCCATTGTCTGTCCACGGTGAGGGTGGTTTATCAATAGGAATTTTCATTACACTTTTTTTGTGCGCATGCGTCAGTATCAGCCATCTTTTTCGTACTGTTTTCTGTAAACAACCATGTTAAAGAGTCCGCAAGACATGTTTTAAAAATTAAAATATAAATTGAAGTTTATTAATTGTAAAAAAAGTAATAAAAAAGTAGTAAGTCAAAATAATCAGGAAAAAATGTTATACTCCATTATAATTATGTTACCTGACGAAAATGAACGACAAAACGATGTATGTTAAAATGATACACGTAACAAATCTATCAAAACCAACACATAGTAATTTATAAATTTTCCAAAGCCTTTTGTCTTGAATATCGCAAAAAAATAATCGAATCATCAAGCAAATTACATATTAATGTGAATTATGGGTGAAAAATGTGGCAGGAGTGACCGAGGCTTTAAATCTATTGATGATGTTACCAAGGATACTTATATTTGCTCACTTCATTTCATTGAAGAAAGTGGTCCAACTGAACAAAACCCTAATCCTTTAAGCTATCAGGAATTTCAACATACGTACATTATTGCTTATTGTATTTTTGATTGTAAATTTCATAAATTTCATATATATATATATATATATATATATATATATATATAATGTTGTATTAAATATTTCCCTCTAATAAAAATTACCTAACATATTCAATTCAGTATTTATATATTTGTCCAATTGATAATGTCATATGTATAGCCTCAAAATATTAATGGTTTGATTTATTTATTAGTTCTATAAGTAATACTCTTGTCAACTGAAATATATTTTCAATTACATCAAATAAATTCACATTATTAATAAGAATAAAACTGTAAATACTATTTTTCTATATGTTTTTAGATAGTAAACAAATGCTGATACCTAACCTCTCAATCAGCTCACTTTTTTTCCTTTTTGTGGACGCCCATGACGTTTTAACCACCTTTTCAATTGTTCACAATTATGAGCCTCAACTGAATTAGAAACAAGTGAAGCACCATCAATGGTTTCTTCCAATAATTTATTTGTTTGTAGAGATAGTATTCCTTGCCCAGCCATTGTTGATCAAAACAATACGAATGTTTTGAATTACCGCCATTTCAATATGACAGCTACGCTTGCGCTTGTCTTATGATGAAAAGGCCAATAGTTATTTCTTCCTTAAGTATTTTAAATTTAAATTATGTAATACAGTGTGGGTTGCAATTTTTTAACATAGATAAAATTGATACAGTAAAATTTGTAAAACAAGATAAAAATTTAACAATAGAAAATATAAATCATTACAATACTGAAAGATTATTATAGATCATAAAAAAAGAGTACGATAGAATTAGTGATAATAATTTTTAGTTAACAAGTGCATGGATATGGTGAAGTTTACAGAATATAACCTACAGTAAACAAACATGAATCCCACAGAAGCTCTAGGTTGAACATGGGAATCCCGTAAGTACACATGTATCATAGCCATAAAATGCGATTTCCATGTCAGGTGGCAATTTAATAATTATTCCTCGTACATATGTATACCTAAATTGATGAATTTATTTGCTCGAATTGAAATCTACTGTCTATTTCTCATTTACAATTCAGGAAGTCATGTATATTATTTCTCTGCAAACTGAATATATGAATTTCACTACTTCGGACTTCCATGCTCTAATATATAAAATGATTTGAATTCCCGGAAACAACTAAAAAAGAAGAATTACAAATAAATAGCTGTAAATAACAATTATTTTAGCCAAAAAAAAAACCTGAAATTAAATAATAGTGAAATAAAATACAAGTGAAAATAAAACGATTGAACAAAAAGTAAAGAAATACAAAATGAAAATGAAGATAAAAAGTAAAGAGATTTCAAGCCAAGTTAGTTCACGACGTTTCAATTGTTAGTATCCTCAATCGTCTTCGGGTGATGGCTGGCCTGATTCCTCCGAGAGATGACTATGGGTCGTTCGAGTGCTTTCACTATCCCGCTTTCCATTTTTTCCGCTTCACTGGTTCAGTGGGAGATGACCGTTTGGCAGGAGTTGGCCATTATTCGCTTGATGATGGATATCCATATGTTGCGAATTTCTACGCTGGCTTGGTTGAATACGTTGTTTTTTTTCGCTTAATATAATTGTTATTTACAGCTATTTATTTGTAATTCTTATTTTTAGATGTATCAGGGATTTCAAATCATTCTATATATTAGACAATGGAAGTCCGAACTAGTGAAATTCATCATGAAACATTTTCAATCACCTTCAAACAAAGTTCAACAAACAAACGCCATGATTATCTCTTTTTCAAAGTTTTCAGGTACATGGTTGGATACTCTCTGGCATAAAATATATGATAAAATTTTATTGTTTTATTCAGTATAGTTGCCTTCGAGGGTGATATGATGGTAATACCGCTCAAAATTTTTTCGATACCATTGTTATAGTACGATTTGTGTTTAGCCTCAAAATGGCCCCCCATTTCGACGATAACCTTACATCCTAATCGGCGCAAAATTTCTTTCCAGCGAGCACTCTCTGGATCTGGCGTGAGAACAGGAAAAAGTCACTTGGGGTCAGATCTGGAGACTGCGGTGGATGCGGAAGAGATTCGAAGCCCAATTCATGCAATTTTGCCATCTTACCCATCGATACGTGACACCGAAGAGCACTTTGTTTCTCTTCAAATCGGGCCATTTTCCGCGATTTCGTTTTTCGAACGCTGTGTGATAGTTGCTGTTGATGGTTTTTTATTTTCAAGATAGTTGATTAAAATTATACCGTGCGAATCACAAAACACTGTTGCGCTGATTGTTGCGTCTTTGCACGCTTTGGACTCGTTTATCGGATTTTTGTTCAGAAAAATCATCGTATAACTCAGACTTTACATGTGATAGTAATACTAATAATATTGATTCAGAATCAGAATCATATTTATTCATCACAAAAGAATACACATCGTGTGGTGACAACTACAGAATATATAACTTATCGGACTAGTCAAAAATATATTTGTATATAAAGTAGATTGTCTAAAATTGATAAAATATAGACAATACAATATTTAGTGTTATACCCTAGTATGTGAGTTGAGGATCCCCAAAATATTATTCCATATTGCATAGCTGACTGTGCCAGTCCGAAATAAAGAATTCTCAGTACATCAGCTGATACTGTATCCCTCAGATTCCTAATAATGTATGTGATTGTGCTGAGTTTTGAACATAAAGTGGTGATATGGTTTTCCCATGAAAGTTTCCTATCACCTAAGAATTTCATACTCTCTTTGCTTTCTATCGATTTTCCATTGACTGTTAAGTAGAGATCATTATCAGGATTCATATTTTTGGTAAGAATCGAATATTAAAGGTCTTAGCAGTGTTTAGTGCTAGTCCATTTTTACTACAATAGTCACTGATTTCCTTTGATGCCTTGTTACCATTCTTTACTAATTGTTCATTATTTGTTCTGGACATTAAAATATTCGTATCATCTGCATAGAGAATCATAGGAAAAGCTTTTGATGAAGCAATCAAAAAACATAAACTTAAAAAATCGTCTGGTGTTGATGACATTCCACCTTATATCTTAAGAAGCTGTGGTGAGTTGTTGAAAATATCACTTTTACACATCTATAATTTGAAAATTTAGTCTAGTGTTTTTCCTATCAAGTGTAAGACTGCTACAACCACCTCAGGAAATGAAATGGCCATAGAAAACTATAGACATATTCCAGTTATGTGTGTTCCTTCTAAATTATTCGAATAAATTGTTTATACTCAACTTTATTACCATCTGGAAAAATTTATAACACCTGAACAGCATGGTTTCGTAGCAAATAAATCAATAAATAACAATTTGTTTATTTTTACTAAAAACGCCTATGACAAATACAACTGGATACGATTTTCACCGATTTCCGCAAAGCAAGGTAGATCATGAAACTCTATAACAAAAATTTAATGAATATGGATAAACGAGACATTCATTTGAATTGATAAAAAGTTATTTGTATAAAGCAATGCTGTATCAACACACGAAAACTAAAAAAAGTTTCTCAACTCAGAATGTTCTATCCCACAAACTAATAGTCTGACAGCTGTGAAATTTGTACACGTATCTTTTGAAGGTGAGGGTTAACTGAAAATCATGGGAATTCAATAATAGTATCGCCATCTATGTGTGAGCCTAGGAACTTTGTTTGGGAAATTGCTTACAATAACATCTCACGTTCAAGCCATCCATTTGGCAGCAACATACGAAAACATAGTAGGATTCCAAATGAAATTCCTGCAGATGTGAATCATTACTTTGTATTGCTTGGTGAAGGGTCAACATGCCTATTATATTTCGATTATATTTCAATACTGCATACTGTTCAGTGACGAGATACTTCATTGAATTTCTTGAGAACTATCAAATGGCAGAATAAAACGAAAGAAATCAACAAGAGGGGAGCTGAGGGATGATCGTTTTGAGGTGAATTAGGAAAACCTAATAGTGGGTTTGGTGCGTTTTTAAAACAAGCCTGAATGAGTTAAGGCGACTTGTTACTCATCGTTGGAATGCTAAAAATGTTACATTGCTCAGTATGTGGACTGTACTCCAGATCACTAAGCCTGAAAGGATTAAGTGGGGAATGGGAAAAATACCAGTGGGGTTCTAACAGAACTGGCTGGTATCTCAATCACCACAAAGGAAATAACCAGGAAAGGAATTTCAGGTAAAAACACAACCATCTGCACTGGCAGCAGACAAGCCCTATTAGCCTTGAACAGACAACGTATTACCTCAGGGCTAGTACTAGAGTGCCACCATGATTTAGCCAAAGCCTCGGCAGACAAAATCATCATCCTGATGACTGTGATAATTGCGGATCCAGCCAAATGTTTCACCCATGCTCAATCCCTAAAGAGATGGGATGGTATCAAAGGATACAGTCTTGGGGAGCTGACGCCGAAGAAATTTCTGGCGATGACCAGGAAAGATCTACGCTCAACAGTAGGAATTCTGACTGGCCACTGTCAACTAAGGAAACACCTCTATGCTGGATGTGTGAACAGGAAGATGAGACTGTCAAGCATGACCTATGCGAGTGCCCGGAGTTATCGTCAATAAGATAGTGTGTGTCTTGGCCTACACCTGTCGATGAATGAGATGTCTCCCAGAGACCTGTTCATCTTCCTGGCAAGGACAGGATAGAAGATGATCTAGGAGAACAACTCTTCGGGAGGATGTACAATAGGTCAAGTGCTGTGGATTTACACTCACCATCCCTACGCTACAGATAAAGATGTTACATGGATGAATACAGAATTGAAAAACCTCTCAAATGAGCTGTCAATGGATCATTATTTCTATCTGAAATGTCTGACTAGAGGGTTGGTATGAGGGAGGAGGTGGCTTACAAAGGGTTATTTTTTACGAAAGAACGTGCCTTCATGAAAAGTGAAGTGAACGTGTTTCGTTTCTTTTACAATCTGAATATCCAATGACTCATTAAGAGTGGTTCGATTTAACTGGAATGCATTGTATGATACTATTCAATGTGTAAACTGAAAAAAAATCTCAGTGCCAAGTTGGAATGATAAAATATTATTGAATGAGGGCAAGTACCTACCTATGAACTGCAACAGAACAATCATTATTTTGGTGGATTAGTGAAATTGATAATGTTGAATGACTGCTACCTGAAGGCGTTCATGTTAATCTTGTGTTTTTCATAAGCTCATTTCATATATCCCCGACTTTTCATCATCCAATATCTTGCCTTTAGGGTTACCTGCTTTTTGTTGTAGTGAGTAAGAAGTTTTGGAGGCTATCTTCACGTTCAACTTTTTAAAAATGCGATCTTATCCTTAGTCCTCATAGAAGGTCGATGAATAATAATAATTTATTTGCTCAACATTACATAGTATTTAGATGTACCACATAGTGAGTAACAGTAATAGCAAATATTTTGAATCCATGTCTTTCAACGACCATCCAAAATAGAGAGAGAGAGAATCCATATGTCTTTTTGAAAAGTCAGAGTTTCGAATATTGTCCCTTGATACAATTTTTGTTTATTGATTCATCTACCATATTTGAACACCACCCAAATATGTCCCTGATAACTTTTTTATAGTACATTTTAGTTTTTTAAATATCGAGATCATCCTGTTTTCTGGCACTCGTATAAAAATACAACTCTATTGTGTCTGGTATCTGTTGTAAATATTTTTTTTCTCGTCAATGAGGAAACTCTTATATTACAAAACGACTATAAAATCTCATTTACCATCATCTCATTGAGTTTTTTTGTTGTAAAAGCCACACTTGAAGAACGTGTTGCTCCGGGTAAAAATCGTTGTTCGGGTACAGAGAAAGTTTATAATAAATGCGAACTTGCCGACAAAAGGACGAAGTTTATTATAACATTTAATTATAATACACGTTTCCTTAGATAAAGTCAATATGGATGGAGCTTATCCATATATTCATCTATCTTGTGTGCTGTACGTACGCTACATATTCATAAAGGGCTTTCGCAACGGAAATGATGTGAAATTATATTTGTTAGACAGTAATTTATTGAAGTAAAGTGGGTTATGCAACAAAAAAACTTTATGAGGCACCTTAATGCATGGGCCTTTTGTTGAAAAATCGTTAGTTTCGAGGCTATATTATAATCATATAACAAATTTACATGTGAACGAATTTACAGCAGAAAATGTTGATCTGAAAGGAAAAATATTGATTGAGAGAGCTCCTGAAATTTAAAACATTTCCATAACTTCATGACTCCACCAATTTCACCAAGTTAACAATTGAAGAATATTCTACCTTTTCTGTAGCTAAATTTTTCATGAGAAGGTTCTCGAGTTATTCTTGACACTCCACTGTGGACGACTGTGAAATCTACTGTGATTGACTTTAAGTAGGATGTCACAGTTTACTTGTGGATACTCCATCCATATTCACAGCTGAGTTTCTTCACATCAGAGTTCGGAGGCAGTGAGAAAGCTATCGACATGCAGTTTCAGTTACAGGACGATCACAGTTAACTTCACAGTCTATTTCAATTTACTTCATAGTCGCTCATGGTCTATTTCACAGTCGGTCACAATAAACTTCACAGTCGGTCACATCCTACTTATAGTCAATCACAGTAGATTTCACAGTCGTCCACAGCGTACATTACATTCGGCTACAGTCTACTTCACATTCGATCACAGTGTACTTGTGAATACTCCATCCATATCCACAGCTGAGTTTCCCCACATCAGAGTTCAGAGGCATTGAGAAAGCTATCGACATGCAGTTTCAGTTACATTTCGTCATAGTTTCAGTTACATGATGTCACAGTTAACTTCACAGTATATTTCAATTTACTTTACAGTCGCTCGTGGTATCTATTTCACAGTCGGTCATGATCTACTTCACAGTCGTTCACATCCTACTTATAGTCGATCACAGTATATTTCACAGTCGACCACAGCCTACATTACATTCGGCCACAGTCTACTTCACACTCGGTCACAGTCTGGTTGTAGATACTCCATCCATATCCACAGCTGAGTTTCAACACATCAGAGATGTGAGGCAGCGACAAAGCTATCGACATGCAGTTTCAGTTACAACACTTCACAGTAGATGATAGCCTACTCACGGTTCACTCCACAATGGATCACAGTCCACTTCACCGTCATTGTCTATTTCATAGTATACTTGACAGTCTACTGCATCGTTTACTTCACAGTTGGACACAGTATACTTTTAGACACTTGAAAATAATTTTCAAATTTGCATTATCGTTATCATTATCTGTAATTCTCTTTTCTCCAATTGAATGTGATACAAACCTCGTTTCCATCTCCAGCTCTTCCTGGAAGACTTGTTGTTAGCTCGACACTCCACATCGTAGTTTCAGCAAAGTTCACAGACTGCGGCAGATTTCGACATGCAGTTTCAGTTACAGCCGGTAACAACTTCAGTTACATCGATCACCGTCCACTTCACAGTAGATCACGATCTTTTTCAAAATAGGTCACAGTCCACTTCACTGCCATCGTCAATTTCACAGACTAACAGTCAATTGCACTGTTTACTTCACAGTCGGACGCAGTATACTTGTAGACACTTGAAAATCATTTTCATATCCGACATCTTTATATTCGTCTGTAATAATTATTTTTGTCCCATTAAATGACACAAACCACCTGCGTCCATCTTCTGCCCTTCCAGGAAAACTTGTTGTTCACCTGTATCGCATCCCTATATTCCTCCTGAATTTTCCACATCGATGTTTCAGAGTACCGAGGCAGCGGGACAGTTATCGAGATGCAGTTTCAGCTACATTTGGTCACAGTTTCAGTTACAGCCGGCCATAGTCCACTTCACAATAGACTACAGTCTAATTCATCGACATTGTTCATTCCACAGTATACTTCACAGTTTACTGCACCGTTTACTTCACAGTTGGACATAGTACACCTACTTGTAGACACCTGAAAATCATTTTCGAATACTGCATGTTGGTCATCATCATCATCATCTTTTTTCCAATCGAATATAACACAAACCGCCCTATATCCATCGATTGCCTTTCATGAAAGTTTGTTTGCTCTAAGGTTTATAATCGCATCCCATTCATTTATTTCAGTTAAATTACTCCACATTGTCGTTTCAGTTACAGTCAGATACACTATACTTCACATTCTACTTCACAGTTTACTTCAGTCTACTCCACAGTCGGTCTCACGGTCAGAGTATCTTATAGACACTTTTTCATATTTTGCATTATCTCCATCATCATCTCTAATAATTCTCTTTTCTCCAATTGAATGTGACACGAACCACCCTGTTTCCATGTCCTGCCCTTCCAGGAAAACTTGTTGTTAGCCCGAAGCTTTATCAACGTATCGCATCCCCATCTTTCAACCGAATTCCCCCACATCGTCGTTTCAGCAGAGTACAGAGCAGCGGGAGAGCTTTCGACATGCAGTATGCAGTTTCAGTTTCAGTCGGTCACAGTCTGCTTGACGAACGTGTGAATGTTTTTGTGCGGGCGGGATTCGTAGAAAGTTGGCGGTGTTTATTGAACTCGATGTGTAAGATTATTTCTCCTGTGTTTAGTCGCCGCCGCCAATATGCTTGGCTATAATTGTGGACCGGCGAGCGTGCGAAGGGAGGAGGGTGGAGATTATTGACGGGGGATTGATCGAGGATGATGTGTTGTTAAAGGTGCGTAGAGATAATTTATTTTCGCTGTGGTTGTCTTATTTGAGTGGTTGATGATGGGGATCAATTATTGAACTTATGACGCTTTTGATGAGTATAGTAGCACAGTAATAAGGCGGTGATCAAGTGCTTAGTACTCATGAGGAGATGAGAACTGTAAAATATGAACGATAGTGACATAGAGTCCGCAGTATCAGATACCACATTATCCAATTCCTAGGAATTGGACCCAAAGAAAGCATTTGATACTGTGGGGCATAAAATTCTTCTGAAAATAAGGAATAATTTATAATTGGCTTGCAAATTATTTAGTTCGAAAAAAATAATATCTGGGATGCAGCAAAGATCACTACTTGTACCTGTTTTGTTTCTTATATAGTTCAATTTATTGACTACAGTAAATTTATTTGGTTACAAATGTTTGCTGATGATACCACTTCAATTTACAATGAAAATAGTGTAAAACAAATTAAAATTTATATTTCGAAAGACCTGAATATTTTTCATGACTACAGTGCCATGAAATGTCACTTAATTTTCAGAAATCTTCATATATGTTCATATTAAAAAGGATTAAATCAATTGAGCAACATAAATACACTTGAGCAACATAACATTAGTGCTATTATAAGTGAATCTACTCGTATATGGGGTGATTCAGCAACTTGTATTGATAATATTTTGTCTACTTCTAATCCTATTAGTTACTCCATTAATCATTCCTATATATCTGATCACACTTTCCAGCTGGCAACTTTCTGCTATGATCAGGTTGACCATAACCAAGAAACTCACAAGACATGTTTTAATGACTACAATATTGAGAAGTTTTGTAGTTTACTGCTGGAGACTGATTGGTCTTCAGTGCATGATTCAGTTGAAGCAAATTCTAATTTATAATAAAGTTTCCTATTATTTTGATACTTCATTTCCAAAAAAGGTAGTCAAGATAAAAAAATCTGGTGACTCCAGGTGGATAACTACTGAGTTGAGAGAAATCAGTAGAAGGTTAACCGAGTTATCTGAGCTGAACAAAGTATATAAAAATGGTTTATATCAGAGGGAATATCAAATATAAAATAATATATCAGGATAAATTGAAACATGCTAAGAAAACTAGCAATGATGATAGAATCTCTTCTGCTGATAATAAAGTGAAAGAATCCTGGAAAATCATCAAGGAAACCCAGACTGGTTATTTTGGCAATGCAATACCTTGTCTAGAAAGTGCTGAAGATGGGGTCCTTCTTTCTGATGATTTTGCTATATGCAACCTTTTTAGTGAGTATTTTTCAACTGTAGCATATCCAAACCTGATACTAAAAATATTAATTATATGTGATCTTCACATCAAAGTATTTTTTTATATCCAGCAACTAAGATGGAAATTGAACAAGTTATCAAAAAAGTTTGTAAGAAAAAATCGTCCGGTATTGATGAAATTCCTGGTCTTGTTATAAAAAATGTTGCCAATGTAATTTCTGAGCCTTTGACTCATATAGTTAACTCCACTTTCATAGAGGGGAGGTTTCCTGATATACTGAAAATGTCAAAGGTTTTGCCAATATATAAAAATAAGGGCTCGAGATCTGACTGTGCATCTTACAGGCCTATATCGCTACTTAGTCAGTTTTCTAAGATTATTGAATACTGTTTCTATCAAAGATTATATGATTACTTTGAATCATTCAGATTATTTTCTTCTAGTCAGAATGCTTATAGAAGAAATAAATCCACTGTTAGTGCAATTGATCAACTCATTAAACATGTGTTGGAAATCTTGGAAAACAAACAGCAGACTCTGGGGTTATTTTTTGATTTGAGCAAAGCTTTTGACCTCGTTGACCATGACATACTGCTACACAAATTGCAGTTTTATGGTATACGTGGTCCTGCATTGAATTGGGTTAGATCTTACCTGACTGGCCGTAGTCAGCTGGTCTGTGTGAATGGAATTAACTCTGTAAGTAAATGTATAGTAAGAGGGGTACCTCAAGGCTCTGTTTTAGGACCTCTTTTATTTTTTGGTTTTTATTAACGATCTTCCGAAATTTTGTTCGAAAGCTTCCATTATTATAATTTTTGCGGATGACACTAACATCTTGGTATCTGCGGAAACTATGTCCGAAGTAATTGTCAAAGCTAATGAAGTAACTGATAAAATTGAGGAGTGGTGTTCTAAAAATGGCCTGCTGCTAATTTCTGCCAAATCTCAAATGCTCAACTTTGTTACTAAAAATATTACTATTGATAAAAGCTATTTGGTAAGATTAAATAATGAAACTTTACATCAAGTTAATTGTACTAAATTCTTGGGTGTTGATATTGATAATAAACTTACCTGGAGTTTCCATGTTGATAGTGTCAAACTGAAGCTCAGTAAACATATATATTTATTTCGTAGGTTGAAACAAACAGTCTCTTCTGATGTTCTCATGCTTTTATACCACAGTTTAATTCAGTCAGTGATTTCCTATGGTCTTGAACAGTGGGGCTTATCAGCTAAAGCTGATGAAGTGTTTGTTATTCAGAAAAACATAATCAGAATTCTGATTGGGGCATCTTCAAGTGCAAACTGCAGGCCATTATTCATTCGTTATAGTGTATTAACAATGCCTAGTTTGTATATCTACCAAACTCTGATATATATATAAGAAACAATATTTCAATTATTCCTAGAAATGAGCAAATCCATGAATATTTCACCAGAAATAACCTTCAACTTTATCAGCCTTATAGTAGATTGACAGTATCGAAGAATCACCCCATATGCTGTGGGATTAAACTATATAATAAGCTTAGTAATGACATTAAGTCCTCAAACATCAATGTCTTTAAAAGGAAGCTTGAGGTTTTTCTATTGCAGAAAGCATACTACTCTGTGGATGAGTTTATCCTTGAATCATAATCATAATTTGATTGTAGCTTGGTAATTTTATTTTAATTTAAGTTATGCTTTGTATTTGTTTTTTTATAATAGTTTGACCTGTTGTATCAGCCAGTATTTTATGATGATGTTTGCCTAATGTGATTGTAAATGAAAACCGATTCAATAAATGTTTGATTTATTGATTGATTGATTGATTCAGAAGATAAAATTAAATTCTATAGTTAAAATTATTAAATACCTAAATTTCTTGGCCTTATTCTATATGAAAATGTATCATGGAGACAACATATTGGAACAATAAGAAGAAAAATAGCTCTGATAGATATGATTTTCTCCAAAATGAGAAATGTACTACTAAAATACCTTGAATTAATTCATTTTTCACTATTACATTCCAAAATTCAATATCTGATATCAGTATCCATACTGATATTTCTTTTTGGAACCAATTAAAAAATTTCATAACAAAATCATAAGGTGTATATTCAAGTCAAACTACCAAGAGCTTACAATCAACTTGTACAAACCAAAAAAATTAGATTCGTCATCCTTACATAAATTCAAATGATGTAGCTTCACTCATTTGGTAAAAAAAGCTCGAACATTCAAATCTGACTTTCAAACTCAATGGTGACCGAAAAAAACCATTTGACAAGATATTCAGGCAATCTAAAATGAATGAAAATGAAAACGAATATTGGACAAATTTCGATTTATTGAATATCTCCAATTTTTCGAGAAAAAAATTATAATTTATGATACATCATTGAAAAGGTAAAATCTGGCCCATAAGAAAAAATAAAGTTGGTACCATCATCAACTTCATTTTTCTTATGGGAAAACGAAACGTCGGATAGCAAATCAGAAAACACCATTATGTAGCAGGAAAAAAGTGACAATGTGGAAGTGCAATTCATTTTTGAATCCTTCAAGAAATAAAGCCAAAAAAAAATAAAAATCATTTTTCGAAATTTCTGTTTTTTCGGAGTTTTAGAACATTCTCATCGGCATATTGTTAGTCAGGTAAATGCGCAACTTTATGCCAATTTAACTATCTTCGTATCTCTCATAGTTTCCGAAATCCCAATGGTGAGGATCGAATTTGAAACACCCTGTATAATTCAATGTTCATATGAAAGTTGTTGTTTCGAGAGGACTTTTTCTTCCAATTTGTGTTTGAAATTCACTTCTTTGTATGATCTACACATCTTTGTGAAGAGTTCATTTTAAAATAAGTTGCTTTCTTCCTCTCTTTGGAAGATTTCCAGTTTTTTTAAAAAGATGGAGAAGTAAAAGCAAAACATTTCTTTCATAAAAATTAATATCTCCCAAAAATATACCCCCCTCTCCAATTAATGACATTTTTATATTCAGAACTAGGTCGATAGTTCATATATAAATTACTATTTCAATTCAACATCTGTAAACATACTAATTGAAAGTAAGCTTGAACGAAACACATTAATTGGTGCCAATCGTTTTTATTTCACGGAGTGCAGCTCAACTGACATCATTTCAGTTTTGTAAACGGATCGATTCCGATCGAAAGTAAACGAGAGCAAAAATCCAGCATCCATCTATCATATCCGAGAAAAACATAATTGGAAACTAGATGCTGTTTACTAATGATCAACCGAAAAAAAGCGTTTGTGTTCGACGAACCAGTCTAATCATGTTTCTTTTTCAACGTCCTTGAACATCTAATTGGTTAGATTTATTAATTGAAAAGGGAATATTTTTTGGAAAAAGTTTCTATCAATATATGTGCCTTCTTCAATTATTTCTGTTAATGGCACAACAGTGTTTTGAATATAGTACTTTTTCTTCATTCCAAAAACTACTAATGATATTCTTGAAAAATTAATATAATTTAACAGCTATTCCTTGTTTTCCTTCGAGAAATAATTTTACCGTCTTGTGTGATGCGATTACGGTATTTCCAACTACTACAATAACAACCAAACTAACGACTTCGAAATTAACGTCCTCAGCAATTAAACGCAATCCTTATTGGTATAACTGTACCCATTGACTCGGTTGAATAACCAGGTGTTGAACGTCCTTGAAGGGGAGAACTATCGATGAAAGCTAGGTTGCTACAATAAAGTTTCAATTAGCGAATTTGATTTTGAGGACGCCAATTACCTACCAGCGATTTTAGTCCATTTGTATTGGTTACGTAAATGCCTTGAAGACCCAGAGGTATAGGGTTATATCTGTCATAAAAAACCTTGTCACGGTGAAGTAACCAAAGAATCCGACTCTCAGTCTACAGAAAAGAAGGAAGTTGACTAAACCGTTTCGGCAACATGGATCAAGAAATAGAGCCTCTCAGTTCCCTAACTGTTTGAAAACCTAGCAGTCTGGAAACGAATTATCACCACCTTTAAAGCAGGACATCTAATAGACCAGCCTTGCACAAAATGCTTGAGCAGCAGAAGCAGAATCTGTATCAGTGTAGAAACAAACACCTCCTTAGTAGGTTAGTGAACACCTATGCGATGATTCACCCAAACCAAGAGCACAAAAACCCTGCATGGCTGACCGAATCTAATGTATCGTTATGTGTAGCTGACTTATAGATGCTCTCATTTAGAGAGGTTGCTGCAGTCATTAAGTTGAGAATGTTGCACCTTGAACATCCTTCATCCTCAATATGTACCCATCAACTGGAATCCCTTCAGTATGCAATTATTGCTGTCGTAGGGGTTATTCCAGAAGACGGTCGACAGGTACAATTCCAAAGGTGCATATTCCGGCCTGAATGGTCTGACTGTGTAGCTCTGACAGGATCTGGAAGTCGTCTACTGGTTGATGGGTGCAGTTAGTTTCCTGAAGCTATGGAAAAATGGGTTCCTGTCATATGTGACATGGGTCACAGGTGACCTTCTTCGGCACCCACACATTTTGTGTGGTTTACCCATTTACTTACTGAAGTAATCGAGTAACTGAACCCTCTATTTTTTTTGGAGAGAACACAAGCACTACAGGAAAATCCTCAAGGCACTCTAAAAGCGTTGCCTGTGCGAAATTAGCGATTCACATTAGATTTGAATCGCTGAAGATTAAATCCATTTGGAAAAACGTTCTCAGGAAGTCACTTGAACACCTTCCGTGAAAGTATCTATAGAAGAGAGACAAATCTCTTTCTTCGATGCTCCGGGCTATCAAGGTTGCACGTGATGTTCAGGTCTTTTCCGGATGGAATCCAGTAGCTTCAGGGTATGCTTAGCGGTAGAGCTCTGAACATGAGAGCAATACTCCAAGGAAGGTACGATCTGAGCTTTATGAAATATCAACGGTTGCTGAGGTCTGTACAGTTTTCTGGTTCGGAACAGTCCAAACTTTTGAGAAGCAGCCTTTGTGATTCCAGCGACATGACTGTACCAAGACATATGGTGTCCATTTCAACCCCCAACAAACTTATCGAAGCAGTAAGCTGAATTGTCTGTCCTGCCATTATTATATCCGGTTCGGAGGCATTTATCTTTTTGGAGGAAACCGATGCCTGGGTTTTCGGGGTTTTTGGTGGTATTGAGTTGAACCTGGTTACTTTTACCCCAATTGGATCCTCATTAAGATATGCAACCTCATGCTGCCGGTGAAGATATGCCTCCGTAGCCGATGTCCGGGAATCCAAATGGAATGACCATACAAGTATGCTGTCGTCCGCAAAGCAGTACATTGGATTCTTGGTCATTTCCAATAAGTCGTTGATATACAATAAAACGAGGATTGGGCGAATATGGATCCTTGAGGAACACCAGCGTTGATGGTGAGAGTATTCGAGATATATCTATATCGAAGGCCATTTGCAGGGAACAATTGTTTTTCAATATCTGAACTCTTTGGTTTGATTATGCCTTCCATTCATGATTATCACTCAAATCTTCAGTTTTACTCCTATAACCTCGATTCGGAATATCAAGTTACATTCCGGAACATTTTTCAAACGTGTTCAACTGTTTTTGCAGCAACAGATCCATGAAACGTGTCTCAATCGAATTATAATTGTTGTGAAGGAAACATTTAACACGATTCTTGTCAATCATCTTTCTCATTTCCTGTTTTGTAATTGAAACATTTTATGGTTATGATAATAATGATGAAGTTTTAGTCGTTCTTGGGGTCATGTGGTCTTCAAGGAAGAAAACGGGGTGGTGCTATAGTAGTAAAAGTAGAAGGTATATATTTTGGAGTGAGAAGAGTTGTCACAGTTCTGTTTGGAACAATTTATAGATAATGCAGGAAGGTATTTTGTTTGAAATATATTTTGGAGGGCTACTTAACAAGTAATAACTGAATATCGATGCTGTGAATGGATACCCTTCTATTGTTGAGAAAATATTCACGACAAAGGTAATTTATAAATTTTGGATATTTTTTAAAAATCTCAAGAATTATTGAATCATGATTTTCATCTACATAAGTAATAATTAGGATCAATTCTTTTTTTTCCAAATTTCACTCTACATCTTGTGGAAGAGATTTTTTTAGAGAACTCAATGTTTCTAGGTTTTCAACCTTCTACGATATAAAAGGTAAACGGGTAAACGGGTCTTTCAACAGGGACTTTCGAACTCTGACAATTGATAATAATAATAATATCGTTTATTATGCATAAAAAATTCATTTATACATAAAAGAAAAAGGGTTACCCAAAGGCTATCTACCACCCCAAAATTTATACAGTGGATGTAAGAAAATAATTATAAAAATACTTATTTACTATCATAATAATGATAGAGGAGAGAAAAAAATAATAGACCATATAGTTGTTAATAACTCTTAATATTCTTAACATAATTTTGGTCAATTTAACAATTTCATTGCACTACCATACATTGAATTTCAAATTTTTCAAATTAGCACTGAGCCTATAGATGTACTTGACAATGTGATAAGTAAGTGGGGTAATCAAAAACAAACACTGAGAACACCAAGGGTCCTAAAATACTTCCCAGCGGTACACCTGAGATTGTTTATTTTAGGGATGAACATGAGTAATCATCCAGTCTCACTCTCATGTCTGTGAGAGTGTGCAGAATAATCCGAGGCAGTCGAATTCGCGTTTACAAGAAATCAGCCTTTCGCAGACCAAAACTTGGCGAATTTTGCGTCATGACTTGGGCCTGGACATCAACGACATGTGTTTTCAACAGGACGGCGCTGGTGCCACACATCTCATACCACATTGGATATTCTGCACGAGTGATTTGAGGGGAAGGTCCTTTCACGTGGAAATTATGTGAACTGTCCACCGAGATCGTGCGATTTAAGCCCGTTAGATTTTTTTATGGGCTTTTCCTAAGTCCCAGGTGTATGCGAATGAGCCTCAAACCACAGCGGTCCTCAAATCAACATAACCCATGTCATCGGTCAAATTCAGCCTGATTTATGCGCTACAGTCATGGAAAATTGGACGGACATTGGAACGATATTATATTCCACACATGATGGCATCAATCGGCCTTTGAACGATGATACCTCAACAGAGTGTAATAAGTTAGTAACTTCAAGAAAAAATATTAATCTCAGCTCTCTTAAAATGGATGATGTTTTGAATTTTTTTTCCATTCCTTAAACCTGAAACGTCAATCTGTCTAATCGTCAGGTAGTGATAAGGGTTTGTGACTTGACGCCAGGGTCTCAATCTGCCTATGCAGAATGAGATCGGGAGCCTTGCAGAGACCAGCGATGAGACCTGGGAGTAGGCAGATTGAGAATCCAGCGTCAAGTCACAAAACTTTCAGGTCTAAAATGAGTGGATCTATTCGACCCTTCACTCTTACAGCGTGTCACTAACTGAGAAATAGTCAGATTGAGACCTCAATGTAGTTATACCTCTTTGAAAATGGCTCCTAAGTAGAATAATGACTTCCCTCCCAATGTAAGAGAATTAAACCTACTCATTGGAGGGAAAATTGTATATTTGTAGACGTGTCGAAAGCTTTCGACACTGTTAGTCATCGTCTCCTTTTGCAGTCACTGGAAGATATTGGTGTCAGAGGAATCTGCTTGCAGCTCTTCAAGAGCCTATCTAAATAATAGAACTCAGCCAGTAAATGTTGATGGTGTACTCAGTGACGTAAAGCCGATTGACTATGGAGTACCGCAAGGTACAGTCCTAGGGCCTATATAGGGCCTCTATATATATATATATATATATATATATATATATATATATATATATATATATATATATATCAATGGAGGATTGTTCTCAATGAGATGCTCAGGGGATATAATTGAATTTGATGATGACACAGCTATATTTTATAAATTTGATAAGTGGAAGAATCTGAAACTTGAAACTGAACACGTTTTCGAAATTATAAATAAATGGTTCGAGCACAAACTACTTACAATCAACACAGACAAGACTTATTACTTACCGTTTAGCTGTAGCTCGCCTGGACTTTCCGATTTCCAAGAATTGAAAATAGAAAGCGCCACTGAAAAATTTACCATACTACCTGTAAAAAAAATTAAATACTTGGGAATCATCATTGACTATCGCTTAAAATGGGATCTTCACATAACATACGTATTGAAGAAACTAAGAATCATTCTATTCAATGTTATACCATGCATTAGTAGAAAGCCATCTACGCTATGGGATTCTAGCATTGGGTGAGGCTCTAATGACGCACATAAACCAATTAGAAGTAATACAGAGGAGATATACTCTACAAACCTCAGATATCCTTCTAACAAACTTTATTCTGACTCACAGATCTTAGACCTGAGGCAGTTATACTTCTTCATAACAAGTATTAAACATTTTTTCGAAAATGTTTTTTTGTGATGCCTTTGTTTTTTTACCCTGCTACTTTATAATATTTATGTTATAATATTTATGTTGTGATCATTATGGTGAATAAACTTATTATTGTTATATTATTATTATTATATTCAGCTGCACATTTCAGCTGCACAGTTCATAGATTTGGTGATTTCTTATTGGACTTAAAAAGAGCTCCCTTAACTACCTTTCAGTAGAAGATTTCCTCTGGAAAATACGTCGAAAGTGACTATAAAAATGAAAATTGTGCTAGTTTAGTTCCTTGCCCTGGCTTGCACCTTCTGTGAAAGTGACAGGATGAATAACTTATCAGAACTGTTGACTTTTATACGAACGGATTACCTTCATAATTGCAATGTTACGAAGCAGGAAGACCGCCTAATGCTTATTTCGATCACCCGAGGATAGGAAGTCACCTGTTACAGAGAATTTCACACATCTGGTGGTCTATAAATGATACACAAAAGCAATTGCCAAGCCCGTTTGGATTTCAATAAGTAAATGTTCTGTGTAAGAATTCACTGATGACCATCAAGGCCATTTACGTGTATATCATCAAAGGAGAAATTACTCTGGAAACGCGATCATTAACGATTCTTCGTACTTTCTAATGTGGGGGAGTTCGACTATTTGGCCTCACGCGGCAGCTAAGATATTTCTATAGACCTGCTGTTGGATCTTGGGTGGGATACCGATGTAAACAAACACTGGTAGTCTTGGTAAATTAAACATTTTACCAGGCTGGTCCCAGAAGTACACGGCCTGTCCTTGAGATGGCGGTAATTTTTTGAAAAATATCACGGTATTAGAAAGTACACAATTTTTAAAGCATATGTTTCAAGTTTGAAGACGCTGCGTTGTTTAGTATTCTACTCTCAGTGAGTCTGCTTCTTCGTTTACAAAAGTAAATGACCAAAATTAATGAATTAAAGTTTCAATTGCTACCTCATGTACCCCATTCGCCAGATTTAGCATCCTCGGGTCATTTTCTGTTCCCGAACTTAAGAAAAAGGCTCGGTGGTCGAAGATTTTCCAACGATTTTGAGGAGCAAAATAGTTCTTATTATAACTTATTGAATATTGCTGGAAAAGTGTATAGAGCTGCAAGGAGGTTATGTTGGAAAATAAACACATTTTTGCCAGAATTTTTGTGTTTTCTCTGTTGGGCCGGACACCTCCGTGTTAGGAATCACCCATTAAAAGGTAAGACCTCGTTATTCCATAGCTCGCACAAGATTCGACTTTTGAGAGTTGTCGTGCGTAGGGGGGTAACAGCTGGTTGATGGAAAAACAGATTTTAACTTCTGGGGCCACCTATGGTAGAAAGAAGGCTTCAATATACTCCTAATGACACTAGCAATAAAAGTTGACAATAGATACCCCCTCCTTCTAATTTATAATAAAATATTATAGATGATATCTGTTTTGTTTTGAACGGCGATATGAAATATTTGTTCTTCCTGCAACTCTTCTATACCAGCATTTGGCATGTTCTCTGCTACTCTTATATTTTGATACTCCAAACTACTTTCTTCTCTTTTTGATTTTCGAATTTGAGCGTTGCTTCTTCTATCAAAATTTTGTCCTCTTGAGGTTTCAAATGACGACTTGGAACTGTGGATACATTCTTGTTTGGAAATAGTATGAAAGCAGAATCAAATGCACATCCTCTCCGTAGTCCCCACATCGTACTCCTTTGAGATATACCATTCCACATTTGTCTTTCCCGAATTTCATACCGATATTTTTTTTTCAACGTAGTGTGCGCTGGTCAGGCCCTATCCCCCGAAGCCCCGATACATTCGGGAGGGCGTCACGAACATTTATACCCATCACGTGACTGCGGTAGACAAAGGTGTTGAAGACACCATCCTGGCAAGCCATGATGAACCCCACAGTTTCCGACTTCAGCCCACTCGACCTGAGGAAAGCGAAAGTCAGGCGCTTTGATAAGCCAAGGTATCCGATGTTATTGAAGAAGACCTCATGCATTGGCTTATCCTTGTGTTTCCTCAGAAGTGAGGTGATCTCTACGGCTTTTACATGAGCATTTTGCTGAACGGGTTCCAACTCGGTGACAGAGTTGTGGTCACCTCGTTCAGTGTCGAAAACTAAACCGAGTTCATCAGCTGCTCGGGCAGCTGCCCTAAAGAGAAATGCTCCAAATTCTGCTCTCTCATGGCCACGGACCATGCAGAGAAGGGGATCCGAATTCCTGACGACTTTACAGGCTATATCCAGTACAATTCTGTCATGTAGACACTCCAAACTAAAAAGTCCACGGCCTCCCTGTTGTCGGGGGAAGTACAACCATGGAACGGACAATTTGGGTTGCAAACTCCTACAGAGATGCATCATTTTTCGGGTCTTCACGTGGAGTTGATACAGCTCCTCCCGAGTCCACTTCACTACTCCAAACGAGTAGAGTAAGATTGGAACGGCAAGCATATTTGTTGCAGCAACTTTGTTCTTCCCTGGCAGTTCCGATGACCAGATCTGTCGAAGTTTGTGCTGATACTTTGGAACGGCAAGCATATTTATTGCAGCAACTTTGTTCTTCCCAGACAGTTCCGATGACCAGATCTGTCGAAGTTTGTGCTGATTCTTGCCGCGGAGAGAGTTCTTCACTGCTGTTACCTCTTGTGTTCCTACGTCATCCAAATGGTGTAGGATGCTTCCATCTACGAGCTGCACATCCTCTCCGTAGTCCCCGCATCGACCTCTTTTGAGATGGACCATTGCACATTTGTCTATCCCGAATTTCATACCGATAGCATTTTCATACCGATATTATAACTGTTATTATTATTATTATTATTATTATTATAGTAGCAGTAAAATATAAGTGAATATTTAGCATGTCCTCGGATGAACTTTGTTGCAGTTTTGGCGTATGAAAGAAATGATTTCGATGAAGACGTTACTTATTCCCAAAAGAATAAAGCAATATTTTTCAATAATAAGGACAGAAATTAGTTAACGTCAATTCACATGGAATATATACTCCCCCACAGGTTCCTGGAATATGACTGTTTTCGCCAAAAATCTTTAAGTAAGATCTTCTGTGTCATCGGTCTTGGCACAGTGCATCAGTCAAATATTATTCTGGTATGTGCACGATCGACCACCTCACGCTAATTATGCCGATCATGATTAGATGGGATTAATTCCAGTGTTACTTAAAAGGAGAGAGATCTCGTTCGCGGTGACCTATGACTTTAGAAGGAGCGATTTCTAAGGATTCCGGCAAAAATCGGTCGGTGTACATTGGATTGATGGCACCGCGCCTCTTTTTTGAATTTATTGCGCATCTCGCTCGAGAGACGACGATCGATTAATTAAAATCACTGTAATTCGTACTGTCCTGATGGGATTCGTGATTCGCTGGGACTTGGAATGTTAGAGTAGAGTAGGGTAGATTTATTTGATTAAGTTAGATTCAATAAATTTGTAGATCTTGTGGCATAATCATGGTTATCACAATGTTTTGGAAACTTATTCAGAGATATGCGAATTTCCAATAAGAGCAGGAAGGTGTTTCATACCAAACCCCATAAGAAATAACTGACTGGAATAAATAATGCTAAGCCATTTTCAAAGTTTCTTCAGTTGCCTGATAACAAATGGAACAGTTGAACATTTTTGTCACACCATCAATATGAGCAGACCAGTTCAATTGATCGTCCAACGTAAAACCCAATAATTTAATATACTTTCCATGTTGCTCCCTAGTATTTGAAGATATTACTATACATCGAGTTCTATCATCATTCAGGTTGAGCCTATTTGCAGTGAACCAAGTATCTGATAGAGATTTGTTGGATTCTGTTAAAAAAATATGTTTAAAATCTGTTTCTCCGTAACGAATAAATAAACACAGTAGAAACTAGACTAATGTATTTTATTTATTCTATATTCAAATCTGTGAACATTGCGGAATCCTACGTATACGAATATTTTATATATACCTTGTTTTAGCATTAACTTTTGTACATTTCTATATTCTATTATTTTTAATATTTATTTCATGTATACTCTGTAATAATAGCATTTCCTGTAACTGGGTACTCCTGCTGGAAATAAATCGTTTTTTTTCTATCAGATATTTTCGAGATGAGATACTATCAACTCTGGCATCATAATAAGTCAACTTCTGAATGAGAATTGAGTGAAATACACAGACGAAAGCCTCTGTGAGATATGTTTACCTTTATTAAGACATTTAACTACGAATTTGTTCGTTGAACCAACTATAAGATTGTTGAAAGACATAAGAATAGTGTGTTTTGTCTATCGGCAACTATTATAAGAAACAATCTTACAAAAACGCCCGAAGAAGCCATTGTATGGCTATCCAACATTTTACTGTGGTGAATGAAGAAGCAGACTCACCCAGAGTAGAATCCGTTTCAGCTTTTATATTGGTTGGGCTGAAGCCTTTCAAATACAAGTATTGTACCACATAACAAATTTTCACAAATTCGTCAAAAACGTTCGTTATTGATGGCTGCCAAATAAATACCAAACAACGCAGCCTCTTCAAACTTGAATCATATGTATTATGCATGGAATGTGTATTGCATTGAATTTTTGAAAAATTTCTGACTTTAAAAAAATGTTTTATAGATTGTATAGTTTCTAATGCAGTGATAATTTTTAAATACCTACCGCCATCTCTAGGTCAGGCCGGGTACTTCTGGAACTACCCCCGTGGAATGAACTGCATGCATATATTTCCAAATGATCCTGGGTTTTTTGATGAAGTGAGGAAAAGTATTGCTCTCCACCCGATAAATCATCCGGAAAAATGTTCACAAATTTTTAGATTTTCTTCACCAGCTTGTGGTAGATACACCTACTGCTGTGGCGTATGAATCGAGTGCACTTTGAGAGATGAACGTCACCGATAAGCGTTGCTGCAATCAAGCCGAAACTTTCAAGGAAACGGTTCCGCCGTTTTGTAAACGATCCAAGTAGGTGTACTTTGATGGTATCGCGTGTTTGTACGATTAGGAAGCGGAAACTGAAAAACGAAACTGGAGGTTTGTTGCAATCCGAGATCTTTCATTCTCGAATCGCCGAACCAGCTACTCTTGATGTCTGTTCGAAATGTTCGATTGTAAATTGCGGTAGAGATGAAATTAAGTGGAAATGTGAGAGGGGTATTGAATTATATATCGTAATTTCTCAGTCGACTAGACACAACTCTACGGAGAGATAATATACCGCAAGGATCATCTGGGTTCAGTCTGGTCGATCTTCTCGTATTACTCCGGTGTTATGTTTTGAAGAAATATTTTCAAATTTTACATATATGCCTGTTACACCACAATTGTGATATCGGATCATAATCCCAATAACTTCGGCAAATGTATTTGAGTACGGTACTATGAACACTATGAATACACCGACTCGTTACTTGATGAAACTTATTTATTAACCCTACTTGATAATAATTATACAATTTTCAAACTGAATTTCATCAAGGATTATTGGAAAAGAAGGGTTTTGCAGTTCTACTTCATCTATGTATATGTCATAACCATATACCCACGATTCGTCACCAATCATGACCCTTTAAAGCAAATCTGGATCGCCGTTGATGTCATCCAACAATTCCTGAGGGATACTTATGCGACGGTTTTTTCGACATTCATTCGCTCATTTAATTTAGTCCCAGCTATAGGACTCTTGTTTGAATTGATGGTGGTATACTTTTACGAGCTAGGAAAAGTCACAAACTTTTTTTGGAATGTGCTTTCGATAATGAGTGCATTAAACCATCAGAATCTACATAATTTTTGGAAACTTGGATCTGTCGATCTGTGAAAACATCTAAACAAATTTTTATGCTATGCTACAATTAGAAGGAACTCTAGATGCCATTTATTATGCCTTGATCAATTCTAACTTATCGTGTAATATAACTTCATGGGGAAGTAGTAGCGATATCAATCGAATTTCTATTTTACAAAAATGAGTATCACTTTTGATTAACGGCCTAAAGTGGGATGAATCCTAATTTTGATACATATGGGTGTACACACTCACTATACATACAATAATAATAATAATAAGTCGGAAACTGAGGGGTTCATCATGACTTGCCAGGATGGTGTCTTCAACACCTCAGTCTACCGCAGTCGCGTGATGGGTATAGAGGCTCCTGACATAAGGTGCAGGGCCTGCCGCGAGGCGCCCGACACCCTAAATGCACTTGCTATCAGCATGTCCAGCATATGCGGTATCTATATCCATCGACATAACGCGGCCCTAAGAGTGCTATATTACCATCTACGGCACTCTTACGGTATTGACAATACACCGGTGTTGCCCTACGCTCCGGGGGATATGGAATCCGTTGTGGAATCCGTTGGGAACGAGAAGTGCCGAATTTATTGAAACTATTCGTTCCCCACCCTCAGGCTCATACAAGCTAATAAGCCTGATGTGGTCCTTCTCGAACACCAGAGCAAAACGATATATGTCGTGGAGTTTTCAGCTTATGGTGAGACGAATATCGTCAGAAAAGAGGAGGAAAAACGGATTAAATATCGAGATTTTCTCTTCAAACTCCGCAGACTCTATCCAGATCACTCTGTCAAGATGGTTGTTCTGATTATTGGAATCCTTGGTGGAATGATGTCTCAGCCGCACAAATGCAGAAGCATGTCATTCTTGGCTCACTGCGCTTGCTCAGGGCACAAGATTCTCGGACCCAATGATCACTTACCCCACGGTGTGGAGAGTGGTAATTGGTTGATAATGCTGGCGCGCCCTCCCGAATGTATCGGGGTTCGGGTGATAGGGCGTGACCAGCGCACACTACGAGAAATAATAATAATAATAAGCTCCTTCCCAGCCTGCTAACGAAGTGGTAGAAGTGACAGTTCTATCACCCGATGGCACGGCTGGAGAGGAGACTCGCACCATACGACCAATGGAGACGACAATCAGAACACGCAGGGCGCTCCACAGAATTAGGCCCCCGAAGCCACAAGAACTGGCTTGTTTAGATGCGGAGGTTCATAGTGTTCTGACAGAAGAGGCGTCCAATCGGTTTCCGAATCGGAAGGATGAAATCCCGGCCTCGTATCCAATGTGTGATGGATTACAGGCCTTTCACGTCCGCAGTGCAGCGAATAGCCGCTAAACTACGACGTATCCATCACGCTTTAAGTCAAGGCGTGCTGCTGACCACCAAACAGCACTACCTTGATGGGATATGAATGCTAGTGGCTGCTAAGAAGTCACTAGTGAGGCGAGCGAGAAGTATCGCGGAAAACCTTAGGTTCCGCCAGATACCTTCTCGCTGATTCCAAGAGCCTCCACGTGTTGTGGATAATTTGCCGACCGCTGATTAGGTGGACTCCTTCTGGAAGGATATCTATGAACACCCGTAGCCACTCAACTTGGATACTCCAGCCCTAGCGCAGTTCGAAGCTTTCAACAGAGAACTTCGACAGCCTGAGCTCAATGAACTGCGCCACCCGATAACCCCAGATGATGTTCGAAGAGCCCTTGTGGGTTCCAAGAACTTTGCTGCTCCAGGCCCAGATGGGCTTAACACTTATTGGCGGAAAAAACTACCAGGCACCCACCGCCATCTGGCAAGAGTTTTCAACTCATGGCTGGACGGAGAGCAAGGGGCGGACCGTTCTCATCCTCAAAAGCGGAGATTTGTCGATTCCTAAGAATTACAGACCGAAAACATGCTTGAATTCGTGTTATAAGTTATTTACAAGCATCTTATACACATTAATACTCACCGCAGTTGACCGAGTGTTCGAACGGATATATGAGCAGAGAGGGTCAAAGAGAGGAGTCGCTGGATGTGAAGAGAACCTGCTCATCGATAGATGTGTAACGCAGGACTCGATACAATATAAGCGTAACCTCTCTATTGCCTGGATCGATTACCGTAAGGCATTTGATACAATTTTGCATGAGCTCATCTTGCATTTGCCCAGATGCCTTGCGGAACCCGACAAAATAGTGAGATGCATTGAACAATTGATACCACTTCAGCGAACTCGCGTCACCATAACATCTGGTCAAGCAAGAGTCCAAATAGGGTGGGTCACTTTCAGTAGGGGTGTATTTCAGGGTGATTCCCTCAGTCCCTTTCTCTTCTGTATCTCACTATTGTCATTATCCGTTGCGCTCAGAATGCAGAACAAGTTACTGAATGTCTATAGAGAACAATTCATAATGGAACCAAGAGCACCAAGTCCATCATTTCTTGTATCGTAACAAATTGACAATGCTGTGTGGCAAGTTTCTTGGCTACCATTTATGGTCAGTACTATTAGCGACCACTACTGCCTTCATTGATAGAGGGCTTCATATCTTCTAGTGTTTGCTGATAATTTGTTCGGAGCTATTGGTACACTAAATGAAGTATCGATTTGTTGGTCAGGACATTTTTAAACGTATACATTAAACTAACAATGGTTTATTACATTAGCCCTTATATAGCACCCCTGTAGGTGATATTAGGGGTACTCTGATTGATTGATTGAGTACCTGAATTTACGGTAAATTTTTGTTATGTGGACACCCGGCGATTTTGAAAAAATTTTTGACTGTACTTACGTATTTTGATGCGTAGATTACGAACTCGAAAGAAAAAAGCGGCGCTCTCCCTTATTCAAAAAGTTACGGCCCTTCAAAGTTCAGAAAAGGGAAACTTTTCAGCCTTCTTTTTCACTAAATAAACTATTTAAAAACACAAGCATTTATTCAATAGGTCACCTTTACACCTTATTCCTCCTTCTTTAACACTTTTCACTTCAATAATCAACATTTTTCTTATAAAAATGTTAAAAAATGTACGGAGCTGCTTTTTGGTTACATATCACTGTATTTTACGTTTTTAAGGTTAATGATATGGTTGGTAAGACTGATGTAGTCCATATTCCTAAAGTAATTCAAATGTTTTTTTACTTTAGATCGTAAATTGGTTTTTGGTGGTTTATTACGAATTTGAAATAGTAGGCGACGGCAAATACCAACCGCTTTTTTCTGAAATGTCACTAGTAACTAACCTAGGAATAGAATAATGTCACCAGGAGAGGCATTCGTTTTTAAATTAATTTTTTTATAAGAAAAATGTTGATTATTGAAGTGAAAAGTGTCAAAGAAGGAGGAATAAGGTGTAGAGGTGACCTAGTGAATAAATGCTTGTGTTTTTAAATAGTTCATTTAGTGAAGAAGAAGGCTGAAAAGTTGCCCTTTTCTGAACTTTGAAGGGCATCAAACGCATCAAAATACGTGAGTACAGTCAAAAAATTTTTCAAAATCGCCGGGTGTCCACATAACGAAAATTTACCACTCCAGATTTCTCCAACTTGACCACCTTATCTTTGGCTTTGAAAAGGAAATTAGATAACCTGGCCTGTGGTCGGAATGCCACTTCCACATTGTTTTTTCTGAAGAAAACCGTTCTTTTTCCAAAATATGTTAGAGCTACCCATTTCTTGATTTCATAAACCGAGCATCAGATTAACTGTCATGAAAAAAATGGTTTAATTGTTATGGTTTCATTTTCTTTGTTCCATAATTCAATACTGAAGTAAAACAAGAAAATAAACATTCGCCTTAAGCGATGAGGCTTGTTCTACTTTATTTCTGCAAAAAAGTTCTCATGTACTTTTCAGCAAAACACGTATGAAAAACGACCTCCACTTAGATATTTCGTTGATTATTCTTGTAGTTTCAACCTTGGAACAAGATATTACTCTTCATGCCTGTTCGAGATGGTATCTTAATCGTGTATTTGTTAACCGCGGAGAAGTAAAACAAATGTTTTTGTAATGTTTATTTTTCAATGTTCAACGGTTACATAAGTGAGATATTCATCTGATTTATGAGCACGGGGAACAAACAATAAGGAGAATTTCGTTACTCTGTAAAGGTGACAGACAAGCAGGATGTTCATGAACAAATTTATGAAAAAATATCTGTGTTTTTATAATTTACCAATTTTTTTTTGTATTGGTCTGTTTTAAAAGTTTCGTCTGTCTTTATGAATCTAATTGAAACTGTAATATCTCAAAAATACTCATTCAATCCAATTGAAATAAGCGACATTTGAATCAGTGTACTTTTGCCAACGCTACGTCGGCATAAAATTTTGTGCTCGTGATTCGATAAAGTCGACGAAGGCCGTTTTTGCTTGGTGCTGATTGGCGAAGGTTCTGCCGGTCAGAAAGTTATCAAAGTGTTTGAAAAGTGCTCGATTGGCGAGAGGTCTCGGGAGTATGGTGGGTGAAGCAGAACTTCAACACTCAATATTTGAACGGTGAAAAATGAAACGTACCGACGGGTGTTAGGTGGAGCAGGTTTGAACCTCTTCAGTTGACCAATGCCGACTGCTGCAGCTGCTGACGCAATTTTTGGTACTTTTCGTCGATTTCCTCACAAAAGGACTATGCTGTGATAGTTTGGCCTACTTGCAGAAAGTTATAGTAAATCACAGCAGCTGCTGACCATACAGTTACTAGTGTCTTTTTTGCTAAGTTTTTACCTTTAGAAAGTGCCTGGGAGACTCATCGGTGTCCAATCACTATCCCATGGGAGCTGTCGCCCAGTTCTTCCGCCATCCCAGAATATATGAGTGAATCTTCTGAGCAGTAGAGGATAGAATATTGAATAAATCATTTCACAAGTTGTTAATGAAAAAATTATAGATGAAATGATAACGAAGAATCTTTTATAATTTTTGGGTATGCCCTTAACAAGTTGGGATGGTAAAATAAGTTTTTTTTCTGTTCGAGCTTTCGAACCTTTATTGGCTCTTCATCAGGAAATCTACAATGAATTGATAAAATTGATTTTAATATTGATTTGACGATTTGAAAAACGTGTGAAACGAAGATGAGGTTAGTAATTCCTTTTACTTGCCCTTATTTGTAATAACGACAAACCCCAACCCCAACCCCAACTAACAATTTCGTATTCAATAATAGTTGCGGAAACGTTTCGGAGAAACAAATTATAAAACTACATTTCTCCCAGAAATGTTTTCAATGCGTTTATAAAACTCCTGTAAATAGGAAATTGCCACCGTTTTATAAAACATTATAGTTAGTTTCAATATTTTGTAAGGCCTTTTACAAACACTACAACAAAACAGTTTTATAAACATTTTGGCAGTTACTATAAAATTTGTCTAATACTCTCACTGCACTTCTGCAACATATTCAAGCGCTACCTATAAAATAATCAGAAGACAGTTTTATTAGAGTTTTTTAGTAGTTCCAAGTAGGTGTTATAAAATATAATACAGCCGAAAACGATAACAATAAAATAAAAAAGTCTTGAAAATGTTTTCTTGAAGACGCAAGAAGTAATTTTGTATTGGACACTAGGAAAATATAATTGATATGTCACCAACTGAAAACTAACAAATAGAAAGGTTGAAGCCATTTTAAAATTTCACTTTTGCACTCATAAAACTGTTAAAGACATTGTTTGTGTTTCGAATATTGATATTTTTACTGCAAATGAAGTTTTATTGACAAATATATAGCCAATTATTAGCAAAATTTAAGCGCGCCACTCATTTGTAAATGTTTTCGGTAAAACTATAAATTATACAAAAATTCACTCTGTCGAGGTATTAATTTTCTAGTCACAAACTCAACTAAACAATGTAGTGTTATAATATTTTTGTATTTTTCAGCTGTAAATATCACTATATGTGCGGTATTTCATATTTTCAAACCATCTAATTTCAGTATCCCGGATCGCTATCATTTCAAATGGCGTGTCGTTCTATAAAATAAATTGGTATCAGTAGAAAGCATTTCAACGTATTTTAGCTACTATGTTACCCCTATAAAACTGTAAAGAAACACTTAGTTCTAGGAGTGACCGTATTTCGGCAGAGTCGGACTACATTTAAAGCTGTTGGTTTCTACAAAAGTGCTTGTATGAATGAAGGATTTCTCACATACAGTTTGGATAAATATTATCTGTCGAGATGTTTTGGCTGAAAAGTTTTCTTTCATCGATTATAAAGGCTAAACGACGGGTTTCAACCATTATAATAACCTTTTCCTGTTTTTTGCAAAAAAAATGAAGCACTAGGTTAGGTGGGATAGTTTTGAGTGTTTGTTTAGTATTTCCAATATACAGGACGACTCAAAGCTTCCAGAAAGTTTTTTTTATGGAACACCAAGTCATTTCTTCGTCTATTTGAAGCACCTCGAACTGAATCTAAAACTATTATATACCTACAAATAAATGTTGAAAATGGACGCCATTGAGTTATTATTTATTTTTATTTAAATATTCGGGATACAAACAGAAAAATCCACACATATATATGCATATCGTAGTGTCTAAAATTAAGGATGAATTAAACATATTGAAATTACTTATGGGTTACCTATTCTCAATGAAAATTAAATATTTAGAAGTTGCTGAAGAACTAATTTCCACCACAATATCGATGATGTCCCACTAGAATAACTGAACAAAAATATTGTTACTAAACATAACCAAAATTTTGAAGAATTTTTCAAAGATGTGATTAGGAATCGATGTCAGCTGGTTGTTCTTAAATGCTGCATTTTATTCTTGGTGTTAGCACATATACATATATTAGCAAAAGCAATTTGATTTTATAACAGTTATATTAGTGTTTTTGAATTGTAGTTAATATACCATTCTATAAAATAGTTGGGAAATTATCATTGAAGTGAAAATATGGTAATGGAAATAAAATAGTATCTGAAAGCATTCCAATAAAATAATTTCATTAAAGCTACAGGACAGTCATAAAATAAGCTTGAATTAGTTTTATAACTATCATAAAAATCTGGCAGAAAAGTGTTATAAAACTGCTATATAACAATTTACTTTCATAAGGAAATAAGTTTTATAAGTTAGTTGCAAAAACGTTTCCGTGATAATTTCCTGACTATTTTATAATGGTTTTTTAATTTCATTTCATAAACGTTTCAATGACAAATTTATAAAACACTTTTATTGTCTACAACTGTATTGCGTTCACCAATCATCTAATATTATCAATTAGCATTTTGGAAGTAATTATAAAATACTAATAAAATAAAACTGTTGCAACACCATGGAATTATAAAACAACTTTGCTGGTTGGGACACTCTTGGTAAAAACAACATGAGTATGAAATGATAACACTAGATACTGATTCATATAGCTGATACATTCTTAAAAAAATGGCGAAGGAAAGAGAAATCTTTTTCTTTTTTTCGGTTCACCCGATAAACTGGCATTTACAGAGTAATGGTAAATAGCATCTTTTAATTGCTCAATTTGAATGATTATTAATGATATAAACAGAGAACTGAAACGGCTTTTTTAAATCAAGATATCTTCACTGTTGCATAATACGTTAATCAAAGTAATGAATGTGAATCATGTATATATAATTAAGAGAAATCATTGGGTAACAGTTAATTAATCAAAGGTAGTTCTTCATTAGTATATATGACGAACTTGAATTGAAAAAAATTTACTCGTGTAATCTCAAATTTTTTGTTAACTTCTAAAACACGATTCTGACATTCAATCAAAGACGAAATGCTTTTTCTCAAATTGAGCAGTTGGAATATGATTTGAGGTTGAAAGTCACCTACTTATAGATCTGTTTGAACTACTTCATTTTCAGTTTTTTTCAACAAGTTCCAGTGAAAAAATATTCAAAATCACTTGTTGTTGTAGTAATGAATGAGCTGTGTTGTCACATTGAGAAATTTTCAGAAATAAGAACATTTTCATTGTTGTCTCCGAAGATGTCATACTTGTAATTATTTATTTCTTTTAAACAACTATTTCCTTGGGTGATTATGTTTGTAATTTGTCATATTGTTTATGTTTTGTTTTTCAACTTTCATTTATCAACTTTTTGTCATAATGTTCAGTGACAACTTATAAATGAATTCTTCGAAAAAAAATGTAGAATTTCGCACCTTAACTTGTTAAGTTCGATCTAAAGTGGTAACCTATAATAATAAATGCTAACACTTTCGCTCTGGGAATCGGACTTTAAAAGGTAAGACTTCAGTAATCCTCAGCTCGCATATGTTTCGACTTCTGGGGGTTGTCGTTAGTAGGGGGAGATAACTATTCAACGGAAAAATAGATTTCAACTCATGGATTGCCAGAGGATATTTAATACATATATTTTATGAATTGTTTGAAGTTCCCCAAGTTTTCAACTTGCAATCCAAATTCCTAACTCGGTTCTTAATAATATAGAAATATACTTTTTAATTACCCCTAGTAGTTTTCGTTTTAGTGAACATAGTTTCAATTATTTACTCTGTGTTTCAATTCACAATTTCATGTTTTTCAGATTAGAATACTTTACTATCTTTTCTTTTTTGTTTCAGGTAAATTGATGATTCTGGAAAGTTAACCAGCAACATTATTGGTGAGTTGCAAACTCAATGCAAACCATGGTATTAAGTGAATCTGGTGTACATATCGCTATGACCATTGAATTGAATTATTTCAAAAAGTCGATCATTATAATTGAATTGCAAAACGATTATGTCTATTTCAAAATGTGAATAGCAATAATAGAAAATGAAACTTCGATAAAATTTGCAGTAGTTAGGTTACAAATTACATTTGAATGAGCTTGATTGATAAATATGATTTTCTGTGAATAATTACCGGATGAAATCCTTCAATTGCAAGTGGTGTTTCTACATCCCAAAAGTTGCTGTCGATTTGAAGAAGTTACTTTAAAATCCTATTGAAAAAAGGGAAAAGTGTCATTTATTGCAAATTTATTAGAAATAAAATGTTATAGTAGACTTTGAACTGAAATATATATATATATATATATATATATATATATATATATATATATATATATATATATATATATATATATATATATATATATATATATATATATATATATATATATATATATATATGTATATATTACAATGTAGGTTTTCACGGATGGTAGAATATGATGTGTTGTTTTTCCGGGTGTTCATCCGTTGTGTACTATTCGATAGTCGACGTTTCGCCATCATCTCAGATGGCATTATCAAGACGAGTTACTGCTTCGCTTCGAAAGGTGTAACTGATGTTAGAACCTAACATCAGTTACAACTGGTCAAGAATTTCTTCTCTCCTTACCGCTGCCCTGAACGAACAACAACCATTACCATATAAATGACTTTCAATCGACGAGTTAATTATTGTCAACTTGTTCGCGTTCGTTACGTTATAATCGCATGCATGTGTAATATAATAATTATAATTGGCGCGTTTGTCGTTCCTAAAAAGAAGACGATTGTTTTTACAGAGCTTTGACCCCGAGAACTCGCGCCCTCGCAAACAAATTCCGCGGGTATCTTGATACCGAGGCAGGTGAGTTTCACTGGCTCGTTCAAGTATCATACAAACAAAACATGCGATTACCTGTTGCGACGTGTGCGATTTCTGATGATGGAAACATCAGCGTCACGCGCTGAGGCGTTATTGGTTTTGTTACGCCTAAACGAACCCTTTCATAACAAATAAATCGAAGTACACCTTTGCACTAATCTTAACTAACCTAGTCTTTTGATGCACTGTTTAGAACCTTTGGTGAAGTAATGAATATTACTGGAGTTCTTTCCTAACACCAAATTGTTAGTTTTACCACCTCGACACGTGTTTCGATCACAAAGTGATCATTTTCAAGAGGAAGATTAGCCAAGTGATCATCTCACCAAGTGATCATCTTCCAAGTGAAGATGATCACTTGGTGATCGAAACACGTGTCGATGTGTTAAAAATAACGATTTGGTGTTGGGAAAAAACTCCAGTAATATTTTTTAACCTAGTCTTATTTCTGCAACTCGATGCTCTTGTAAATGCATGTCGTCAGGGTGATCCAAAAAAAAAAACGTGATGTCATATGTAAAGTCAATTTCTTGCAAATTGTAGCCTCTATAGAATTCAATCGAGACCTATTTAACGCCTTATTTCCCGATGGGGATTAAATCAAATAGGTGAATGAATGACATTATGTCATCGATGACATAAGCAGATCAAGCTTATTCCGTGACATTAAAAATCGTAATTCATGAATGAACTGTGTGTATTTTCTATAATGTTATCCAATTTGGTACTGAAGAGCCTTGGGGCAAGTGTCTTAAGGCGAAACATCGGTGTATACCAGTGAGGGTGACAGTGTTCCATGTAAGTGCAATTTATTACCATTCATTTAAAGTAGAATTCATGTGAATGTTATCTGATTTGTATTCCACAACGAATGTTTGAAATATAAACTGAGTAGAGAAAAGTATCTTCTGTATAATTCAGTGTTCATATAGAAGTATTTGTTTCGATAGAATTTTTTTCTTTCGTGTAATTCAATGTTTATATGAAAGTAGTTGTTTCAAGTTTGTGTCTGAAAGTTACTTCTTTCCATGATCTACACATCCATCTATAGAGTTACTCTATTTAGAATTGATTACTTCCTTCCTTTCCTTGGAAGATTCCCTCATCCTTGTTTTTTGTATCAAGATGGAGTAGTAGAAAGCCAAAAACATACTTGTCTTATTACCTCATCAGCACTTTTCCAAAACACCGCAAGACATACAATCCAACATAGTGTACAAGTCGAACTGTGAAAGCTGTCCCAAATGATATGTTGGTCAAACAAGACGTTACCTTAAAACGCAGGTTTCAGAACACATATGAATCTCTGAGGAACTAAATATCCATAACCACACAACCCTTGAACACGACTTAGAGCTTCCGACTATTGTAGACGTTCAACCATATTTGTCCAAGAGACGTTTTAGCGAAATGATATATATCCTCAAACACGATAGTGTTGAAGAAGAGATATCGATGGCCTCAATATCGCAAACCTCAATTTGATCAGTGATATACCCGAATAATTGTTTTTTTTTTTCATTATCATTTTTTCTGTCATTGATTAGGGACAGACACCTTCTTATCAGTATCATAGATAGAGCAATTCGTTTCTTTCATGTCTGTGTGTAGTGCTGTTGTCTCGAGAATTATTTCAGTGTTTTTCATTTTTATGGTGTATCAAATATGTCTGATTATTTCAGAATGATTATATTTTCAACACGAAAAGTTGTTGAAATTACAACAGTTATAAGTTTCGTGGGAGGTATGTTTATTAAAATTTGTTGTTACAGAGCCCTGAAGAAGAATTAAATTAAATTTAAAACGTTGGCAAGAAAACAACTGTTTTTTGAGAAAAATTGATCCTCTTACCCAATTGAAAACTCCTTATACGTACCAAAGTACTTCCTGCTACGGCAATAAGTTTAATTCGCCATTCATCATCTCTATTTACAATTACTTCATTTGCATTAGAAAGTCCTGAAGAGTTATACGAGTAAACGCGGCTGAACGAAAAGCTTCATATTAACATTTCTCCATCGACTATTAAAAGCGATATATATGACTGCAGAGATAACACCGGATTATAATGAGGAAATATTTGTAGCCTCAGATGGCATATAGAAGTTTCCTAATAGGGGACAACGTACTTGTAACGTTATTATTTCTATTCTACCTTTTCTCGCCCAATATAGTGCGAGCTATGTCATTGTTTCGGTGCGACAAAGTAAGGCTTGTCTTATTTTATTGTTATGATGGCGAAAACGCATTCATCTGCCGGAAGAGGCCTGTTTCTAACTCCTCAGGGGGTGGAGAAAGTTCAGGCGACTGAAAAAAAACATATACAAAAATGCCCCGCTGCGATCAACTTTTACTGGGAATATTACTGATGTAATATTCATGAGTCATTTTATTAGATTGAACTGAAATCGCTTATAATACGGGAATCAAATTGAATCAGAATGTAAACTTTCACTTTCATTGTGTGAAAACCCTTTTCTGGGTTTTTTGTCCGTGTTTTGCAGGTTTTTATTACGCGACGTTTCGTGTAATACTGCGGTAGAGTGCCTTCTTTTCTCGGGTCTGTAGATGACTTTAGACTTTCTCTGGTAGTTTTTGTTTGCATCAATATTGGTTTCAAGCCGTGTTTTCCCTTAACGAGCCTTGCTGGGGTTACTTTGGCCATACAACCCAGGAAAGAGATAACAGCCTTCAATCGGGTGGAATCCATCTTTATGAACGCCCGCAGCGACTCAATCTAGACACACCAGGCCTAGTGCAGATCGACGCTTTCAGCAGCGCACAATGAACTGCGCAATCTGATAACCAAGGATCATGTCAGAAGAGTTCTTGTGGGTTCCAAGAACCCTGCTGCTGCTAAAGGCTCGCCTGTTGGTGAAAAAACTAAGTAGCACCTACCGGCATCTGGTCAGACTGTTCTGTTCATGTCTGGAGAACGTGTAGTAGATCCTGGTTTGATTCGTCGAGTGAAAGACCTTTCTAATTCCCTAACTTTAGGATTTTTCGACTCCATATAGGCATCTCATACATGAGTATATACTCCGCAGTTGGAGCATATGTCAGCAAAGGAAGTCAAACAGGAGGTTTGACATTGACATTGACAGATGATTACTCAGAATTCAGTGCAAGTATGATCTCTCAATGGACTAGATCGATGGACTAGATACTTGTTGAGATGCCTTGCGATACTCGTCAAAGTTGTGGAGAACTCACATCATCGAGTGATTTTTTAAGGAAATATAGGATTTGGCTTTCAGAACAACACAAACAATTTTGATAAATTGATGAAATCTTCATTGGAATCGATAAAACGATCAATATATTTTAATATTTGAAGATGATTTAATGCAAATGTTGTCCGCGGCTTCGCTTTAGATGGCCCATGCGCAAGGTCCAATTTTGGCACACTCTCTCCAACATACGACCGGTATTTCACGTATAAATGCTTCAATATTGGCTTCCAGAGCGTCAGTCGTTGCTAGTTTATCCCTGTAGACATGAGCCTTAACATGACCCCATAAGTAATAATCCAAAAGCGTTAAATCAGACGATCTAGGCTGCCAATTGACGGACCCCAAACGTGAGATGAACTGTTCACCGAAGGCGGCTCTTAACTGGGCCATTGTTTGGCGTGCCGTGTTGCATGTAACACCGTCTTGTTGAAACTACATGTTAGGCATGTCCAATTCTTTGGTCAACAAAAAGTCGTCAATCATCACACGGCAGCGCTCTCCATTCACAGTAACGTTCCGACCATTGTCGTCTTTGAAGAAGTACGGCCCGATGATGCCACCGACCCATAATCCACACCAAACAGTGACTTTTTCGGCATGCATCGGTAGCTCTTGCAATGCTTGTGGCTAGTCTTCATTCCAGTTGCGGCAATTTTGCTTGTTAACGTATCCATTCAACCAGAAATGAGCCTCGTCGCTGAACACAATTTTTCGATGAAAATGTGGATCTTCCTCCAACTTTGCCAGCGCCAATTCACCAAATGTTAGACGTTGTGGAAGGTCGTGTGGCTTCAATTCTTGCACCAGCTGTAATTTATAAGGTTTCACACCCAAATCCTTCCGCAAAATTTTCCACGTAGTGGAGTAACAGAGGCCCAATTGCTGCGAACGGCGGCGAATCGACATTTCACGGTCATCACGAACACTGGCGGATACAGTCGCAATATTTTCTTCGGTCCTCACTCTACGTATGCGTGTTGGTGGTTAAATGTCCAATGATGTAAACTGGGTTCTAAATTCAGTCACAAGTTTCCTAATAGTTCCCTCAGTAGGCCGACAAAAGTGCCCATAAATTGGAAGAAGTGCACGATGCACTTTCTTCACCGTCATGAAATTTGATAATAAAATTCAATAATTTGCAAGCGTTGTTCATTCGTGAGTCGATTCATGGTTAAATTATAGAACAAGCTGAAAAAGATAAGAGCAAAAATCACTCATTATCTGGTCAAGCTAGAGTTCAGAGTTCGTCACATTCAGAAGGGGTGTGAGGTAGTCCATTTGTTTTATTTGGATGACCTTGAACTACAAAGGAAGGGATTCTCATCAGTCCTAAAAGGTGGTAGAAAATTATACGCTTGTTCTCGTTTTGCTTTTACTTTTACTCATAATTGTTATAATCATTAGTTCACCCAGATGTCTGGACAAGTTACAAAAAATACACTTAGATGGGATATCATATAAAATATTAACAGTGTGAAATTCACATTCATATATGTATAAATAAATGTTGAAAACTGGTACATGACAATCCTGAGCAAATGTAAAGCATGAAAGGGAAACATTACGTATTATTATGGTTTCATATAAATTATTCACAGTCTATGAGTCACAGTAATATGTGTATGATGAATAAATGAAATTCAGTATTTCATGTAAGTGAAATTTCACCTCTTCCATATACCATACTGTGTAGTAATCCTGTGAATAATGTTAGAGAATCATCTAGATGCATTCAAGGTGGAATTTAATTGATAATTTTTTCTACAATATTCACAAAATTACTGTTAAATTAATATTTTTTTAGGTTTCCTTCCTGTATTAGTGTAGATGTGATAATAATAATAATAATTCTTTATTCTCCAGAAGGACAATACAAGTATTGTATAGGAGTAGTCGTTTATATAAAATTAACAGAACATGATAACATTCAGTTAAATTGTATATAACAAATCAGTAAATTTGCAGGTATTATAGTCGTTCATTTATAGTATAGAATAATTGTGTAACACATATATACATATACAGACATATATATACATATATACATTTATACGCATATATACATATATTCACCCAAATACACAAATAACAGACAAATCATGAAGGATTTACAAATACTTATTATAGTGCCTGATCGACTTTATAATAGCATCTTTCAATTAAAAAATGTTAAAGACATTTTTTAAAATATGTTAAGGTTGACTCTCTCTTACACAGTCTGGTAATTTATTAATTATTTATTATAATGAAGGACCCAGTGAGTTTGGAGAGTTTTTAGGTAATTGGACCCTAGAAAAGGGTATATTCAGCTGATTTTTTATTCTTGTGTCATGTTTATGAATGCTAGATCTGGTTGAAAAACTGTTATAGTTACTACATATATACATACAAACTTCAAAGATAAAGAGTGATGGTAGCGTCATGATTTTACATGTTTTGAATACATCAACACAGCTTTGTCGAGAGGATAGACTAAACATTACTCGGAGTATTCTCTTTTGTGCAACAAATACATCATTAGCTCTCGAAGACCTTCCCCAGAGGAGAATTGATCACGCAATTGATAGAAAACAGAATTCAATTTATTGATTAAGATTTTACAGTGTTCTCCCCAGGAAATATGTTCGTCTATATATAATCCAAGAAATCGGACGGTCTTATCAACTACACTAGCTTCTTTTTGTCTATTGTGAAAGCGTATACATTTTGTTTTATTTGTATTTAGATGAAGTGGTTGGCTCTAAACCACTGAGCCATATCAAAGGATTTTTTTTTACATTTCTGACGTATACAATATTCATCTCTATCTGATACAATAACTGATGTATCATCAGCGTATTAAGCTATCACATATCTTCATAATATCGTTGATATAAAGTATAAATAAGGTAGGTCCTAGGACCGAACCCTGAGGAACACCTACTTCAGAATAATCATTGCACAATGACATATGGTTACCAATAGTGACAAGATTATTACGTTTACTCAAAAAACTTTTTATCCATTCATGAGTGACACCTCGGATACCGTATCGAGATATGTGCATAAGTGTTTTTCTCAGTGAAGAACTTTTTCTGTGGCCAGTATGTATCAGATCTCACTGTTCTTCCTTGAGTCGTGGAGTTGATTGTAGAGGAGCTGTATCAACTCGACGTCAAGACTCAAAGACGACGCAATCATCAAAATGTATATAGAAAATGTTTTTAGGTTAATGGTACCTTTCTACCGTTCAACTGCGTGTTTTGACAACCTAATCGGCAATTTTTTTCAAGAGGTATGAATTGAATCATGCAAAGATTACTGAGCGAAATACTTCTTAAATTCATCTTCTCTTGGCATAATTAATTTTTTTCATGATGAAGATTCTGTTATAAAAATACGACCGCAGCTATTAATTTCAATTTCTTTCTTTCCATGATTAGCCGGTAATGTAACAGTACTTTTTTTTCTTTTTATTGCTAATCCTACTACCGCACAATTTGCACTTGGTTGAACGAATTCTTTGTGTCTCTAATTGGAAAGCCGTGGAAAGGACTAACGAACCGTCCATAATTCGAAAGTCTCGTTATTGACCCTGGAAAATGAAACAGTGTCCGCTATTTGATATTCTATTATCATCTGGGCACGATTTTTTTCAAGGAAAAAACCGTTCGTGAAGATGCGAACAATAGAAGTGTTTATTGCGGAAGAAAAAAATGAATAATTGATGTTTCACGTTTTTGGGTTCGTCTTATTCACTGAAACATATTTTCATTTCGTTCGGGAAGTCACTTACAGATTTTTAGATCCCATCGTCTAGTCATTATTCATTTTTTGCTCCACTTTTAAAAACTTAATCGAGTGCTTCGTGATTTTCATATCAAATAAGAAAAAGTATTATAGAGATCCATACAAGAAATCTATTTCATAAGAATGAACATAAACTACTTGCTTCTGGAGTAAATCATCTCAGTTAGTCCTTTTTATTGAATTAGATTCAGAAATCTTCAAGGAATAACCTTGGAGTGGAATTACTATAACTCCAGAGTGGTAGTAGAAGTAGTGATGTATAAATTGCGATTCGAAGACCAATGTTGTTGTGTGTTTCTCTGTGAGTGTATAGTACAGATTTTGGCAATTTCACACAAAACACTTTTGAGGCTGGGATCTGCAGCAATCGTACGTATCTGTAGCCTTTTTTTGGAATATCCTTTACATTCATGTCATAATGACCATAATTGGTCAATACTGAGGTAATCGGATACAGGTTTTCCACCTTGATGACAGCAGCACCCTTCTCATATGTAGGCCTCTGTAAGTCAGTTTTATCTGACAATCGAACATGCACAGATTCCTGACCTCTGATTTGGTTGAAATATGTGGATTAGTGGTACCAAAGAACTAATTCTCTTCGCGAAAAAAGCATTATCAACTTAGACATATTTTGTGATGCACTGTTTTGAACCTTTGGTGTAGTAACGGAGTTTTTTCCCAACACCAAACCGTTATTTCAACACCTCAACTCAGTTTGATCTTCCTCTTGATGATGATCACTTGGTGATCGAAACACGTGTCGAGGTGTTAAAATAACGATTTGGTGTTGGGAAAAAACTCGACATATCTGGTCATTGAAACTGTTGGTGAAGAACAAAGTTGCTGTTTCAAATATGCTCGTTTTTCTCATCTCACTTTACTGTTTGGAAGCCATGAATTGGAGCAATGATTTGTTATCTGAGAACTAGGAAGCCATAAATTTGGAATTTGGAGTGTTTATATAATATACTATTCTTCATGAGTAGAATTTGAAACCTCTGGCATGAAATGAATCCATTGTAAACACGTTTCTAGATTATACAAAACTAGTTCTATGTTGCTGTATCTCTGCTGTTCCAACGTTTTGACAGAATCAGAATCAACAACAGGCGTGCGCAGCATTATAGAACAGTGCTTTCAAAAAATTGTTCTACAGCGCCATCTAGTGGCGAGTTACAGAAAAATTGATAGCCTAAAAACCTTCTCTATGAAAATTACTTATACAAGTCAAGTTTATCACTTAGCAACCAACCAACCAGCAAACAATATATATTAGACTTATATTCTCTCTCATTATGTGGTTCAAGAACTGAACTGAACTGAACTAATATTAATTTAAATGCTTTTCATTCACTATTCTCTTCTCGATAGATTGACAAAGAAGTCTCTGTTTTTTTAACATCCTCTTACTCTACGAGGATGGTATTTTTCTCAGTCCAAGAGAAAATGAAAGTCCAAGGTTTGAAATATAAAGTATTGTAAGTAGAAAAACGATTCCATGACCAAAATGTAAAAAAAACAATGTGTAAAATCTTATATAAAAGAAAAATGTAAAATGCTATAAAATAAAAGGAAAGAACAAATGAAATGCCGCCAATTTCAACCTGTTGAACGACTTCAAACGCACAAAATACTTTAAATTTTACTTTAAGGAGAGTGCTGCATAACTATTTGAAAATCGAAAGTGGACCCAGACAAAATAATATGTGAACTCTCTCTCAATGTCAACTAGTTAGAAAAAAAAAACAAACAATCACATAACACCTCTTTGGGTGGTTCATGGTCAACCATAGATTCCGTTGACCCGGGGTGTCTTCGAACTCCCCTGTACCCATTACCGGTTTATGATTTCACTACAGAATTTCTTTAAAATTCGCACCAAGCGCCTAAACAAAATAACTCCCCTATTTAGGCCACTTTTCTCAGCCTCGAAGGCTGAGAGAGGAGACCCCCGATCTCGTCTCGACGGGGTCCGGTGACCGACCTCTTGTATCTCCAAAAAACTCCCAAGACCTAGCATCAGCAACGCTAGCCACGAAAACCTCATCTCAGCGTTTTTTAACTTTCCCAAATGTATGATCATCGTGCATCGGCAGGATGCGATATATTCATTTGTTTAGTCTGACCCAACTTGAACTTTTGACCACAACGACGCTCGAAGGTCCGACGGCCATAAAGTAGTTCAAACGCTTTTTTGTCTGGGAAAATATCGACATCAAAGGATCGGGTGATCGACCTCGACCTCTATGACTAAAATAATGTTTTACGGTAACCATCGCAATGGCAGTTATTACAAGATCTCTGGTAGATATGTTCTCTTTTCCGTTCGGTTGAAGTTCTCTTCTACATTCTTGTTGAATAATGATTCGACTTTGCTAGCCTCTCGGTATTGTCGAATAGTATCTTGTGTTTCCCGTTGGATAATGAATGTTCAGCGACTGCAGACTTTTCGGTCTATTCCAATCGGCAACTCCGCTTCTGCTCGACTAGACTGGTACCAATGCTCCTTTTCGTCTGACCGATAAAAACTTTAGAGTTTTCCTGATTCGGTTGGTGACACCTTCTATGTATGGCAAATAGACAGTGCCTCTTGGGGTTGATCTTCACTGGTGTTCCTCTTCTTCTCCCTTGGACTCGTAGTGAGGATTATGTCTTTTCTGTTGTAGCCGTTCGCTCGTAACACAGTTGTTAGGTGTTTTTTTTTCGTCGTCGACGTACTTTTCTTCACATATTCTCAAAGCTCTGTTCACTAGGGTGTTGAAGACGGTAGGTTTCTGTTTTGGATGACGGTTGGATCCATTATGTAGGTATCGATCTACGTGTGTTTCTTTCTGTACACCGTATGGCCTAGGTGACTACCTTCCATGATGACTAAAACCTCAAGGAATGGGATTCCAAGATTTTCTTTTGATTCGATAAATTGGCTTTCGCGGCCGAGGTTTTCAGTGTTACTATCTTCATTAGGGTTTGAAGGCCGTCGAAGTTTGGAACTGCATCCTGACGTTTCGAAAGCACGAGTGGCTGGCTTCTTCAGAGGTTTATTCATCTTGATGATTCACCAATGACTCCTCTAATTCTATGATGAACTGGGTCATTCAAAATGACAATGATACAAATTTCTGGGTCATTCAAAATGACCCAGAATCGATTGATTGCAGCAATTAGTTATTTTTCAATTTTTCAAAATAATGGTTATTATAACACATGCTATATGATTTACAGCAGTTCTGACTATCGTTTCCATATGAACGACAACTTACAAAAGTTGAAATTTGTTGCGCTAAGGATTATGGAGGTTTTATCTGTTTAAGTGCGATTTCTATCATCGAGAAGGCTATTCTAGGAAAATACTTATATCAGTTTCGTAAACTTTCGGAAAAATCTCTAGAATATTGAATGCAGTAGTGTTATCTTCATTGTCGTCCCAGTTTGTTATGTAGAAACTTGTATCTGCCATCTGCTGAACGTTCACATGATAGACGTGGCAAAATCCTACGTTGATGCACCATAAAGTTTATGTTGAAACTAGTTTCACGATTTTTCCTTGGCGAATACCATCTAAGCTCGACCCTGAGATCTTATGCAGTTCCTCACGTGATGATTTATTTGGATTAGCTGGGAATCCAAGCAAAAAATTAGCGGCTTCTCAAATAAAACAATTACCTTCCTCTGCGGTTTTTCTATCGAAGAGAACGTTGAGGAGTTTGATGGAAAAAAAGGTCGCGGTTTCTGTGTGAATTGTACGAATTACGAAATAGGAGGTTGGATATTATTAGCTCTTTTAGTTCGTTATTACGAGTTGTTTGTTATATTAGGAATTGTGAAACGTTATTGGTGAGATGGTGAATGAAAGTGCATCGGAATTCCTATTTTTTCTGGTGGTTGGTGAAGTACATTTGGATCTGTAATGACTGAGAAACAATTTACTAGGCACTTCAATGTTTGAGAATTATATGGTGAATTGTGAATGGTAAAAATAATAGTAAAATGAGTTAGCTTTCATTTATAATAATATATTTATCCACTAGAACAAATGACAGAGTTGATTATACAATATATAATAATCTAAGTAGGTAGGTAAATGGTTTTGATAATATTTTTGTACATAATTTACATAGTAGCATATCATGAAATGAAATATAAATGAATGAATATGAGTGATAATCCACAAAAATATGCTTGTTGTGGAACAATGAAAGAAAATAATGAAGGGTATACATATACATACATGCATATATGCACACACACACATATGCACACATACACACAAACACACACATTCACATATATAAATGAAACTATTTGTATCGATAATTTTTCATTGAAGAAAACTCAGTCTACAATGAACACGAAGAACTCTGAAGAACAGTCTTTTGGTTCTATTGTATCATTTCAGAAATCATTCTTTTTATCGATCAATTGATAATTGATGGGTGAATGATCTAGGAAGGTTTGAAATCTAATTTTTCAGTTCTTTCATGAATAGGCTTAGCTAGTTGATTGTTTTCAATTCACTGGGAACTGTATTGTATACTATAGGTTTGAGGAAATATGATGAACGTTGGGATATTGTTTTAGAGACAAAAGGCACTCTTCCGAGTATTATATGTGTGCACATAGTAATTTTTAGATCTTTCTTTTTTCTGCTTCACTATCAATACGTTCAGAAATAATTTTTCACATGTTAAAAGGTAAGACCTTGTTAGTCCTCACCTCGCACAAGTTTCGACTTTTGGGAGTTGTCGTTCGTAGGGGTGCGACAGCTGGTTAACGGAAAACTGATTTTAAAACAGACAGACAGATGTATTTTTGATTGGAGTATATATCATATAGGTCGAAAGATTGATTTCGACTTCCGATCGGCAACGCGTGCTAGGAATCACATGTTAAAAAGTGAGACCTCGTTAGTCCTCATCTCGCACAAGTTCCGACTTTTGGTAGTTGTCGTTCGTAGGGGTGCAACAGCTGGTTAACGGAAAACTGATTTTGAAACAGACAGATGAATTTTTGATTATAAAGAAAAACCGGAACACTCTGTATTGGTATATTCAAATTAGCAACTCTCCAAATATTACGTATTACGTAACTGTGGATTAAATTATGGCGAAAAATAATAAATGGTCAATTCAACTTTCGCTGTTTATCTCAAAATTTCAACCTGCGAAATTTCGAAATACAGTTAATGAATGGATCATGTTAATGACATATCTTCGATTTCCGAAGATTATTCATTATCGAACAATACTTTCACGAAGGAATTATTACACGAGTACGCTTCCTTGGACAGGACAAAACGTTTCTGAAAAACTTTATAATAACGTCGTGAGTCGTTTGTTTGGAAACATGCAGCTCTTGTCTTATCTCGACGGAAATGATCTCTAGCAGTAGGTTTTTTCTAAGAGGAAAAAGCACGTTTTGCGGATTTTTGTTGCTAATAATAATTGTCCTACATGACATTCTAACAAATTTGATGGATGTCGCATTGTTTAGTCATAAGTAGAATATTTCTCTATATTCACGACTATTATTTCGGGAGTTTTTGACAAGGTTGGGATTGTTCACTAGATGAATCATAAATTGTAGATTAAATTAATTTGGAAAAAATTGCCTCGAAAAGTTCGCAAACGTATCGCGGTAGTTTTGATCGACGGGAGAGCGGAGAGTCCCTTTTGTATACGTTTTCTGATTTTGTTGTATGAATTTCTGCCGTTCGATGTATGCAAATCGCAATCTTATGCGTGTATTTGTGTCCGGCGTGTTGTCCGGGTCTTTCATTAAGCTCTCCATATTTTTGAATTCAAATAAAACAAAGTGAATGTGAGACATCATCGACATTTTTTATTCGTTTGAAAGACCTAGTGATTCCATCATGTGTGGAATGTAACACCGTTCAAATGTCTGCAACGGCTTCTCTGACTGTATCGCATCCGAAACGTCCAATTTTCCAATAGTTTATCTGAAAGTTGTTGATTTCATAACCACTATTGCTAAGAAGATCGTGAAACATGTAGTAATTTCAATTCCACTTTCAGAAATTTCATACAATACCGGGTTAGTCGAACTTATTTAAAGGGAAAATGATAAATGCAGAAAAGCTGCGTTTTGTTCAGCAAGATCTCTTACTTTTTGAGACACATGTACAGGAAAAAACAAAAAATCGATTTTTCTTCTTTGTTTAAATCTATCTAGCGATTCTATCCGGTTTCGCAAGAACGTCAGAGCATATACGCCTATTTTTACAAGCTTTTCACAAGCTGGTGACTTCATTCTAAATCCAATATGGCGAACCAACCAAGATAGTGGACTAGTTTATTTTATGCACTCCCATGTCATGGGTACCAGATGAAAAAATTGCTGAAAAGAATACGTAAAATAACATATCTTCACTCCGAATCCAATATGACGGGCCAACCAAGATGGTGGACAAACCAAGATGGCGGACTAGGTTATTTGGTAGTCTACTATGACGTGGGTATGATATGAATAGGTTTGTCGAAAAAAATACGAAAAATAACATGACTCCACTCTGAATCTAATGTGGCGAACCGACCAATATGGTGGACCAACTAAGATAACGGACTAAAATATTTTATGCACTCCCATGTAATGGGTATCATAACATGATACCCAGTATATGGGAAAAATACATGATTTTACTCCGAATCCAATATGGCAGACCAACCGAGATGGTGGACAAACCAAGATGGCGGACTACATTATTTTATACACTCCTTTGATGTGGGTATCAGATAAATAGGTTTGTCGAAAAAAATACGAAAAATAACATGAACAAGTGAGATAACCATGCCTCCAAATCGCTCGTGCAGAATATCCAATATGGCATGAGTTTTGTGATCATCCAATTTAAATCAAAAGAAGTTAGTAATCATTGACTTATAGTGCTCGCCGATGACAGTGATAGCCTAGCCAATGTTGTTCTCAAAGACGCCACCAACCCAAAATCCACACCAAACAGAGACTGTTTTGAGATGCATTGGACGCTCTTGGATCTCTGTAATTGGTTTTGTCGCAGTTCGACAATTTTGTCTGTTCATGTACCCATTTATCCAGAGTCCATTCAGCGAACATACGTCGTTGTCTATGGTCGTTTACCTTCAGTTTCTGGGTTAGTTGTATTGTGTATGTCATCATCCCCTCACTCATACATCAATTATCGAAAGCGATAATGTTCTTTTGACATGCTGCCAATTTTGAATGTAGTCTCGACTCACGATCGTATTGAGTTCTAGGCTCGAATGACCTTGAAGGGCTAGAAAAATGAACTCTATGAGAGAAAATCATGGGATTTTTCAGACTAAGCTCTCCTTGTATATCTACTACTGTGTATATGCTAGTCATTTCACCTAGACTAGTGCTATGGAAATAATTTGGGATACAATTTTTCAGGCTACCAGCGACCACTTTGGTTCCACTGTGTTCATACACCCTAAGTACATTGGGTTCAGTGTAACACAGAACAAATAATTTACATTATTTTGGAGTACATTTCATATAGAAAAGAGAACATTCCATCATTTTATTTTTTGGCCCGAAACCCAAACTGATTGTTGCTTATGACATCGTACAAGTTCCATGAGTAATTAGACTATAGTTTTGAATAGACTAGGGAGAGTAAGGGCGATGGTCAGTTGCAAAGTCAAGCTTGGATATCGACCAATGACGGGATTCAGTGGTCAAGATTTGGATAGCATTGTTTCAACCCGTCACTGATAATACAGTGACAGTCTCTTCGCTGACGAGACCTACGGTGAGTCGAAACAGTGCTGTCTAGTATTGGATCACCAATGCTTTATGTTTGGTTCCCATTTGGAGTCTTTTTGGGAAAATATTAAATTCCTAACCTACTTTATCGGTCAATAATTTGCTATGCATATTAGCATTGTAACCACTGTTTGTTCCGAAATTACGGTAATTTTGTGTACATTTCGTAATCATTGATGTAATTATGATTATCTCAAAATATGTATTATGATTCAGAGATGCAAGGAAGGAATTAAGACATATACCGGGCTTCTAGAAGTAACTCGGCGAATATTGATCTAGAATTTGTGATACATTTTTCTTCACGGGCCTTCAGAGCAGTTCTCGTGATGAGGGAGTATACTAGTATATTATGAAACTATTTAATAAGGCAGGAGATAAGTTTATAATTGTTTTTTGTCTCACGAACGAGTGCTACGATCTCGCATTTTGAACGAGTTTATGATGCTATTTTATCGACGACTAGAAAGAGCTTCAAAAAATAATTTCAGCCTGAAGATAAAATTATTCTGAAAGTTACCTTCAAAATGTGGTTCTTTGACAGTTCAAGTGATACACCACTGTATTATTAATTGTATTCTGCAAATACGAGACGCGGAAATAAAAAAAAACTCGACATATCAAGTTATGTGTACGGCTCTCCATCTTCCTGAAAGTGACCGTCGATGGATATCTCTCGAATACTTTTAAAATCGGTGCTGGTGTTCCTCAAAGATCAATATTGTCTCCAACCCTCTTTTTATTGTATATCAACGGCTCATTGGAAAACACAGAAATCAATATTTTGCTTTGCTGACGACAGCACTCTTGTCTCGTCATTTCATTTGGATTCCAGGACATCGACTGGGGACTTAATGAGCATCTAGAGGTGATTTTGAATTGGGGTGAAAATAACCGGGTTCAATTCAATGCCACGAATATCCAGGCATCCTTTTTCTCCAAAAACATAAATGTCTTCCAACCGAATATAATATAATGTCAGGACAGACAATTCCGCTTTACGCTTCGATAAATTTGTTGGCACAATCATGTCACTGGAACTGCAAAGGCTGCTCCTCAAAAGCTTGGAATACTGTTTCGAACCAGAAAACTGTACACACCTCAGCAACTTTTGATGCTTTATAAAGCTCAGATCAGACTTTCTATGCAGTATTATTCTCATGTATGGAGCTCCACCCTTAAGCATATCCTGAAGCTGCTGGATTCCATCCGGAAAAGAGCCATTCACTGGCTTTCATTTGGAGAACTGTATTTATGTGGAATAAACTTCCTGCTGTAGTGTTTGTCTTTTGTTCTTGAAAAAAATAAGTGGCCGTTTTTCCATTTCCATAAGAAAACTGCTGGTCCCACATGTCATTTTTGTAACTAGATTGCCCAAAAAGTCACTATATTTATCCAATATGTCATTATATTTGTCCAATATGACAATATATTTCTTTAAAAAGCTCCTAGATTTCTTCAAGAACTTACTAGATTTTTTCCCCAAATTCTTATAGGGAAAGGACTACAACCGAATCTAACTTGATTTTGTTACTAGATTCATTGATAATATCCTAGATTCCCTCAAATGGAAATCCCTTGTCGTAAAAATCGAACATGGCGGCATGCCAGAAGAATACTGAGCCGTATCCTTGTTAATGAATTCTACATCTTTCCCTTTTTCATTTGATGTGCAGCATGTGTTAAGATTCGATTATTATAAATGCAGATTCAGGTCAGTGCTCTTTTGGCATATCCTGACAAGGGACACATATTGGGGAAATCTAGGGTCTTTCCAAAGCATATAGTAACAAAATCAACAAGTTAGATTCGATTGTCGTCCTCTCCCTTCAAGTTCTAGGTGAAAATCTAGTAACTTCTTGGAGAAATCTAGGGACTTTTTGAAGAAATTTAGTGACATATTGGACAAATTTAGTGACTTTTTTACAAATGTAGTGCCTTTTTGGCAATACTGGTGACTTTCCGAATAAATCTAGTGACTTTTCGGGAAATGCAGTGACAAAAATAACACGTGGAGGACTACATGGGAAAACGGCCTAGTCCTCTCATAGCTTATCTACTTCTACAACAAAGAATCAAATTAAATCGAATTTATGTGGAACAAAAATTTCACACAGATCTGACATATTACGGTACACGTTTCGGCATTTCTAATCATAGCTTCGTATACTAGACAGTCGTAGAGATACCTCAAATTATAATATGAAAATGGATGGAATGAAAACGGAAAAAGAGGCCACTATTATTCTATTTCCATATTGCCTTGCTACTGCTAGATGAAGATTCCATTTCATCAATTATTTAAAAAAAAGTCACAATAATTCAGTGTCTATTATTATCCAACATAGAGGAAATCGTTCAAAGTATCCGAGGTAGTTTTGAAGAGAATTTCGATTGTATATTGTTATCTGAAATGAAAACTGAATTGAATATCTTCATGGCTTCCGGTAAGAGATCCATCATATTGAATTTAGAACGACCGGCAGTATATCACTCTTATTTTTGGATGCAGGGTTTCCGATTGAAAATAAACCAGACGGGCAGATGCCCTAAAAGGGGATGGATTCGAATAATGGGTTTTAGTACGTTTGGCTGATTTTATGGCCTTCATTTTCCCTTCTAATGCAGCAGTTTATTAAATACTAATGAATTTTGAATGATCAGAATTTGTTTTGATTTCTGTTACATTCTAAAATTGAAAACTCCTCTAGAAAGAAATGGAAATGTATACAAATTTTACAGAGGTAAGCAGTCTATTTAAGTAAATATTCTTTCTCTGAGGATGTTGAATTATTCAGATAATAGTTTTTATTTTCAGTTTCTGCCTCATTTAGTACACAACATTCATGGCAAAGTCTGAAACAGATATCGTTCACGAGAAACACTAGACAACATAAAAAAAACCATAAAGATTTTATATATTTATGAAATCCACTAAAAATTGTCACTCTTCTTGGTTAAAATACTGTTAAACCCATTATTTGTTTTTATTTTACTGTCATATATAATATCACAGAAGTTTGTTCTAAAAACATAATTTAAAAGAAAATTATTTTTATCGTAATTAATCGTCATCAATGAAACTATTTGGGGCGTTACAAAAGTTTTGTTATCTCTATTTTTCAAAGACAAAACCCAAAATCACATGTTTGCAGTATTGTTAGGAAATAAACAATTTTTTAGAAAAGGACCACACCCTCACACTTTTTTCACCACAATTGAGTAGCATCTTATATATAAGTATTGTTTAGTGAGTTTATATTATTTTATTCTGTAGCAAATATCCAAAATATTTTTTAAATTTTTGTCCCTTCTTCATATCACACAATTGAATAAATATCCTATTCAATTATTTTACAAAAATCGAGTTGCAAAAACAACGTCGCAAAACGTGCTCACCGAGCAAAATTTCCATTTCTGTTGTTCTCTATCAAGACGGATCTCCTCGAGCATAACAATTTACACCGTAATATTCATTTCGTTTGTAATTACGAATATTCCTCAAAGCTACTCACAAGATCCATTGACCTTTCATATACTAACGGGATTTCGATGATATTCAGATGTTTTGGCGATGTCTCGAATATAATACATATACAGTAGTAGTTGATAGTTTCGACTATACGTGGATTGTTCAAAAAATAAGATGAATATTCGAATTGGCATGTATAGATGGGATTTGTTTGCTCAGAACACCAATCGATAATTATGCGGGTTTCTTTCTCCTGTTGTGTTCTGTGTTAGCTGATCTCTAGTCATTGTTCCATGTCATCTCGATTTTTATCTCTTTATATATGTTTGACAGTTGATTCTCATTCACTCCTTTCGGATATTTTCTTTATAAGTCGTTTTCATGTACCGTTTGATGATTTTGATGTTAATGAGTGGGTATAGAGGCTTCAAGCCACCCATAGTTCAATCACTGGGAAATATGTTGTTATAAATTTCTCTGTTTTTCACTACCTTGAAAATATATTTTTTCATCATTATTATAGTCTATTTCAAAAGAGTGTAGAGTAATGAATCATGAAGTGTCATAAAATTTGCCTGAATTTCGTTGTCGTCCATGGGCGTAGGCAAATCTTAGGATTATTAAACTTAATAATTAAAGTAAATTAAAAATTACAGACATAGATAATAATAAAAGGCCATTTTTGGGAAGTAATTTGGTCTAAAACTAAGTACCTACATGTATTTAGGTAAGTAAAATTTCTTAAAAAAAAGATTAAGATTAATTTTAGTGGTTCTTGTAAACTTATTTAATATGCAATTTGGGTTCATATACTTGAGCATGATTTCTCAAAAAAGGGTTAACACTTAGTTCCGAGGTGCCATGTCATTATAATAATCCCTTTTTGACCTTGCCCACCAATCATGCAATACCTATTAAACCCAGGTAATTAAGAAAAAGGGTTTAAATATATTGTAATGGTGTCTTAAACATTCGAGTTATAATAGTAATTGTTACTACACCAATTAAACGTACAGTGATATTGTGATATAGAAATAGTGAAAAAGTTATAAAATGGGGACATTTACTCCAAAGAAAAGAAGTGTAAAAAATTCTCCGCTATCTGTTTGCGAAAAAGTTATAATTTTAAATGTATATGATTGCATAAAACACGATCACCCTAGTTTGTCTGTGCAAGAAAGTGTTGAGCGATGTGCCCGAATGACTGGAATTGGACAGTCCACGATTTTTAAATTATTGCGAGAAAGAAAGATATCAGGCCAGGTAAGTCCATGCAAGAGAAAATCAGGAAGACCAATAAAAATCTTAGATGAAGACACCAAATGTGACATTCGAAGAAAAGTTCATTCGTTTTATTTTAAAAAGGAAATACCCACTCTTGAAAAAATATTTATCGAGATAAGCCAAGATAACGATATTCCTTTGATATCCAGAAAACTTTTATGGAAAACTTTAAAAAGTATGAATTTTGCCTGGGAAAAGCACAATCGAAAGGCACTATTACTGGAAAGTGATGAAATTGTTTGCTGGAGACGAAAATATTTGACAACTATAAAGCAGTACCGCAGAGAGCAAAAGAAAATTTTTTATCTTGATGAGACGTGGATAAACGAAGGTTATATAGTCAAAAAAATGTGGCAAGATAAAAATATAACAAGTTCTCGCCAAGCTTTCATAGAAGGCCTTTCGACGGGTATTAAAGTGCCTTCGGGAAAAGGGAAGAGGCTTATAATTGCTCACATTGTAAGCGAAGACGGATTTTTAAAAGAAGGTTTGTTAAGCTTTGAGTCGTGCCGGACGGGAGATTATCATGAGGACATGAATTCGGATGTCTTCGAAGACTACTTCGGGGAAATGTTAAAATTTCTTTCAGCTGATTCGGTCGTGGTTATGGATAATGCAAGCTACCATTCAAGGCGCTTAGAGAAGGTACCAACTTCAGCTTGGAGAAAGCAAGAAATTATTAACTGGCTGTCAAATAAAGGTATTCAGTTTGAGACGAATTCAGTAAAGAAGGAACTACTAGCCATAGTAAAACAACATAAATCTCGCTTCATGAAATATGCCGTAGAAGATGTAGCAGAAAAGTATAAAGTAACTGTGCTGCGCCTACCGCCATATCATTGCGAATTAAATCCTATAGAACTTATATGGGCACAAGTTAAAGGATATGTTGCAAGGCACAATACCACATTTAAAATGAAAGATGTCAAGGTATTGTTTGATCAAGCCATTATGGAAATCACATCAGAAAACTGGCAAAAAGCAATCCAGCATGTTTTAAAAGAGGAAGATAAAATGTGGGAACTGGACAACTTGGTCGATCAGGTGGTTGACCCTATAATTATAACACCAGGGGATGATGACAGTTCTTCGGATGAAGACTATACTGATGTAGAATAATTTAATTGAATTGTAAATATACTGTAGCGGGATAAGCAATCTGGACAGAGACCAGTGTATCAGTGACAGTGACAATTTTGCTTAGGTTAGGGTTTAGAATTAAGGGTAGTCTGAATAATTATTTTCTCGGAAGGTTCTCGAAAATTGTACCTAGTAATCTCTAGAACATTCAATTAGGGTATAAATAGAGTGTTGTTAAACGTTAAGGGAAGTTCACAGTTTTAGTATTGTTCAAGTGTCAAATTGTAATAACGTATCCAGTAAAGTTCTTGTCGTTTTTGTGAATAAATTGATTTAAAGTCCCCACAAGTGTTTCAATACGTAAAGTTCGTTCGTGTGTGTTTGTGAGTATTTCCCGATTTCGGTTCGTATATATTTTATTGTTACATTTTATATTTTTTTAATAACACTGTTCTGCTGTATTAAATTTTTATTTCCTTTAATATAATTTTTATGAATGCATATTCTTTTGGCAATTATCCCACTAGCGCGCCTCTGGCTCAGTATTTATCCGTCGATAACAATGGACAAATCCCTTAAAACAGGGTGATACCTACCTGCTCTTTATGAAACGACATAATTTTGCAATGCGGACTAGGGAAGTGACAGAATTTATTGACGGATCACCCTGTAGCGCTTTTGAATACTTAATGAGATTTTATTACTCTACACTCTTTTGAAATAGACTATAGAATATCATTGTGACCATTTTGTTTCATTGTTAACATGTGACAACTTTTTTTTCTCCATTAAATATTTTCTTCTCCATGTAAGTATTTTATAACTATACTACTATTGTTATGTTATTCTTCTTTCATTGTAGAATTTTAAATAATTGATGATGATGAATCTATGCAGGTTCGAAACATGTACTGATTGATGGTTTTACCATTGCAACATCTGATGGTGATAATAAATTGTGGAGACGACTTTGGGTGTTTATTCTTCGCAAACAAATATATTATATCTGAGGGGAGCTACTTTGAAGGGGACAAAACTGAAAGCTATCCCCTCCACTTTCACTATGATATTGCGTGGCGTCCAGGGAACAGTGTTGCCACTATACAACAAAATACTTCACTTCTAGACCCGTTCGATTGATGACTTATTTATTTTGTAGAAATTCATGTTGGATATAGAATAAAGAAAATACTTTTGTCTGGTTTCTACTGTGTTTATTTATTCGTTACGACCGGTTTCGGCTTATAAGGCCTTATAAGACTTGAAAATGTCCTTATAAGCCGAAACCGGTCATAAAAGTATTTTCTTTATTCTATATTCATTTCTAGACTTTTGGTTACTAAACTCTGTCTATCAAAGTAACCCAAACACTGATAGATGCGTGATCACCACGCACACTTGCATCTATAAGCCTCCTTACACTGGCCAATCAGATTTAACTGCCATTGGCTGGCGGAATTCATTCAGGTATATCGCTACAGGGTGTGTACATATACGGTATTTTAAAGTTTAACAATTTCGCCTTGCCTGGAAGATCACAAAAAGAATGCAACATTCACTTTTCATGGAGGTGTGACTGATTTCGAATTTTTGATGGTTGCGGTTCCTCGAGTCCTACTAATGACAAAAAGCTATGATTTTAATGAAAATTATAGCTAACAAGTTCCGTTACACAATATGATACTTGTTAAAGTTGTCTGAGAACACATTTTAATTGATTTTCTAATACTAACTAAGCATTCACCAAGCTGAAGACTGGGTTTATTCACCTTTAAATGGATATATGAATATTGCATTTTATTATGCAATGAAATGAATGTTACAGATTAGGATTGACTGTTACGTGAAAACGTGAAAGATGCAGAATATTTCAAGTAAAATTTGAAGTCAATTAGGAACATTTGAGATCAATTGTCAATAATTATTCAAAGTCCTTGTCGACCTGGGAATTTTTATGTGGAATCTAGGTTTGTAACGCTGCATCCTCTCTTAGGTTATTCTGTTTCAATAATAAATGTTTTTCCTTTCGTTGTCTCTTGTTAGCTAACCTGGGTTTCTCAGAGTTTGAAGCTGAATTCAGCTTGGTCAAGTCATATTCTCCTCCAATTCTCTGGAGCTCATAGTTGAAATCGTAATTTTTCTGAGTTTTCACCATTATCTAATTGAAAGGAGTGCCTGAACTGTGATTTATTTCAACTCTAATTTATCACCCCCACTTTGAGCCATGGACTACTTTCTGGACATAGCTGTCACTTGGAATGAGGACCTGAGTCAACAAATTCAAAGTGCCGTTTGTTTCATCCATCTTTAAGAAGAAATGTCGTCCTGTCTGATGGTTTCGAAGATTCGTCGCCTGTCAGAATATAGTCAAGAGCGTCAAGGACGTGTCTGGATCACGAATCATAAGTCCACCGCTTTGAGTTTCCTTAATGGTTTCGAGAAATAGGATTTCCATCCGAGGTTGTAGAGTTTGATGCATTACACCCCTGTATTTGTAAAATATTCCCATGAAAGCCATCATCGGGAAAGAATTCATAATTCAACCATTGACAATATGATTCGTTCATTCAGGGACCAATCCAATCATTAAAAATCAAGTCAAATATTAAATTTCTGAATCGAAGCGTTTTTCATGTTTAATTGGTAATCTAGACTTGGTAATCTACCCCTCTGTAACGAAGTTGATCTACAGTGACGAGCGTCACTGTAGATCAACTGTAAATAAACTGTAGTAGGCTTCAAATTAAGAACTTGAATTTGGTAACCCTTTTCAGCACTTATTATTGAGCTTCTATAAAAGATTAAGAACCGCAGTGCGCCTTTGCCTCCGCAGATCCACGGCTAGTCGTTTTAACTGGGCACATGTACCGTCCCAATTTTGGTTTTTGGGCTTACTGGCCCCCTTCCAGGGAACTGTATGTTACCGAAGGGAGGTACGTATCCCTTGACAACCAGACACAGACAATTACACAGATGCGTAACAGTGTTTAGGAAACTCAATTTAAATTTTTATTTATATTCCCAACACTAAGATAACCTTACTAAATTGGCGCCCAACATGGGGCCAATTTTGGCGCTATGTTATCCGCCAGCAACGGAAAATGGTTCCAGAAAGGTGCTTTTTCGATTCATATCAGAACAAACATTTCAAGAAATTACCATGTTACCTCATATCATTGAAACGGAAATTGCTACTATAACTATCTACCTATGAACAACACTAAAATAATGTTTCTTGACCAAATATTGGTCAAAATACAGCTTTGTTTGCTTTGTTATTATTATATCCTGCTGAAAGGTAGAACAAGAAATTCTGGGATAGAATGGATTAAACAAAAACACTACTCTCACACAACAAAACTGCAAAGTTCAAGTTTCAAAGTTGAAGGTTTTATCACTGATCAATAGTTCTGTGAGTTTTGTCGAAAATTTATCGATATGCGTGTAGTCGATTGCCAATCTTTTAGTGATTATTTTTTTGTCTCATTTATAATTTTCGTTGTATTTAGGGTTTGGATTAGTACATAATAAATTAGTTTTTTGTGTACCAGAAAATTTCAGTAAACTGTTTTTTAGAAATATAAATTGAAACTGAGAAGAATCAATTATAGTAATCCAACACATTCCTACTGAGACTACAGCTACTAATATTCTCGATGATGACAAAAATGACACATATGTAGATCATCCTAAGGCAATATTCCAGTTATGTTGTTGCTATTACAAGGTCAATGACGTGATACCGTTTTCGACAGCTTGTTTATTTTTTCGTAACCGACTTGGTCTTGTTTCAAATAAGGAAGTAATAAACCAACGTTCATTAATTAGGTGTTCTATAACTTAGTAACATTTTTCTAGCTGACTTGTGAATTGGAGACTTCCTCCCCGGATGAAATATGGTTATGATGTTCGTTAATGATTGGAATTGGTATTGCTAATTACTCAATCAGAATAGATAGACAACTAATTAATGTATTCAATAAATTTCTGCATCATATTTCGTTTTTTGGCTCTACCACATCCATTTTGAATGATATAAAATAAGGCAGAGGAACTTTCAATATTTCATGTTTGTTATATTTTGATATTAACCAATTTGCAATTCGACGTTTCGTTTCGACAATTGCTACAAAAATCGATGAAAAAGTATAATTTGATGGTGCCAATCTATCAATTATCTTTTATTGGTAATGTCAATTTCCAAAGCTAACTGTAAGGACAAAAGTGGCGTTATTGATGAAAAAAAAATCTATCTCCAATAATCTAATGAATTATTCATGCAGCGTGTAACTTATTTTGAACTTTATATATCAACATAGCTGATCCATCTCAAGTAATTAACATAATTGGAGTTTTTCAGATATAAAATAATATTGAAGTTATTAAAAACCTTCAAAATACGATTGAAATATTCTACACCTGATTTGAAAAATCTAGTGTCGTCTATATTATACTTTTCAATAATTGTGATTTCAGTTATTTTTTTACACCTTCTAGGCCATTATCGAGTGGAATAACTTCACAAAGAGGTGATATACGATTATTCCTATTCCCAAAAAGGGCAAGAAGAGTCTTTCGAATAACTATAGACCAGTCGCTTTGCCATCAGTGATATCAAAAGTCATAGAGTAAGTCTGAAACCACCATATCCTCAAATATTTGGAAGGCTTCAACATCTTGAGCGATCATCAATATGGCTTTCGAAAACAAAGATTAACAGGCGATCTCCTATCATATGCCACCCATCAAGAAACATGGAGAGTCTAGAGCTGTGGCGCTTGATATTTCTAAGGCCTTTGACCGTGTGTGGTATGAGTGTTTGTTGGCCAAACTTCGATGCTACGGCTTGTCAGATCATTTCTGTGTAGGCTCTTCAGCTTCCTGAAAGAACGTTGCTTGCAAGTGGAAGTCGATGGATACCTCTCGAATACTTTCACAATTAACGCTGGTGTTTTCCAGGGATCCATATTGTCTCCAACCCTCCTTTTATTGTATATCAACGACTTATTGGAAAACACCAAGAATCCAATGTATTGCAGCTTTGCTGACGAAAACTCACTTGTCTCGTCATTCCATTTGGATTCCAGGACATCGGCTACGGAGGCATATCTTCACCGGAAGCAGGAGGTTGCGTATCTTAATGAAGATCTAGAGATGATTTTGAATTGGGGTAGAAGTAACCAGGTTGGCACAGTGATGTCGCTGGAATCGCAAAGGCTGCTTCTCAAAACCTTGGAAGATTGGAGATTTGTTTCTCTTCTATAGATACTTTCACGGAAGGTGTTCAAGTGACTGGATAAATTTGACTGGAAACGAAAGCTTTGAATTCAGAAAAAAAATGGTATGTCTGAAAGACTTTTGCTGGAAATGATTTCAATCAATTAAAACCAAAAAAAATTAACAAAAAGCTTATGGAAAATTTGGGTAATATTTATAGAGATGGAGCAATTTCGTTGATATATCAAACTCAGAAGTTACATGCTGTATAAATAAAATTCATTATATTATTCGAGATAGAAATCTTTTTCACAATTAGCCTTGACATTACCAATGTCAAACAATTGAAAGATTGAATCAATTTTATGACTTTTTTCTTCTTATAAGTATCGATTTCAAAATGTTGTCAACTCAATAATATTTTTTATGCTGTTTCGAAGACAACGATGTGATGGATCTCTCTTTTTTTGTGAAACACATGAAATTAGGGCCGTCGCCATGGGGGGGGAGCCTCCTCCCTGCTTTTTCGACTTGGGAGAAAGTTGGAAAAAGTTGGGAAATTTTGGGCCATGAGGATAGAAAAAAATAATAGATAATAAAAAAATGAATACAAATAAAAAAAGGAGAAACGAAAAGCAGAGGTAATAAGAAAAGGGAAAGAACCAGGAGAAGGTTGGGATTTCCCAACATGCATAACTTGAAGAGAATTCTGAGTTGTTTGAAATCTTCGAAAAAGTTTAATTTCTTCCAAGTAAGAGAACAGTCCTGAATGGTCCACAAATTTTGAAGTGACACCAGTCAATCTAATAATAACACTGATGATATTCAAACAAGACTCAACCTCTAACGGAAGCAAGAAACTCTTTGGAACGTTCGAAATAGATGAACATTTCAACTTAGCAGACCACTGTTATAATATTCATGCAGTCATTGTTCACTGTGGTTCTGGCGTTGAATGTGGTCATTATTACGCCTTGGTCAAAGAAGAAACGGACTGGTTTAAGTTTGACGATAGTCGTGTCACGAAGTGTTCTGGCGATGCATTGAATTTATTGGAGCCTCTGGAGACACCCTACATTTTGTTTTATGAGAGAGAGGACATTGTTAGATCAAGATCTTCAGATGATGTGGTGCTGCAGGTTTTTCCGGGTTTTCCTGCAGCTGAAAAAGCAAATGCGCCACTGGAATCAATGAAGTCGCCCCGGAGCGCCAATTAATTTTTATTGTTGTATTTATTTTATTTTTAATGTCATAAAGAATTGAATATTTTATATTTTACAAAATTCCCAACTTTTCGCTGTTTTTCAGACTAAGAAAAGTTGGTGAATTTCAGGCCGTGAGGATAAAAAAAATAATAGTAGGAAACAATGAGCACAATATTATTCAAGTGTTGTTTCCTTTCATTTGTATTGAATATTCCTATACATGGTGGATATGGTGTAAGACCAGGGACCTTGGCCCAAAGTAGAATAATTCCCATTATTATTTTTATAATCACCAAAATTTATTTTTGTTTGTGCATACCCTAACAGGCATAAGCATTCAGCCAATCTTTGGATAGCTAAGTAAGAAAATTAATATATTATAGTAGTAACTAATTCCTCGGCTTTCATTTCTTCGAAAGTTGGGAAATTTTGCTGGTTGAGTTGGGAAAATTTGGATTCCCTCCCCCCCTTGTTTTTCTTTTCGCTACGGCCCTGCATGAAATGTGTTTGATGTTTATTTTATCACTAGGACAGTTATAAATTTTGTCATAGTGAATGAAATCATTGAATATGAAAAAATTTTATTGTTGCTGGATTATGTTTCCTCTTGACTTTATTTATAATATAGTGGTGATCAGTTCTGCTCATTGATTACAAAGAAATTCAATTATTCCAGTAGCGAAATTGTGAAACAGCAGTTAATTTAATAATTCAATTACTTAATCAGAGAGTAGAATTTACGAATCAAGTTTGACAGAGAATATAATCCCCAAGTTTTTAATAAAACTCTGGGTACAAACCATATATATTATCCATCATATATCAATATTTCGATATAAGTAACTTGGGAAGTTATATAAAAATATTGATAGGAGTTTTATTTCCGAGACAACTGTGCCGAAGGTATTTTTCTGGTTTGTTGGCCATAGCGTGCAGGATTTTGAGTTTGACGTTTTGTCTACAACTGCGGTCTAGTTGTCCTTCAAAAACTAGTATCTGCTGCAGATCACTTCGGCCATTGCCTCATGATGACATCTACTGCAGTTATAGGCAGAAAGTCAAGACATAAAAACCTGTACACCACGTCCACCTAACCCGGAAAATCATTTTGACGCATTTTGTTGTTGCTACAATATGCATATTTTCGTTATTCATATATTTCAGTAACTGTTGAATAAAACATCGTTGGTACCCTTGCTTTGAGAAAATGAAAGTCTAAACTACGCTTTTAGGCTCCTAATCTGTATTTCACATGAATTGATTTCCAAAACCAGGAAGGAACGCGAACAATCATCCGCATCACTCATCCCATACAAATTGCTCAATGACGAGAGTAAATAACGCAGATAAATCATAACGTGTCTTATTTGCCTTTCATATTTTCGACAAATAAGTATAATAAAATGTGAAATCACATTCAATTTGCATAATTCGGCTCGCTTTTGTAATGTAATTTTATATTCCATATACAGTTCACGTATTTTTTCCATCTGCTAGATTCTTGGTCGATCTGAACGGTCTTCGTACGGGTTCCTAGACAGATACCACGTTTTGTTAATGTTTTTTATGGTCGTCAATGAAAATATATAATTATCACGTGGGCTTGTTTTTTATTGCCGTAATCTGAGGTGAGAATTTGTGCCTTGAGCGACAGGTGTGGAAGAAGTTTTTTAGTGCGTGAATAATATGTCATATTTGATATCGTTAAGCACAAGAATATAATTAGGTGAATTACTAATTGTGATCTCCGGTAAATGTTACAGAAACGACATTATTCACTTATTCCAAAAATCTATATCAATTTAACATAAATCAAAGCACCTGACTAAAAATTCCATATTATTTGTGTATTGTGCACTTCTCCAAATATGTAAACCATGAGCTGCTAATCAAGATAATAAGAGATATACTATATGAAAGAAGGAGCACAGAAGTTAATAAAATCTAACCTAGAAAATAAGAAATCAAAGTCATAGATGAATGTAATAAAAATTTAGATTGTTAAGTTTCGAAAACATCCGTAAAGGCGCTGCTGTCTAAACGTCATTTCCTTGAGTGGTATATTATATACCCCAGTCAGCCAGCTGCCAAAAATTTTGAGTCCTTTGATGATGCGTGTTGAACAGTTCAACATCCGATTTGGTTTGAACTATCTCCGGAAATTTATTGCCTTATCCCGAAAAAGATTCTTAAAACAAGTTAATTCACAACGTTTCGATTATTGGTATCCACAATCGTCTTCGGGTGATGACCACTTTCAAACAAACGAATATCATAGTTATAGTCGAAGTAACCGAAGTAATTCTTGAAGCTATCGGCGAAGTCAAAGGCCAAAAAATCAATACAAAGAAATAATGCCGCTATGAATTAGTCCACGTGGACTGAACAATTGGCGGTTCGTATTGGATAATTTTTACTAACCAAGTTTTATGATTGGCTGAAGAGACATAGAATTGAACTTGAAGTCATGTTACGGTGACCTAACCATCCTCCAATGTGAGGATGGTTAGAAGAGTCGTGTTGTCAATGTTCAGTTCAGGAACTGATTGCGATTTGAGTGTTGAAATTTGATATTGGTGAAGTTATAATTACTTGAAATTTTTGTTATTTGTTCAAAAGGTGGTGTCCTTGGACAGGTATTAATAGTTTTAACGAGTATGTCCTTTCTCAACTGTACGTAAAATAGTCAAAAACAAACATTATGAACGCAAGACGCGATTTGATGGGGGGATTACCAAAACCTTTAGATGTTCATCTAATAAAATCAATAAAAAAAACAATATACAACTGTTACAAAAGCAATGAGATTTTCACGACTGAAATCATGAGGAAGAAATTGAATACTTGCGGCCATAACGTGATCTGCTGTGACAAACCTCTTCAGAATTGGATAAAGAAACAAGGATTTAGATTTTGAATAATAAACAAACGTCAAGCAGTTATGGAAAGCAAAAGAACAAATACTTAGAACAAATAACTTAATATAGACAAGAACAACGGTAAATTTTCTATTTGGACGAAACTTGGTATGACACTCACGACAGTTACGGAAGGGTGGACTGATGGTTCGAGAATGTGTACGTCTAACATGCCTGCAAACAAAGGATCGCGACTAATCATTGTGCATTGCGGAGGAAGTAAAGGATGGGTTCCGAATTATTTAAAATTATGTGGAAAAAACTGAAGGACTGCAATGTTGACTATCATAAGAACATGAAAGCTAATATTTTTGAGGAATGGTTTGAAAACACATTTATCCCAAATTTGGATGCTAATAGTGTAATGGTTCGAGGAGACATGAAATACAAAGTTTTTTAATGGGTAACAATTTGTATTTTGAAGATAACTATACCAAAAACCAACTACTTGAAGTTTTACAGACAAACACATTTGAAAAAGTGTATGCCCTTGAGAGTATCGCTGAAAAGTATGGACACACCATATTTAGACTTCCCCCCTATTTTTGTGCTTTCAATCCCATCGAGTTGATTTGCGGAAAATTGAAACAAAGCATCAGGCGTAAAAATGATTTTCCAAAATTTGATAAGAAGGTGATAGAGCTAGTTGAAGAAGAAGTATCTAATATCACCGAAGAAAACTGGCAGAAAAAAAAGTAATTTTAGTTGAAAAAGCGCACAGGAGGGTTACAAATAAGGCAGCAGGCGCGCTTGTTAAAAAAATACTTTTTTGAAATGAAGAAATACGTGTAAAATGGGTTCGAATTATATCAAGGAGGTTGCGTACAGCGCCATCTGCCCGCAAATAGATCAAGCAATGATGTCGATAATTCTGGAGGTACAAACAAACATACATACATACATACCTAATTTAAAAATGTTGCATTCCACTTCAAAAACAAACAAGCCACCTAAGCAATTCAATTGCTTGTGTTGTGTCCTTGAAATATATCTGAAGTGGTTTAAGTGTTTCATCAAGATTTAGTGGTAACAGATGAACTACATTAATATTGAGAAATATAAACAGAAATAAAAGGGAAAAAGAGATAAAATAAAAAAATTAAAAATTAAAAAAATTCGGTATTCATGATTCTGAAGTAGAAGGAAAAATACGACGGCAAGAGAGGATGAGGTGTTTGATGAGGATTTGATTCTAAAAAAGAGATAGTGGAGAGGTGATATCATCAATGAATGATGATTTGTTGTTTTTGTTAGAAAATTTTTAAAAGATTTTCATTTTCATGTATAAATTTTTTTATAGTGTTTTTGTACTTTGAGAAGGAGTTTTCAAGTCATGTGGCAGAATATTGTACAGTTTTGGTCTATAAAAAAAAATATAACGTTGTGTGTGTGCTTTCCGAAAAATTGGTAATATTGAGGACTTATTTACAGCGAATTTAGTTTGCTTACCTTTGGGAGTCATATATTTTTGTTTATTATGGAACATCCAGATTAATGACTGGTAGATATACATATAATTCTCTTGTATCAAGTGTTTCAATATCCTTGTAGAGCTTAATGGTGGAATGGAGTTTTTTTTTAATATTATTTTTAATAAGTAATTTTGTGTTGATTGAAGTTTACCCAATGCATTATCTTACATACCTCCTCACACTGTTATGCAATATCTAATAACTGATTCGACCAGGAAGTTGTATATTATTAAAAAAATGTATTTGTTCAAGATATCTCTGATACTATAAAATGTATGAGTCAGTTGTTTGATCCTTTTTGTTACACGGGTGACGTGATCATCGCACCGTAGATGTCGATACAGTATAATACCGAGATATTTCATATTGGGTGTGTTGAAGCTTGTTAATAAAAAATAATAATAATAAAAAAAGGATATTCTTTGGGGAATTCACATCTACACTTTACAGTGCGGACGAGAATAGCCTCCCCCTTTCACTTTCGAACGGACTAAATTTGTATGAAAACGAACCATCCATTTTGGTGAAAAAACCAGTTGTGTTACATCACTTGCCGCCCAGAGGGTGGTATGAACTTTTTTTCAATCGAAAGGAGGGTCTTGTGGCATTTTGGATGAAGGGCATTTCACTTTTTTGAATTTCGATAACCGACTGCGAACTTGATGGGACTAGGAGTTTCACTAGCCTATGCCACATTTTTTGGAATAAACGTTTTTTGAAAAAAAAATCAGTATTATCTTCTGCAATTAATTAAAGTTATATTAAAATATTCTAGTGACGTATTTCTAATACAATTTTAAGAACGAAAGTCTACATAAACTTGTGTCCAGAAATGTTTCGTTTTGAAGATACAATGTGTTGAAATTGAATTTTTTGTTCGTTTTTTTAAAATAACTTTGACAAAAAATGAGTTATCTGCACGAAATTTGGTACCCGGGATTTTTTGACGTGAGAAATCAAAATTTCGTATTAATTTTCATGTAATATCCAGAAGGCGTTGCGTACGCTATCAATATTTATTTCAAATTGCCCTTACTTTTTTGACAGTAAATTATTGGTACTTTTCGTGAAAAAACCTGATTCCCACATCTTTTTCAAGTAAAAAAGTTACACTTCCTCAACAACGCTGGAGGTGATTGTTTTCGAGATATTTACAATGTTCTATATCGATGCATATTACTTAACTCCTAGGGCTGAGTTGCTGAGAATATTATAAAAAATTAGTATGTGATGGATTTTGTTAAGATAAACAACTTTTTCATCTAAAATGTTTATCGAAAAATTATTCGTTTTCGAAATACAAATAACTACAATCACAAAAAACTTATGACAAGAATCAATGTTTTACAGAAAAGACGTTAAAAAACCGGTGTACCGAATTTCGTGCAAATAACTTATTTTTTGCAAAGGTAGTTTTCGAAAAACAAACAAATAAAATTCAATTTCAACACCCTGTATCTCCGAAAAGAAGCACTTCCGCACAGAAGTTTATATAGACTTTAATTCTTGAAATTGTCTCCGAAATATGTCACTAGGATATTTTAACGTACTTATGTTACACCCTGTATATACAAAAATAATTTTCAACATCTTGGAACGTTCGTAGGGTTATGCTAGCAAAAGTTTCGGTAATTCAGTCTCTGAGCCCCAAAGGGAAATTGAGAGGAGTCAAATTCTGTGAAAGAGTACGCCAATCCATCAGACCACGCCTACCAATACACATGCTTAGGCATAATTTCTTAAATCCGTAGGTGAGTGAACTTTCAAAAAAAATTGTCAAACATAAACCACCAGTCAGATTTTCCTTCAGATATATAAGAAGTACATTCGTCACCAAAACACATACTCCATAAACAGTTTTACAAAAACGCGGGTCTGTACTAACCTAAGTTTACATATTCAATGCTTTAAATATATATTTATAATTTGAAGTACCAAAATTTCAATTACCTGAGTTTGAGCTACCCAATTATTGTTAGAAATGTGTACCTGTGTTTGAGAATGAATCAGTTTACATTAACATAAGAAAAAAAAAGTGTACAAACTAATTCAAATACACATGTAATGAATGAAATTATCTGAACTCATGTTTCAGTTAATTAACAGTTTCCACATTTGAAAAAAAAATTCAATAACGAGGAGTTGTTTAATTCTATTTGGTCATTCAGTAAATGACTCAAATTCTTGAAGCTTTTCATTTCTTAACATTCTAAGAGATTCAGTTTCAAACTTTTCTCTTCAGGAAAACGTCAAACTGGTGATTGAACTCATGTCCTTCTGCTAAAAAATAGTTTGCAAATGTGGAATTGATCTTTTCATTCAAGAAACTACATCTATGTTTTTAAATTCCTTGGAAAAAAGTTCTCCAAACGAAGATAACACGGTGTACATTTTTATCTACATAGTCGATCACAAAAAAATCGTAAATCTGATTATAAACAGAAATGCGCTGTTTTGTCAAATACTTTATTCGACTCCATTCCAATTACGATTCACTTCGATGGATAATTTCTTTCCCTTACACATAACAAACTTTGTGTAATCTGTGATAACGAACTTTGGAGATGGTTGAATCCTCTTTTACTCGTAAAGTTTCGAATTGTATTTATTTGCTAGTCTCCAATTCATACACCAATAACTCCGCAACTGGTTAATCACATTGAAAATGGTGACAGTGACACAACTTCTTTGGAAAAGTGGAAAGCCAAAAAGCTGTTTCCCAAAAAACTATTCTCTCCTGAAAATATCTCCCACCAATATGAATTCAACTCACTTGTAGCCAAAAAGTAACACCTGGAGATGAGAAATGATAGATATCGTTTGAATAATTCATGGTTGGAAGTGGTTCCAACACAAAACAAAGACAAAAATACGTTTGAAACAATGAAATGAAATGGTTCACTGTTCCTCAATTTTAACTTCTAAAATCCCAGTTGAATCAAGTATATCAATCACAGACCACCTTGCAATGAGCAATTTCATCGCCTGATCCAATGTCCGGCTCGCTCAGACAATGGTAATACGTTTTTTGCGAAATTCCGCAAAGGAAAATGTCGATTCAGAGATAGGAACAACAGAGCCATTCTCCTGGGCTAATACTATAATCATCTCGACTTATTGTTACACAAAACTCTTTCCCATGGAATCACCACACCATATCTCCAGTTGGGAGTTCATTAAACTATTCCTGGCGAGGGGTACCGACGAAAGGCGGTACGTTTTCGTTTGATGATATTTCTTGAGAAAGCGATTTTCGTTGTTGAACATGAAGATGCATTAACAAGATATGTTAAAGTTTGCGACTAGGTTCGGAGAGATGACAATCGCTCTTGTTGAATTTGCATATATCGTTGGTAATTTGATTCTCATGTTGCAAAATGAGCTCATATTATTTGGCCGCTCAGTAATAAGGCACACTAAAATCAAGAAAAGGAGAGAGCTTTACAGGTATTTGTTTAGTCTAAACTAAAACAGGGCAAGAGAATATTTCTATCCGAATTTCAATACTCCTTTTAGCAATTTCCCTTGAAACAAATTGGTCAGAAGTCAGAACGAACACTTGAGACTTGAACATTCAAAGTAGTGAGTTCACTAAATTCAATTATTTTCCATATATACAGTGTGTAAAAGTTAAATGGAATAAATTCATTACTTCGGTTACGTTACATATTTTAACAAAATACCGAAACATTAAAATTATGTGGTTACCGAAATTCGATAAAATACACTCAAAACTTATTGCAATGTACTCAAAACTCATTTCATGTTGAGGTATTGATAATATGAAAGTAAGCAAAAACCATAGCAATGTTTTTTTTAGATGGTATCTTTAAAAAAACTGTTAATATTTCCGTGGCAACGTTAGTTTCCAACGCCTTGTCAACTTGTTTTCTATATAAAAACATCAGTTGTCAGTATTTTAATTCAAGTTTAAAGTTCGTTAACTTCAAGTCTGACAAATGGTTAGATTACCGAAAATGCGTACAGTTTTACAAATGATTGGTTACGGAGATAAATCCTAAACAAAACAGGAAGTAGCTCACCTATTTCATGAGAAATTTCCTAATTTACCGCCCATATCTTAAGGAACAATAAGCAAAATATAGAAGCAGTTTCGCGATCTTGGTTATGTGAGGAAGATAAAAAAAGCAGCTGGCAATGCAATGAGTGATGAACTCAAATAAAATGTGATGCTTTGTGGAAAACCCACATACATCGAGTAGGCAGGCATCCACTACATTCAATGTTAGCCATACATCGATACTAAACATATTGAAAGAAAATGAAATGCATCCCTATAAAATGATACCTACTCAGGAGCTCATGGAAGAACAATATCATCCAATTAGAAGACGTTATGTTTTCTGATGAGTGCACTTTGTCCCTTAACGGTCATGCTACTCGTCAACGGAAAATCCTCACTGGATGGGAGGAGAACACACGCAATACCCTCAAAAGGTTAATGTTTGGGCAGGGATTGTAGAAAACCATATCATTGGTCTCTTTTTCATTGAGGGCAACTCGAATGGCGATAATTATTTGGCACTACTTCAAAATGATGTCATTTTAAGTGTAGCAAATTTATATCCTGATTCAGGAAACCCCCAAGTTCCAGTGAATAGGATATGGTTTCAGTAGGATGCAGTACCATCACATTGCCAAGTTATTGTCTGGCAATACCTCCATACAACATTTCCCAATCGATAGGTAGGGAGGCGAGGATCGATTGAATGGCCAGCGCGATCACCTGATCTTTCATCATTAGATTTCTTTTTATGGGGATATCTAAAGAGTAATATGTACAAAAGTAAACCTTCAGATCTGAATGACTTAAAAGAACGAATAACGATTGCGATTAGGTCAGTCACGCCTGATATGTCGAATAATGTAAAAAATCTTGATTGTTGCAATAAACTTGAGAACTATCATGTATCCAAAATAAATATATGGTATCAATAAATATTCAGAGTTGTTTCTAAATTGATCGAGGCTGTTCAGAAATTGATCTGAAAATTTGGAGTCTGATATCATATCTATGTAAAACTTTTGTGATTTCTTTATGAAAATCTAGGTTTACTTCGGAAAATTCAATTCAAGAACAGAAATAGGGTAGGAGCCCATAGTATCCATAGTATTATGAGGTTCTTTTCTTAGATAAAGCTCAGATCGTTTAATTATCTTATAGATATGATGGTGGTCACATCCCCATCAGGGATGCATCTGATGTCTTCAAGAACTTATGTATTGACTATGGTTCTGACTGTTTTGAACCTTTGATATCCATGGATTACCCTCCGTCCACAAGTTCTGCTGTACCAACAACTTAATATATTGATTTCGTTGTTGAGACCAGCAACAAGGCCATTGTAGATTTTATTGTTCAGTAATTCTTCCATCCGAAAAAAAATTCAATATCTTTTGAATTCTGCTGAAAACAGTGATTGTTAGTAATTCTGGAATTAACCAGGATCATAGATTCATAACAAGCTTGTTCAATAGACGACAAATCCAAAAATTGTACTTGTTACACAATAGATAGAAAAGATAGTAGGTAGAATCAGAACCACAGGCTTGAAATCACTCTACACACCAGAACTAGAGCACTTTTTCCGATGTGTGTTTCGCTAATCAAGTTAGCATTCTTAGGAGCTTGTTGAATGGTTTGTGTGAGTTAAGATGACAATTGTGCCAACCTAGCTACAAACATAATTTCGACAACCACTTCACGCGAGCTTTTTGAATTATTAATTCCCGGAATAACAAGATTTATTCACACATTCTAAATCTGCCAGTCTGAAAACTTTAAAATTCTGTAGTGCGTGATTTTGAAACGCCACGAAGAAATTCACACATATCTCATTTGAAATATAATAGTAATTTCTCTGGTTTGTTTAGATACAAATTAATTACAAATTTCCAAACACTAGAAACTACGTATTAGAGACGCGTTGCAAAAGAACAGTGAAATCCCAGTATTAGTTCATCGTTGGAATTCAAATAGTCGTGTTTGAAAGATCGGAGTTTTGATAAGAACCACGAAACAATCGCCTGTCACATATTTCCCTCATTACCATGGACGTTCTCAGGCGTTAACAAAATGTTCACGTATGTTCGAACTTTCTTCTGAACGAATGCGTTCGTTTTAATTGTTCGGTATAGCCTGAGAGCAAAATTTTGCTGCAACGAAATTGCTTTGTTGATGGTATCTTAGTAATAACTACCTTGTCATGCATTGGCATGTTGAAAAAAAATGATATTACATCATTAGTTAATTGTAAAACAATCAAAACTATATGCTAGCACAGGTTTTCACCAATCATTTTAGATTGGCCAGATTATCAGCAATGGTATGATGTTATTCGACTTTCGTGTCAGCACTCCTTCATGTACGAAATAAATACGTTCATCAATTACATCATTTCATCTGATATCGAATAAATGCCGAAAATAAAATATCAGGTTCATTAATACTTGCAACCAATGCTGAATTAGAACAGGTGAAAGTCGAACTTCAGTGACGTTATTTGTTGATAATGGTGAAAACATCATGAATTTGAAAAGGCACGGTGGCTGGAAGTCAACAAATGTCGCTGAAGGAAAACCACTCAAAAATTTTCAGATAAAAACAATATATATGAAAAGGAAACCATACCCTCTTGTTCTGACTTCAACGAAAGGCATTTGAATATACCAAGCACTTCAAAAAATTGAACCCCTTCAGTATTAGCAATGGCTGAAATTTTCATATAAATGAGAATTAGAATGTCTCTCTTAGTACCTATCTTCTATTCGAGATTCAATTTGTAGATAGCAACGTCTAAATTGGTATCAAATTGCCAAAAATGACTCTCCCCGATAGGAAGACGTACCTAGCCAGGAATCCAGACCAGAGGGTCCCCTGGGCAAGTTTGATACTTTTTTGGGCTTATTTTGGATGCACTGAATGAATTGTTTGAAAAATTCTAAAATTGCTATTTTATTGTTTGCGAATATTTCAGTAAAACATAGACGATTTGGATAATATCCTAAATATCTCCGAGCCAACTTGATTAACATCAAACTCTGCATCAACTATCTTGAATTGGAAATGCCTTTTTCTATGAATAATTTCTTCATATTGCCTTCAATTAGCAGTAAAATAATGCAAAATGCGGCGGTTTAATAAAAAAGCCCAAAGAATTCTTCAGCGGTTCCTTATCAAATTTAAATTGAAACCATTTCATGAAACTGATGAAATTATTAATTCCTCCGAGTTATTTTATTTACTTCTGGCCTCTTGTTTCCCCGAAACATTTTCCACAAAAAGAGTGCCGCTTAAAGAACAATATAACTTCAGAGTTTTACATATATTCAATGGGCATTCTTGAGGACTGGCTGTAAATCAAATTAACTAAAAGAACAATTTGTTCAGGCCGGTCTCGACTATTCCCCTGGCTAATACCACGAAGGGCGTTGAATTATATCCAACAGATATCAGGGCAGGGATCTTCACAGAAGTATTTCCTGCATAATATACTGTTGACGATACAACTGCTGGAATCTATTTTTAATTATAGGAACAGGCACACTTGCAGACCAGTTTCGGGCTATTTGGCCTATCATCAGTGCAAGGTAGTGGCAGGAATCACTGCAGGAATGCAGGAAATACTTCTGTGAAGATTTCTGCACTGACACCTGTTTAAAAAAAATCTATTTCTGTTTAAAATCTGTTTTTCCGTTAACCAGCTGTCGCACCCCTACGAACGACAACCCTCAGAAGTCGAAACTTGTGCGAGCTAAGGATTAACGAGGTCATACCTTTTAACGTGTGATTCCTAACACGGGTTGGACGATAGCAAGTGAAGATCGATCGTTCAGACTAGGGCTTGAACCACCGACCAACACGGCAGTCAATTCGAGTGAGTGAACAAAGCACCCACGCCGAACCGCTTGGCTACCGACCGACCGACCTTTTGGATATAATCCAACACCCTTCATGGTATTAGCCAGGGGAATAATTATTTCCTAATAGGTGTCAGTCCATTAACCTAGGTTAGTCGAAACTGGCCTGAACGAATTATTCTTTTAGTTAATTTGATAACTTCAAAGGTTAGATAACCTCAGTAATAAAAATAATCTTGACAAAATAAAAGTGAATATCACTGTTTTTTCCCAAATCGTTATTTTTAACACCTCGACACTTGTTTCGATCACCAAGTGATCATCTTCAAAGAGGAAGATTAAAACTAGTGTTTAATTGTTTCAATTGAAAGGGTATATTTTAGAAGAGAGTAACTTTTTGAAAAAAAAAGGTTTTGGCTTTCTACATCCCTCTCTTGATACAGAAAATATTGGAATCTTCCAAATTGAAAAACAAACAGACAATCCTCCAACAATAGAATATCTAGGTGAATGTCAACGCATCCTGAAAAATGTTTTGAGTTGTGTAAAATTAGTGTACTTATGTTCCACCACATCAATAATTTCACTGAAAAAATGTACAGGGGCATTGAAAACATAAATAGCAAAAGAATGGTACCAGTTGAAAAATGCCTCAGGAAATTTATGAAGAATTTAAATTATTTTATTCATAGTAGCCTCTTCCAATGAACTTTGCAATCAATGCAAAAAACTTGATTTACCAGAAGTTATCTTTTGTTTTCCCTGTCGTTATTCTGACTGTCAACGATACTTTTGAAAAGTAAACAAGTTTGGATTGAGTCGATGGATGTAGCCGTTCCTGTCTGATCATCTTGAGAGATGAGAAATAAGACTTTCTATGTTTTTTTTTCTCCACTTTTATTTGTAACTAATGCTGCTACAGTTTTATTCTGAAAGGATATTTTGAAACGATTACAATAAAATGAAAATAAATCATAATGTTAGCCCATACTGTAGAGGTATTCAACTGGTAATTACACATGATAAGAATAAATCCGACTTCAATGTATATAGAAAACCGAGCTATACATATATTGCAATCCCAATTCAGATGAAACAACCACAAATCAAGAACTTTGTAACTCTAAAATATTTTGGTGAAAGAACAGAGAAAATTGCGGGTTTTTTCAGAAAAAACAATGTGAAAGTGGCATTTTGACCATTTGCTAGGTTATCTGATTTCCTTTTCAATGCAAAAGATTAGGTGGACAAGTTGGAGAAATCTGGAGTTTATAAGCTCAAGTGTCCGGAGTGTAATAATGTTTATGTGGGACAATGTGGTCGAAATTTCTCAAAACGGTATGCTAAACATGAAAGGTCCTTCAGACTAGGTAAAAATTATTCGACATTTTCAAACTATTCCTGGGGATATATCCACAAAGATACGGAAACTTTGCATTATGCAAGCAAGGTTTGGAAACTCAATTATTTGTAATCCTTGGAAATTCAAAAGCATAAGCATTGCGGATGTAATCTGCTAAATAACCGAATCGATTTAGTTTACTCACTTTCAAATTAGCATATCCACTTTGTCACAGGTAAACACAGGTAAACAAAGGTACCCAATCAAGTTAAGGACCTTTATTATTACCCACATTAGACAGATAAGGGCTAACATTATGATTTATTTTCAGTTTACTGTAATTGTTTGAAACTGTCCCCATAAGACGAGCCTGCAGTAACATCAGTTACGAATGAAAGTGATGGAAAAACAGAAAGTTCTATTTCTCAACTTTCATCTCAATTTTGAATATATTCAACAAAAAAATTCAGAACCGTACTTTTGGAAATCTAAAATTATTTCATACTTATTGATGTCATTCCAAAACTTAGTCCTCAAAAACCTAATTTCTCTTCCCCAATCTCATTCAGATTTTCAACAATTAATAAAGGACACAAGCATTGTTCTGGTAATTCATTTATCATGTAATATTTAATCGTTGCATGTCATATCCGTACTAATTTCTGCTCGAATGTTATACCATTGTAGTCTGCAGAATGGGATATTATTTAACCGTAAAATTGAGTTTATCAAATTTATGAAATCGATTTATTCATCAATACACCACCGTACCGATATTTATGTATTCATTAAAGTTCAGTCACACGTAACAGGACAAGTTATTATCGTTAAACGTATCGACAATACGAAGTAATTTCAAATTCAACAACTCCGTTTCCTGTTGAATTAGCTAATAAGTAATTCATTTGTATTCAGAAATGAGTGTATATGATATCGAATTGAACCACCTTGGTTCTCAGCGGCTCAATTTTTGAGCACTGATACAACTATAGCAATGGTTTAAATATTTTAAGTGTAGGAGGGAGACGCTTGATTCATTCCATTGTTCAGAACGGACGACCTAGCTAAAGCATTGAATTTGAACGACATTGATCCTTGAGTTGACAGAATTAAATTTAAATTCATGAATTTGTAAAATATGAGGCCCAAAGTAGAAATATATACTGTGGCAGCGATATTGATGCACTAGTCTTTGGTTTGGTGTTCTATCCTTTTTCCTAGTACTATACGAATTGTTGTTACCGTTTGTAGTAAACTTTCTTGAATGTTTATCAAATTGCAGTATAATACACATGTTGGCAGAGTTAATATATTGAACTTGATAAAATCAATCCTTACAGCTCTCCATTTGACCTATTCCAGCTAAAGCCCTAATTGCTCTTTTTTGAATTTTAAATATTCTCGAGATATGAATCAATCCATAAATTAGGGAACTATGAAACATTACATGATAAGCTGTATGGGTAGCTTCATTACCGACTTTATTTTTTATCTGCCTGATTGCATAGACCTTGCATGGTAGATTTTTTGCTAGTTTGTCAATATGGGGTTTAAAAGTTAACTTTGAATCAATGGTTGTACCAACACATTTCACATTATTTGAGAGATTATGAGACAGCGAGAACATAACTGTTTATGTCTTGCTTTTTTTCACACATAGGCTATTCGCATTAAACCAGTCCGTAGCTTCTTGAATAACTTGCTTTTCTAATTCTGATGACTCTTCAATATTTTTTTTCCGAATGGCGAAGGAAGTGTCATCGGGGAATAGCACTGTAAACTTTTACATTGAATTTGGCAGGTCATTAATATAAATCAAGAAAAGTAGTGGCCCAAGCACACTACCTTGTGGAACGCCATTCAATATCGTTTGTAAGCTGAGTTATTTTTTATATGATACACATTACTTTCTCTCATTTAGATGTGATGCTAGCAGATTATGTGGTATGCCTACAAATCCATAGTAACTCAGTTTTTCTAATAAAATGTTGATTCTTTGTTTTCGAAACCTTGAGTTATGAAGTCGAATAATTCGAGCACTTCAACAGAGCCGAAACAAAATATCAGTTGATGCCGATTTCATATTGAAAATGAGGTTAATTGATTTTCGAAATTATTAGAAACACAACTTACAAATCTCAAAACTCTGACCTGATCTTTTTGAGTTATTGGCGAAGGTGCAAGTTTGTTAGTTATTTCGTTTTACAAAAATCCTTCTACATAGGTTGCTGAGGGAACGGAACAAAGCTGCACACACTAATAACAGAAAAGATATTCAGATGAGCAGAGTGAAAAAAACTGAAGTTTATTCAGATATCCAATACAAATATGAAAATCATCAAATAAAAAGAATAAACGAGAATACAAAATCACGAAGCGTCAGTGGTGAGACCGTTGCTTTCATGTGATAGATTAACCTAAATATAATATTATTGTAGTTTTAAGACAAAAATTTACTTTGATAGTACAGATCCCATAATTTTATTGATATATACGTCACGTTACTTCTATATATTATTCAGATATGAGCCATATTTGGTGTTGACATAGTAGGGTGTATTATCATAGTTAGGAATGTTGTTATAGTTGGGGGTGTTGTCATAGTTGGGTATGTTGTCATAGTTGGGTGTATTTTCATATTCACAATAGGGATAGCGCCTTATAATTTTTTGTTTTTCAAGTTCAAGATTTTTGTAAGTTTTGATACTACACCGCATCATGGAAGAGTTTCCTTTCACTGAGCATAATTCAAAGTTTTATTTTATTATTATATGAAGTAGGAGAATATATTTTTTAATTGTTTCAGGTACCATGTTGTGAAGTCGAGGTCCAAGATAGTTTGCACATCGTTGGCCTATTGTTTTTTTGATCTGGGTAGTTTATTTTGTCTCCTCCTCATATCATATTTGTGCTCGACAGCACAAATATGATATGAGGAGGAGACATATTAAGACGTACATTAATCAAGATATTGAAACAGAAAATCTGCCTAACATCCAGTACTTGAGACTCTTTGAATATGTTGTCACTCGAGTATGTGGCTTTTTTCCCATAAATTATTTTCAGTATCCACTTTTGGATACTCACACCTCCCAATCCTATGATTCCATAAGACAATATTGAATGAACCAGAGCGTAATATACTATTTTGAGGTGTTTTATGTCTAAAAAATCTTTCAAATACTTGAATCTATACAAAAACCCTCTTAGTTTTCTTACTAAGTTTTGAATTTGGAGGTCTCATCTCATATACCTGTCAATAATAACGCCCAGGTATTTTATCGAGATGTCTTCTGGAATTTCGCATTTTTTCCGAATTTTAATGGCCCTATATTAGGTAAGTATGATGATTGAGAAGTGAATGGTAGGTATTTGGTTTTTTCTAAGTTGAGAGTGAGGTTGTTATATCTAAACCATTCATCATATTTGGCAAAATCGGTTTCGACCATCATTTTTAAATTAGTCCACGAGTCCGACTGATAGAAGATGGCGGTATCATTAGCGAAACTTATGATACTACCCTCTGTGTTCACACTAAAAATACTGTTCATGTATATAACGAATAGGAGAGGACCTAGTACCGTTCCTTGGGGTACACCGTATGTAACAGTCATCGAACTACTCATAATACCACCTATGCTGACACTCTGCTCTCGGTTTGATAAATAGTCTTCCAGTGATTTGTATATAGTTCCTCTCATCCCGTAATTTTCCAATTTTCTGAGCAGCTTTTTATGACAGACAGTTTTTTTTCATCGATAGCCTCATATATTCTTGATGTTAAATTGTGAATTGCATCTTCCGTCGATTTACCTTGTTTGAAACCATACTGTGAGCATGAAAGGACCTTGTGATTACTCAAAAAAATCACTATTCTCACTTTAATTATTTTTTCCATCATTTTAGCCAAGTTGGAAATTAAAGAGACAGGTCTATAATTGACTATTTTCAGCTTGTCTCCACTCTTGAATAATGGTTTTATAGTTCCAATCTTCAGCAGTTTTGGGAAACATCCCTTATGAAAACATCTATTTATAAGATATGTGAGTGGTTTTTTTATTTCAATGGATATCTCTTTCAAAGTCTCAGAGCTTATATCTTCAGGACCCGGTGATTTCTTAGGTTTTAGTTCCATGATAATTTTAAGGACTTCATCTTCGTCTGTGTCATAGAGATACATGGTGTTTCGCAATCTTTCTCCTGATTCATTGAAATCATGTGGTATGGTTATTCTTTCCGTGTATGTTTTGCCCAGTGTAGTGTAGTGTTGGTTAAATTCATCTGTAATATGTTTTATGTTTTCTATTACGTTACCATTTTCTAATTTAATTTTTTTTATTTGTGTTTCCGTCTCGGATTTATTGCCACTTTCATTCACCCACTTCTAAAGCCCATTCGAGTTGTTGCTATTTGCACTTATGACCTTTTTAGAGTACTCTTTCCTTTGCTAATTTTGTTAATTTATTCATTTTGTTTCTGTACAAATGGTATTTTTTGCCTCCGATCACTACTTTTGTTCTCCCCACTTTATATTTCGTAAAAGTTTATTTTTGGCGTTTTATCGTAACTTCCTCGGTCGTTTCTACTGAGAAAGCTACGGCGTTAGCGAAACACGTCTAGAAAGGAACTATTTAAAAAAAAATCAAACACCTTTGTTGTGTGTTGGTGTTTCTCAATGAATCCATTCGGTAGTCATGTCAGTTTCGATAAGTATGACTTAAACCATTACAACACTAACGTAATTGTTTCTTGTACGCAAAAAAGACACTTTCACGTCATTATCTCGGCCTGAGGACAGAGTAGAGAGTCTAGAAAAAAATCTATGGAGGCACCTCTATAATGGATCGAATGCAATCGCTGTCTACTTGAAATCTAAAGAATAAGAATCACTTATTGGGAAGAGTAATTGCTCCGCATGGGGTCATTCTAAACATCTGTCATCGATTTTCTTCCATAATGAGATACTCATATCGAGCGAAAGTACAATAAATTAAAAAAAAACGCGTTGCGTCAAGGTAAACTCATTGCAGTAGTGCACAAATAGACACGATGAACCTAGTTATCGGGAAAATTTATTACCTATATATTATTTGCTACAGTTCCTTCTTGATGATGTATAATATACAGGCCGCTTCTTTTATCAGGTGGTAACGAGGTAAATGAAAATTAGAAGTATTGAATTCTCCCCACTTACTGTGTACATGGTGAGAAAACTAATTTCACATCCATTGCTCACATTCTGGTGCTACTGCTCCTTATGTACAGGCCGTTTCTTTTATCACGTGGTAACATTGCTATATTCTAAACCATACCAGATACGAAGACGGCTAAATGGGAAAAAAGGTTACTGTCATCGGGAATAATACAATGGTCGAAGAAAATTTACGGGGACTCTCACCCTTCTCGAGTTATACGGGAAAAACCGATAATGCTATTTTCTTTTTTTTTTTTTCGAAAGAAATTGTTATTTCGGAGAATATAAATAAACTGAAAAGGAACATGTTATTGTAATCGAAGTGTACTATGACGATGTAATAATAAATATTCGATATTTCCACCATGATTTTTTTTTTGAATACGGACCTGTATTTTTTTTTATAAAGCGATAAATTCACAATCCAAGGGTTTATCACATTTGATATTTTTATAGCGTTTCATTTGAAATAACCACCATTATCAGCCACAACAATCAAACAGAAAAACAATTTATTTTATCATGATCTACATCAATTGACGACCTCTTTGTTGAATGCACATAAGTTGTCGGTTCAGACAATTTCTGTGGCAATTTTCTAGTTTAATAGGTACAATACAAATACATGCATCTCTTATTTTTTGTTTGAGATGATCGATATCTATACTTTTTATTGAAAAAACTTTATCCTTTATGTATCTTCAGAAAAAAAATATAAAGGAGTGAGATCTGGGGATCGAGCTGGCCAGTTAATTGGTCCATTGTTTCTAATTCAGTTTCTTGGGAATATTGAATCTGAATGTTCCCTTACTATTGCTGCATTATGGGAAGGAGTGCCGTCCTGTTGAAAATATTGTATTTTATGGCGGATATTCAGTGGCAATTCATCTGAGTAGCCATCGAATTCATTGAATAGAAAATGAAGATACATTTCACTATTCAAATGATCATCGTAAAAGAAAGGGCTGAGAATGTAAATGTTCATTTGTTATATTCCACCTATAATGGATATTTCTGTTAAACCAACCATTGTTGGTGAATTTTCATTTGTCCGTTCATACTATTTTTTTACAAATATTTCCAACTTCCCTATTTCCACGTCTTAATCACTTCGCAAAACGTACTCTCCTTCCGTAATACCTTTCATTGTGGTGATGCGTATCCTGTTCTTTTTCAAAATAGTGGATTCTACAGAAATTTCTCGTGAAGAACAATCTTGATTAGCATAATTTCTGTAACTCAATTTTAAAAAACTTGGTTTGAAATCTTTCTATTTTTATTTTTTATTTTTAAAATTTTTGTTAATAGTAATATTTTTAATTTTTTTTATTTTCAGCGTTCATTAATATTTCAATTTGTATTTGTTTGGTTGTTGCTTTCTTTGTAGTTTCAGTTTTTTTGTTTAATAAAATTGTTATTTTCGGTTAATCTTTTTAATTTTTTCAGGGTTGTCAAATCAATTTATAATATATTAGACAATGGTCCGAAGTGATGAAAGACACCACGAAACATTGTCAACCATCTTCAAACAAATGTTGATATTTTCGTTACTTCCAGAATTGATAGTAATAAAAATGTTACGATTTATAATTGATTAGGGAGAAATAAGCCTTGAAACAAGGATTACGGCAATAAAAAAAATTCCTAAACGAAAAAGTATGGATTTTCATTGTGTTAGGGTACCTATCTGTCGAATTTATTGGATTATCAGAATTATATTTTGAAGAAATACAATTTACGAAATAAGTAACGACAGGACCGTAATTTAAAATTGTTTTTACTGATGATGGTAGTTATTTCAAATGAAATGCTATAAAAATATCAAATGTGATATACCCTTGGATTGTGAATTTATCACTTTATCATTATCTGTAATGAAAAAGGCAGGTCCGTATTTAAAAAAAAAGTTGATGGTAGCCATGTTGACACGAAACGTTTTATCGAATATTTATTATTACATCGTCATAGTACACTTCAAATATAATAACATTTTCTCTCTCCATTTTTTGATATTCTCTGAAATAACAATTCCATTCGAAAACAACTAAAAACAGCATTTTTGGTTTTCCCCATATATTTCGAGAAGGGCGAGAGTCCCCGTAAATTTTTTTGGACCATTGTATTCTTCCCGATGACAGTTACGTTTTTTCCTATTTTATTGTCTTCGTATCTGTTACGGTTTAGAATATAGCAATGTTACCACATAAAAGAAACGGCCTGTAGGTATGAGGCAGTAGCACCAGAATGTAGGTAACGTGTTAGGAATCACACGTTAAAAGGTAAGACCTCGTTAATCCTTAGCTCGCACAAGTTTCCACTTCTGAGGGTTGTCGTTCGTAGGGGTGCGACAGCTGGTTAACGGAAAAACAGATTTTAAACAGATTTTTAAACAGATGTGAAATCAGTTTTCTCACCAATTACACAGTAAATGGAAAAAATTCAACACTTTTAATTTTTATTTACCTCGCTTATATCATTTTCATGTTCCTTGTATGTGAATATGAATAAATTCTTATGGAAACTCGACTTGAAACACACTTCTCCATTTGTAATGCACTCTTTGGAACCTTTGGTATACTAATGAATATTTCTGGAGTTTTTTTTTCAGTGATATTCATACTTCTCAATCTTTACACAAAAAAACCATTATATTCAACATTAAATGTTATAAAGAAATGTATTCTAACTCTTTTCCGTTTCGTGAGATTTCCTCTCTTCACACATGGTTGATGACTGTCGCTGCGTGAAGGTAGTCTTTATGACCCTTGCTTGTCAAGCATATCGCATCAGCATTCAACAGGTGTATAGTAAGTGTACCATGAAGGTCATGGTTACTAAATGTAACGAAGGTACCCGATGAAATGTAAAAATTTCGGCGCCAGCATAAACAAACGCGGACAATCAGGTACTGAGCTTTTGGTGTTTCGCTCTACTAATGTTTTATAAACAAATCATCTCTTGGTGGAGAAGAAATTCTCTAATGGCAACTGAAGCTCTTTGGGCAAATCTTCCACTGAAGCACTGACTAAAAATTGATTATTTGCAAATCTGCATCTTTGAAACCTAACAGTCAACATTCTCAGTTAAAAAATATTACTGGAGTTTATTCTCAACTCTTAACCGTTATTTTAACACTTCGACACGTTATTATCAGATACATAAGAGTATATCTGTTCTACAATTTTTGAAATTGCCAGTACTATATTTATGGGACTCAAATCATTTGGTGTCAAAGGTTTAGAAATTTTGTTTATAGCAAAAATAATAGGTTGTTTCCATAGTTACGGGAAGATACTAGTTTCTAGGCATTTGTTGACTAAATATGTTAGAACTGGAGTTAGGTGAGGGGTACAGATTTTGATCATTTCGATCGATATCTTATCTGATCTGATAGCATTCGTTTTTATGGAGTTGACTACCATGTTAGTATCATCCATATTGATTTGATGGAATTCAGAAGTCAAATTTTCTTGAAATTGCGTTGGTTTGTAGAAGTTAAGAAGAATATTCGGAGGTTCAGTCGCAATTTGAGTGACCGAAGTAATACAGTGATTGTTTATTTAATTTGGATTAGAAAGATGTTCAGGAATATCTTTCCTGTCTTTTCGATTGACTATGTCGAATAAGTGTAATGATTCTATAAATTTTTTTATGAAAATGAATTCAACAGTGTTTGTAGATGCTTTTCCAATACAAACTTTTGGGCACAACCGACATTCAGCCTGCAGACACCCGATTTATTGGCCTTGTCGATGTTGAATTTATTGTTTATTATATGTCTACTTACCTAAGGTGTAGTAGTTCACTTACTTCTTCTGATGCATTTCCTGTAGACTTGGACTGGTACCAAGCAACGTGCTTACCGTATCGGAAAGTTTACTTCTCAAGAGTGAAATTTTGATCCCATTACAATATATCCATTAATCATTGCCACATTGGGAGAAACCAAAAGAAGCGTGTGAAACAAGATACTACCGAACTTTCCAAGGTTTGTCACTTCCTCAAAACCGAAGCGTTATGCACCAATCCTTCATTTATTAATTCAATCAAAAACGGCGCGGCGGCTCACTGAACCAGATCAAGTATTGGATAATTATTCATTAATGTTTGGCCGTAAATTATAATATTTGAAACCAGTTCACACGTCAGCCTGAACGATCATATTATTTGACACAATTTTTTCATGAGAAACCGCCATGGGCCATCAATAATACCATAATCACGTTTTGTTTTGGTAATGAGTATGTTCGGCATCGCAATTTCTTCGAGGTGATATTATATCCTTTTTTTAAACGAACAAAGCATTCCTCGTGGATATTACAAATTGTATGAGTAGGTCCAGAAGAATATTTTATACCGGGGGACTATGAAATATTTCATTTTAGGCTAATTATGGTTGTACTAAATAAGTTTACAGCAGAGAATCCGAATTTCTATTATTATCGTACATAAATGAATGCTCAGAACTGAAGTTTCATGAAAGTAAAATGATTCTGTAGCGTAGGGAGGGTGAGTGTAGGTCCACAGCACTTAGGCCACAAGTGTCCCATTGTACATCCTCCCGAGGAGTTGTCCTCCTAGGTCATCTCCATCCTGTCCTTTCCAGGAACATGGACAGGACACTGTGAGACATCTCCTTTATTTCGGCAGATGTAGGCCAAGACCTCAAGATAATGTTATTAATAATAATAATAATAATAATAATAATAAATATACTTTATTGTCTGAAGATACAATAATCTTATCGACAAAGTGTAGACATTCATAAAACTTGATATATCATGGTTCACATGATATTGTCAATAAAATATAGGACTATCAATTAATTTAATTTCCATTGGTTATAACTAAGCATTAAAATAAATTAATTAAATAACACATATAACATACTGAGCTGATGTTAGACATCAGTGAACACTGTCTCAAAAAATTCCGTAATACTATATAAAGCCAGATCCAGAAGAGAGGTTTTCAATTTTTTTCTGAACACTTCATATGTTTCAGAATGTTTTATTTCTGTTGGCAGATGATTGAATATTTTGGCAGCGTTATATATGCATGAATTTTTTATTAAATTTGTTTTTGGGATTGGAAGTTTTATGTTATTTCTCTGGCGGGTGATTCCATCAGGGAACTTGTAAAGTGTTTTGTTTTTATATACTAGACAGGCAGTTTCGAGAATGAACAATGAGGGCAGAGTTAACAACTTACGAGTTTTGAATAGTTCTTTACAAGATACCCTGGGAGCCGCCTTACAAAGATAGCGAATTGCACGTTTTTGAAGAACAAAGATTGAGTTAAAATGTACTTGATTACAGACTCCCCAGAAAGCGATTCCATATCGAATGTGCGATTCGATCAAGGCATTGCTGTCGCTGTACCTAGTTCATTTACAACGATGCGTAGTGCATAACCACCCGAGGCGATCCTTGAACCTAGCTGTCTAACATGATGCTGGAAGTTTAGTTCCCCATCCATGTGCACCCCTTGAAACTTATTACATGCATTATTTCTTATTGCACCATCACCCAGAGGGATATCCGGCAAAGCACAGTGGAATGATACGCAGTTAGTTTTTTTAATATTGAAGGAGAGTAAATTAGCATCGCACCACTCTTTGATCTTTGTAATCCCTAAAACTATTTTTGAGTGCAAGTTATCAGCATCTTTATCATACCATAGAATGGTAGTGTCATCAGCAAAGATTGTGAAAGAACCGTCGGTTGTAATATTTACTAAGTCGTTAAAATACAGTAAGAACAAAATTGGTCCCAGCACTGAGCCCTGAGGAACCCCACACTCGACAGAACCTCCATCTAAGAGCCTATGTGTTCTCACAATCTGAGTTCTCTGTTTAAGGTACGATTCTATCCAATCATAGCTCTGTTTTCTGAAACCATACTGGTTTAGTTTACGCAGTAGAATTTTATGGTTTACACAGTCAAATGCTTTTGACAGGTCGCAAAACACCGCCGCACATGCGTCTCCACGGTTTAGTGTAGTGTACAGTTCATTAAGGAAGACAAACATGGCATCTCCAGTTCCTTTCCTAGCCTGGAAGCCAAATTGCTGCCTATTTAGAATTTTATTTCTTTCCACGAACTCCATTATTCTTACCTTTACTAGTTTCTCAATGATTTTACCAAGTATTGGTATAAGCGATATTGGCCTATAATTGCAAGGATCGTTAATATCACCACCTTTATAGATTGGAATTACTATAGTGGTTTTTAGGAAGTCCGGATATGTTCCCGTCACAAACGAGTTGTTAATAAGTTGGACTAGTAATTCTAAAACGAAAATAGGCATGTTCTCAATGATACTAACTGAGATACTGTCATACCCACAACACTTTTTGTTTTTTATGCTACTAATAGTAGCCATAAGTTCTTGTAAATTGGTGTTATATAATATCAAGTTTTCGGATATTTTGATACTATTCATATAGATCAAGGGATCAGGGGAATCTTGAATGCTTATGGATAGTTTTTTTGCTATAGTGCAGTAAAATTCATTGAGTAAATTTGGATCAAGGGTAACGGTCTCAGTTCTTGGCTTGTTTCTTCCACTCAAATCATTTACAATCTGCCATGCCTCTTTGATAGCGTTCTTGCTATTAGACATTCTGTTATGATAATAGCTCCTCTTCGCTAATTTAATGACATTTTTATATACTCTATTATACCTGTTGTAGTATTCATGAAAGAATATGTTATTTGTATACTTTCTTATATTATATAACGATCTAAGATTTTTTGAGGATGTTTTTATCCCTTGTGTTAACCACGGTTTTTTGTTTTTTCGTTTTATTTTGATTTTTTGCATTGGAAATGAATAATTAAAGGAATTAGTTAGAAGGTTGTAAAAAGACAAATATGGGTCGATAGTTTCTAAACAAGCATTCCAATCGTTATGTAAACAATTTTCATAGAATTTGTCGTAGTTTCGTTTACCTCTACCGAGGCTTTGGCTAAATCTTGATGGCACTCTGGTACTAGCCCTGAGGTAACACTTTGTCTGTTCAAGGCTAATAGGGCTTGTCTGCTATCAGTGCAGATTGTTATGTTTTTGCCAGAAATTCCTTTCCTGGTTATTTCTTTTGAGGCGATTGATATACCAGCCAGTTCTGTTTTTTCCCATCCCTCACTCAATCCTTAGGCTTATTGATCTGTAGTACACTCCACATTCTGAGCCTTCTTTGGTATTTGAGCCGTCTGTATATATGCGTATTGCATTTGTAGCATCTTACTCTGTGTTCTGTTTTATTTGTATTTTGAAGGATTTATTAAACACAAACCTGGTTTCAATTGCATCACTGACTGCCTGCAGCAGAGGATGCGCAGTAAACCCTTCTCGCCACAGCCTCTACCTCAATTCAATTCCTACTTCGAGAATCACACCAGTCGTGCGCAATCGTAACATGACCATTAACGCAACCTCCGTAACATACAGGTCCAGAGGGATCAGACCAAATACAATGATGTATAGTATAGAGTCTTTCAATAAGCGCTTCCTATCTCTAAATTTAAATGAAACAGTTTGCCAAATATCACCAAAACTTTTATTCATTTGAAAAACCCATTGATGTCATGATGTTCAATTTTCCATGACTCTGGCGGGGGAACTTTTTGATTCACCCACTATAATGCTTTCTATTGATCTGAATTCATTGTTTTTTCAGATAGTTCGGGTTAAGAAACCCAAAATCTTTAAAAACAATAGGAAATATTCTTACTCTCCTCGTAAAGCAGATAATATTAGCGTTGCCAATTATTATCGTTCAAGACATACCTTCAAACTATGTCTTCTGAATCTATCTTGCGGTCGGGCCACGAAAAAAATTATAATAGAAACATGAAATTGATTCGTAATTCAATCCCTTGTCCTCTCATTATACCCGATCTGACATCCTGATGTGAGCAAACATGCCAGGCGAAAGTGTGAGAAACTGTTTCGCTAAGGACACTCGCTGAGGATCGTATGTCTTTGCCGAGTTACACGCAAAAAACAAATATACTTTCTTCACTCGACCGTGTATGTTTCTTCGTGAAAAATGAATCATTGTTATTATAGTATTGTTGTTTGGTTCAGACAATGTCTGGGAAAGTGCAAGACCAACATCCTGCGATTCTGAAGATTATTTATTGTTAATTATTAGGGGGAATCTTGGAATAGGATGATTTTGACAGTAATGCTGGGTTTTCTAGTCTGTTGTTTGAGTGGAAATGAATTATTGTTGAAACAATGTTTACTTCATCTTATAATTTGTAGAAGAGTTCCAACGAAGCATCTGGCTGGAGCTAATTGATAATAATACTAGACTTGTTTCATTTTATGATGATGATAGTATAAAACGTTGATGTATAGATGGGGTCAAAATATCACCAGTACTTCATATAACTTTTTTTCCTAAAAGTCTTCGTAACCAAGTTACGGGCCCTCGAAGTTACAAAATGAAAAATGTTTTTCTTTGATAACTTTTCAAGTGAATATTCCAAATCATCCAAATTTTGGTAATTGACTAAACAAATGAATTCCGTCGATGAGCTTTCATACAGGAGTCAGTTGTTTTGCTACAAAGTCAGGAACGGACTACCCCCGATGGTCCACACCCCAAAACTTTGAAATGACAGATATTTTTCAATATTTTTCAACAAAATAAGGTTACTTGGACAATTTTATGAATAAAAGTACTCGTGTGGAAAGTCGATCGGAGCAAAGAGTCTTGATAAAAATGTAGTTCTACTCGACGACATCAAACCCGCTCGTCCATCATTATTTGAAATGAATAATTATCAAAGCAGAAATAATAATGATAACGTTAATTCAACAACATTTATAACAGGAATAATACAAAGTATGCTAAAATGAAGTCGTAAACAAAAAGTACAGTACCTATATGGAAGTTTAAGTCACAATTGTGATAGCAGATATTTTTTCAAAAGAAATATCAAGTTCTGTAGATTCGTGGTGTTTTTAAACTAACAAGCTACTCTACTATGAAATATCGAATTCATTCCATATTTTGTATGTACATAATACGTGTGGAATAATCACGTTTCGTGTTGATCAGTTATCTGAATCTCATGAAACTCAACATTCGAATGTTTCAAATTCTTCTTCACAGCTAAACTGTTGAGGAGTTTCACTGATAATTATAATTTTATGGGAGAAATTCTTTAACACGAATCTAAATTTAGCTGAAAAAACGCACATCGGAAAAAATATTTACTATACTAATAAAAAGCAAACGAATGAACTACAAAAACGGCTGCACATGATCAGGTGAAAAATATCCAGGGAATAATTATGTTCCATTTCTTTCACAGATGTTGACAAAAAAACCTTTTAGAAAGTTTTGATAAAAAATGAGAAACTGGAATGCGATTTTGTTTTGTTGAGTGGTGCGTTGTCATATGACTATCATTGTATTGTCAATATTCTATAGGATATTTTGAATTTTTTTGATATAGCCGAACAGTTTACATTCAATGAATATGCAGATATGCATGTATTTTATGGACGAGCATTTTGTAATGCTGCAGAAGCTCGTCGTCTGTATTCCGAGCATTTTCCCAATCGAACGGTACCGTCAAGAGAAACATTCGAGCGTGTCGATCGCAGCTTGAGGGAGACAGGTATGTAATAATTGATAATTACTTTGAGCACGTTGTTTTATTTCGATATTATTGTAGGTACAGTTTTGCCAAAACGAGGTGGTGAGGGCGCTCCTAGGACTGTACGTACCGTTGTATTGGAGGAAAATATTTTGGAAGCCGTCGCTGATGATCCTTCAATGAGCATCAGAAATCTATCAGAACAGTTCCATACATCCAAGTCCACTATTCATAGAATAATTAGGGAACAACTGCTCCACCCATTTCACATCCAGAAGGTACATGCCATGACACCTCAAGATTTTCCAGCACGACTGGAATATGCCAATTGGTTCATGGATAGGCAAAGAGAGGATATGACTTTTATCAATCGAGTTTTATTCACTGATGAAGCAGGTTTCAGTAGAGATGGAGTTATCAACTCTCATAATCTCCATATATGGGCCGAAGAAAATCCCCATGGGATATTGCAAACTAAACACCAACGGAAATTCAACGTGAATGTTTGGGCTGGTATCATAGGAAACCATCTTATAGGACCATTCGTTCTACAGGACCGATTGAATGGAGAACGTTATTTGGAGTTCATTCAGAACGATTTGAATGGACTTTTGGAACATGTTCCATTGCAAACCCGAAGAGATATGTGGTTTATGCATGATGGCGCTCCTCCTCATTTTAGTTTGATTGTGCGTGACCATCTGAACCATATTTTCCACAATAGATGGATTGGTAGAGGTGGGCCATATTCATGGCCATCGCGGTCTCCGGATTTAAATCCATTGGATTTCTTTCTGTGGGGGCATCTAAAAAGCCTTGTTTACGCTACACCTATTCACACAAGAGATGCATTGTTGAATAGAATAACATTACATTGTGAAGCCATACGAAACGACCCTGGAATGCTATTTCAAGTACAGAGAGGGTGTCTTCGCAGACTAAAAAAATGTATAGAGAGAGAAGGTGGTCATATCGAGCAGTTTCTGTAGCGGATTTTTCATTTCTGTTTGCTCTTGAGGCTCTTGAGTTTCGTTAGTTAAACGTGTTTGCATTATAAAAATTCGTTATGAACATTTTACCTATCATTTCCATTTTCCTTAAAAACTAATATTTTCGAATAATGGTAGACATCTCAGGATAAATGTTGTTGAATTAACGTTATCATTATTATTTCTGCTTTGATAATTATTCATTTCAAATAATGGTGGACGAGCGGGTTTGATGTCGTCGAGTGAAACTACATTTTTATCAAGACTCGTTGCTCCGATCGACTTTCCACACGAGTACTTTTATTCATAAAATTGTCCAAGTAACCTTAATTTGTTGAAAAATATTGAAAAATATCTGTCATTTCAAAGTTTTGGGGTGTGGACCATCGGGGGTAGTCCGTTCCTGACTTTGTAGCAAAACAACTGACTCCTGCATGAAAGCTCATCGAAGGAATTCATTTGTTTAGTCAATTACCAAAATTTGGATGATTTTGAATATTCACTCGAAAAGTTATCAAAGAAAAACATTTTTCATTTTGTAACTTCGAGGGCCCGTTACTTGGTAACGAAGGATTTTAGGAAAAAAAGTTATATGAAGTACTGGTGATATTTTGACCCCATCTATACATTCCCGAGAGGAAAAGAGGAAGTCCAGGGACACCCTGTATTTCATTACATTCCAAATATTTTCGTAGCCTGTTTTTCCACAGAGTTTGCAAATATAGTATGATCAACTAATGAAGCTAATCCTGAAATTTCTCTTTGAGTAATTATGTAACGATATGTTCTTGATGAGTTAGCGGCTACTGAATGTGATGATGCATCAGTAGTAAGAATAAATCATTTTTTGAAAGTATTTCAGAGCTTTATTTTGCTTTTTCTATTATAAAATTAAATTATTTTCTTTTTTGTTTTACTTTTAGTTGTATTTTATCTATTAATACTTAGTAATGGTTAACGGTTTTTATTGACCTTGCAAAAGCATTCGACACTATGTCACATGACATACTACTGAGAAAACTCTTTGGATATGGCATACGGGGAAACGCTTTACAGTTGATGCAAAGTTATTTATCACAGCGGACACAGAGAGTAAAAATCGGTAATGAAATCAGTAAGCAGTTGAATATATCTGTTGGTGTACCTCAGGAAACAGTTTTAGGACCAATTCTGTTCGTTGCTTACATAAACAGTATTACACATATCAGAGAATTTCAGGGGCACATAGTTTGCTATGCTGATGACGCAGCCGATGCGAATGTTTTACATACTGCAGAAATAGAACTGCAAAAAGTACTGATGTGGTTAAATGATAATTTACTCAGTTTGAATGCCAAAAAAACCAAATTCATGACTTTCTCACTGAATTCGAGTACTCAGCTAAGCAAAATCGAATTGTATCTACATAAACCTAGTTACGTAAACCAATTATTCTGTAATTGCCCCACTATTGAGGAAACAACATCCATGAAATATTTGGGTGTAGTTATTGACCACCATTTGAGATGGGATGAACAAGTGTCACATGTCATTAAAGAATGAGACTTCTCATGCATAAATTTTACAACCTCCGAGACATGCTTTTAAGAAGAAACTTGCTAACAGTATATAACTCTCTAGCAGAATCCATAATTCGATATTGTATTATAGTATGGGGTGGTACTTTCAACAATACGCTGCATTACTTACAATCGGTACAAAACTCGCTACTGAAAATAATATTGAAAAAAAATTGGCGCTTCTCAACGGAAAAACTTTACAAGAAAACTAAGTTATTAAATGTAAGATGCCTGTACACCTACCAGTGTTTAATATGGATGTTCTCAAACATTAACAGATATATAACTAATATATCCAGACTCACAATATTCTCAGCAAACTCAAATACCCAAATACCAATTTACAAAAAAAGCCATACGCTGAGCCTGAAGAATATCAATAATATAAATAAATTCAAAACTGTCGTAAAACAATATCTTATCGAAAATCCAGTAATAATTAATATTTTTTGAAGAAGAAATCAATACAGCTGTTAACACTGCCTCAAAAAACCGTTGTTTTTTTTTCCGACATCCCCTCTTTCTATGTTTTCTATGTATGTATTCATCTATTCTCTACTAGTGTGTACTAGTCATTAAATGTCAAATTAATATTCATTTTTACACTTTAAATTTTGTTCATGAATGAGTGAATAGACACAATACAGGCAATTGTATGCCTATGGTGTCGTTTACTCATTCAGAATGAATTATATAATATGAATTATTTTATATGTATAGTTGTACTTTTGAATTGATTTGAATAAAGTTGAAAGTTAACAGATCACGAAAAAAACCAAGTTATTCGCGCAAACCGATTATATTTTGTTTGAAGGTGATTGACAATGTTTCATGATGAATTTCATTAGTTCGGACTTCCATTGTCTACTGTATAAAATGATTTGAAATCCCTGAAACAACTAAAAAAGAAGAATTGAAAATGAATAGCTGAAAATAACAATTATATTAACCAACATGAACCTGAAATAATACTGAAATAAAATACAAGTAAAAATAGAACAATTGAATAAATAAAAATAAAGAAATGAAAAAAAGAAAATAAAAATAAAAAGTGGAGAGATTCCAAATCACGTTAGTTCACTAGTTAGTTCACTTTTCATTTTTATTTTTTTTTTTTCATTTCTTTATTTTCATTTATTTAATTGTTCTATTTTTACTTGTATTTTATTTCAGTATTATTTCATTTCAGGTTTATATTGGTTAATATAATTGTTATTTTCAGCTATTCATTTTCAATTCTTCTTTTTTAGTTGTTTCAGGGATTTCAAATCATTTTATACAGTAGACAATGGAAGTCCGAACTAGTGAAATTCGATTATATTTTGTTTGCCTGTTTGAAACTACGTGGATGGTTCAAAAGGTAAATGTTCAAATTTCGCGGGCTATGTGCATATAATTAGAGATTTTTTACTTTTTCATGTTGGTATACTCGTCTCAAATTCTGGGCAAAATTTTGACCAAAAAACCGTCGCATGAGCATCGGTCAGGAATCGTTAAAATATATTATTGGCGATCCAGATTTTCTTAAAAGGAGACGAATCGTGGACATATGGTTGATACATCGAAACCAAAGTCAAATCGTCCCAATGGTACTATACCTTGGTACTATCCTCGACAGGAAGCTACATGGAACTTTCACCTACAGAGTAGAGCAAAAACAGCATATGTGGCATATGTCGGAGGACATTGGGACGCGCATGGGGTCTTTCACCCCATGTGGTCACCTGGATCTACACTGCAATAATAAGACCTATGTTAACGTACGGAACCATTGCATGGGGAACGAAGTTCTACATGCAACGGCCATCCAAAAATTATATCAAATATAGCGACTGGCTCCTTTAAACATCACAGGAGCCATGAGAACAACACCAACCGCGACAATGGAATTAATTACGGGTCCGACCCCTCTGAACCTGTACGTTAAGGAGGTTGCGTTAATGGCCATGTTACGATTGCGCACGGCTGGTGTAAACTTCGGAGTAGGAATGGGTCAATTGAGGCTGAGCCTATGGCGAGAAGCGCTTACTGTGCTACCTCTGCTGAGGGAACCAGTGATGCAATTGAACCCAGGTTTATGTTTAATAAACCCTACAAAATATAATAAATCAGAACACAGAGTCAGATGCTACAAATGCAATACACATATATACCTACAGACGGCTCAAAAACCAAAGAAGGCTCAGGATGTAGAGTGTACTCCAGATCACTAAGCCTAAGGATTAAGTGGGGAATGGAAAAAAATACCAGCGTGGACCAAACAGAACTGTCTGGTATCTCAATCGCCACAAAAGAAATAACCAGGAAAGGAATTTCTGGCAAAAACATAACAATCTGCACTGAAAGCAGACAAGCCCTATTAGTATTGAACAGACAACGTGTTACCTCAAGGCTATACTAGAATGCCACCAATATTTAGCCAAAGCCTCGTTAGATAATAACATTATCCTGAGGTGGGTTACAGGGCACGACAGGAGTGAAGGTAATCGCATTGCCGACTTTTTAGCCAAGGAAGCGGCTGGACAAAGAATTTCAGGACCCATTGAAACCTACGGCTTGACTTCGACAATTGCGGAACAAGCCAAACGTTACACCCATGCTCAATTCCTAAAGAGATGGTATGGAATCAAAAGATGCAATCTTTCCATGATCACCCTGGGCGACCCTGGGAAGCTGTCACCGAAGAAATATCGGGCGATGAGTAGGAAAAATCTACGCTCAACAGTAGGATTTCTGACTGGCCACTGTCAACAAAGGAAACACCTCCATAATATGGGGTTAGCAGATACACCTGTATGCAGGATGTGTGAACAGGAAGATGAAACTGTCAGGCATGTCTTATGTGAATGTCCGGATTTATCGTCAATAAGAGAGTTTGTGTTCGGCTAGTCTTGGCCTACACCTGCTGATATAAAGGAGATGTCTCCTAGAGACCTGTCCACCTTCCTGCAAAGGACAGCATGGACGCTGACCTAGGAGGATAACTTCTCAACCCCTAGGGAGGATGTACAATGGGTCACATGTGGCCTAAGTGCTATGGGCTTACAGTCACCCTCCCTACTCTACAGATATACAGATAGTGCATCAGGAATTCTTGCCACATGGTCGTATGGTCAATATGGAGTTTTATCTTGAAATTTTGCGCCAATTGCGAAAAGCAAGAAAACGTCCGGTATTGTGGAAAAACAATTCATGACTTTTGCATCACGATAATGCACCTGCTTACTCGTTATTGCTTTTTTGGCCGAAAACAACACCAAAATCACCAGATTTGGCCCCCTGTGACTTCCCCTTGTTCCCAAAATTGAAGGGAACCATGAAAAGATGGCGTTTTGTGATAATTGAGGAGATAAAAACCGAATAAAGATAATCCTCCAGGATTATCTGACGGGGACTATTTTTAAGGGGACAAAATAGAAATTAATGAATATATGAATGTTTTTTTAGAAAAATGAAAAGTTACCTTATTTTTTGAATAGATAGAATATGTTGCTTATCATAACTCTTTGAAAAGTGTAGGGGTATCTGTTTAAACCAAATGGCATCTCATCATACTCGTAATATACATTCATTGTTTTTTGAAAAAAATATATTCGAATAACATTTCAATCAGTTTCATCTGATCGAGATACAGATTTGTAGAACCTCAACGAAGATGCTGACTTTGAAATAGTTGATCGTTGATCCGATGAAGTGGAGTTGAAGATACAGCAATGATTCCAGAAATTGTTAATGTCATGATATTTGGAGATTCGGCGAATTTCTGTTCTTTTAGAATATTTTCGAAATGAATAGGATATAGACAAGTAATTTCTGGTTAATTTGACTTATCGTGGACACAGAGTAAATCCACTTTATTGGAATCATACACAGCAGGGTTTTTTCTGAGCATAGTTCAAAAAATAAATATAGTTTATAAAAACAAAAAAACACGCTTTTATAGCACACGAAACTGAAAAGTAAAAACAATTTAGTTTTAAAAAACTAGAAAACACAGTCATCGAACATCGAATATTTTTTTTAATAAGCTTTAAACAATAACGAACGAAAAATATGAAAAATATGACACATAGCTCCCACGCTTTTTTAACAATAATACTAGAATTTCTCGTTCGTTATGGTATTAAGCTTATTTAAAGAAAATATTTTCAAATTTTTAAATCGATGCTCTTTAAAAGTGTGTTTTTTAGTTTTATAAAACCAACTTTTTTTAAACTTTTAGTTTCATATGCTATAAAAGCATGTTTTCTACTTTTTCCAAAATTTATTTATTTTTCACCTTTCAGTCCAATTTAATGTCAAAAAAATTTTTTCAAGTTCTAGTCACTAGTATAATAAATCTTTAACAGACGTTACACGAATGTAAAATTCCTCTCAAACAACATAATAAAGTTTGAGGTCTTAAATTCTATAGTAATACTGAGATGCAGGTAGTATAGTAAGTCTTCAACAGAGGGCGGACAATTGTAAAATTCGTTTCGAAGTAAAGAGAAAATTTGTAGTAATTATTTCAAAAACAATTCAGTCTTAATGTTTCGATTTGAAGATTCATTCAAAACATTAATGGACTTGGAATATTTTTTCAGTAAATAATTTTATTTTACGAATTAATCTCTTGATTTGATATGTATGTCAAGCACCTTGATTCTAATTTTTCGATTTTTTGAAATATTTAGGTAACAAAATTTTTGATGTGTACAATTTACGATAAAGTTTTCATTGTTGAAGTCCATATTCTGGTTTGCTTTCAAATAATCGAATTAGATTTCAAAATGTATCTTCCGTTATGTTCAAAACGTTTTTCTGTACTAAATCACGGGTAATTAATAATACTTAAATATCTAAATATTTCATCTGTAGTACAAAATTTCGCAAACATTTATAATTCTTAAAATCCATTTTTTATTTTGATTTTCTTTTGAACAATCTATGAAGGACGTTATATACAGCGCCATCTGTCCGCGAATAGATCAAACAATATTGTCGATAATTATGTCAATACAAATCCTGAGCTTGGGAGTTACAACCAAACGAACATACATACATGCATACAGATGAAGCTAATATAAAGCGTGTAATAAAAATGAAGAACAAAATATGTCACTTTTTGAATGACATTCATTACGAACTCTCAAAATAAATTTATTTAAGATTCCCAACCATAAGCAATTTGAAATCACTCTCTGATGCACACTATTGTTAATCATAAATCTTGCGCTGTTATATTCATTATGGGAATATTCATTAATTGAAATCGCGGGCTGTTAAGAAATCAATTTGTGTGGAATCGATAAACACCACCCACTCTCTTCAAGCGTCTCGGGTTCACGACGATTAACAACCTATAAAGTTTCCCCTTGATTACTCCTCGGTAATTAAATTAATTACCAGCCAACTTCCACCTTCGTTTCATTCGATACGCATAAATTAGCGGATTAGCACTAAAAATTCGAGAGTGATTTGAAAAACGGTGTGCCTAACATTAAAATTCCCAGCGGCTGTTGCCCGCAGACATTAAAGAGAGAGCCGCTGTCGAATTCAGCCATATGTGTCTATTTGCTATGTCTTAGAGCTAAATTTCTACACTCGATCTTGACTTTCAAACAATAGCTGAAAGAACGAACGTGTGTATAGAAACAGAGACGGATTAGGAATGAAAGCTGTTTGTGGATGAAAATCAATTGTTTTGTTCGCCATTTCCCCATTTGTTTTGTTTATCCGGTTCCCATAATCCCTAAACACACCTGAAAACATAAACTATGTCGAGCTATATCTTTGCTTGTGTGTCATTATCTACAACCAAGACCTCTGTCATACAAAATTTATATTAGTATTTTCTCAAAAGAATTTGGCTCCCAGGCCGCCTTGTGACATCCAACCAATTATCAAACCCCACATTTTTTAACCAATATTTGTCCCGTAATTCTGATCTTTATATTGTATAGTAGGGAAAACACCATCTTGGATTCAATCTTGATTGTTCATCATCTGAATCTCTTCTAAATCAAGAACAAAATTTGGCTCTGTTGTTACAAAAAACTCTGTATGATCATTATCATTTTACTTTGATGATTATGATGAACTGAATCAGATTTATCAGGAATAAATTTTTGTTGTTTCATAATTTCATGATTTGATTACTTTCTTCTTCAATTTTCACTTCTATTGGAAATATTAGAACGGTCAAATGACTTCTGGTTCTTCACATTTATTTTACCCATTCCTCAGAGTCTCACGTCTGTAATAACCCAAAAACAATAGTCTCGCAATTGAACAACTCAAAAAACAGCGAACTCCAAAACTGTTCGTTGTTCAATGTCATTATTGTAACAGGGGAGCAAAAGTGGGGATTTTGGGATTCACTAAAGCGCGGTAGATTATTTGGGGGATACCTTGTACCCGGTTAAGTACCTCCACCAAATATGATCCCCATATATAAAGCCGTCCGTGAAAGATTGAGGATCATATTAGTAAGAAACAAAAATCATCAGAAATTCTCGAGCGCGTCAGATTAAGGTAGGGTGAGTTAACTACATGCTAAAAAGTGTGTATTCCAGTAATCTGACAATTTGAGAGTGATGTGAAGAAATGGGAGGGTAGCATTTCAAGCGTAGCTATTTTTTTTTTATTTTGAAGAAAATAATTCAAGGATAACGAAAAATATATAATCTGACGATTTCCGCAATCCGAAATAACAAAAATCCGTCGATGAAGTTTAATGCGTGCAGCTGTGTGATACCTATATTTCCCTCTCCGAGTTTCTATTCCTCTTCCACTTTTTCTCTATCTATTAACCTCTCACTCCATCCCCAGTCTGAATTATGTTGCCATGACACCATCACAGTTGATCACAGAGACTCGTTCGTGATGAAGATGATTATCAATTAATCAATTGATTATGAAAAATTTAATTTTTTGAGCATTTTTAAAAATTATTTTCTTATTAGTACAAGTATTCTACTTAAAAAACATACACTTATTCATTTTCATGCTATTTCCTGAGATTTTCAATTGATTAATTCCAATGATTTAAAAAAAAAATTAAAAATTTTTTTTTCTTTCGTCAGATTATGTGAATCCCTCTAGATAATCGTCAGATTATGAGACAGCACGTCTAAAACATAAAGATGAACCATATATATCTTGATCTGACGCGCTTGAGTATTTCAAAATGTCGAATTATTTATATAATAATGGCTGCGAGTTTGCGTCAGATCGAAATCGTCAGATTATTGAATGAAAACTCTTTTTTGTTGCACTCGACATCCCCTTAGAAAATTGACGCGCTCGGTTAATTTTTTTTTCTTTTCACTTTTAACCCTTACGTACAACCACCCGCATCATGCAAACGATCAGATTAATATACGAACATTATTAAAAATACGTAGGGCATTGATGCTATCAATATCTGATGCGCTCGAGCATGTCCAAGCAACAGTATTTTTTTACATATTTAAAAATCTATAGCTACTTCCCCTACCGATGAAAAGGTATATATTGAATAACATTTTTTTCATCCTATCTCTAAGCTTTGCAACCTAATATTTCTCTATGACGCTCGAATAAATAACCATTTTGCATCGTGGGCTCCCCTACTATTGGAATTTTATCCCAACACCAAACCTTCATTTTACCACCTTGACACGCATTTAGGTCATCTTCAAGAGGAAGAACTATTCTCAAAAATGTTTCATTGTTCCTGAATCGACGATGGAGCACAGGAAAAAAACGCCGATTTGGTAATTCATCTAGAGTTGCAATGCTCTTACACTATTTTTCTGGCAAACCAAGTATAATTCTAACATATCACTTTTTTCTTGATGGGAAAACGGCATTTCGAAAAATATTCGCACAGTAGTTGACATTGTCATGATATACTTGAAAACAGTTGCAAATGTATAAATATTTTAATAATTCTAAAACACAAATCTTGAAATTATAAAACAACAAAAATTAATTGGCGCTCCGGGGCGACTTCATTGATTCCAGTGGCACATTTGCTTTTTCAGCTGCAGGTAAACCCGGAAAAACTTGCAGCAGCATATCATTTGAAGATCATGATCTATCAATGTCCTCTCTCTGATGAAACAAAATGTAGGGTGTCTCCAGAGGCTCCAATAAATTCAATACATCACCAGAACACTTAGTGACATGACTATCGTCAAACTTAAACCAGTCCGTTTCGTCTTTGGGCAAGGCGTAATAATGACCAGATTCAATGCCAGAACCACAGTGAACAATGACTGCATGAAGATTATAATAGTGGTCTGCTAGATCAAAGTGTTCATCAATTTCGAACCTTCGTAGGAGTTTGGTGCTTCCGTCAGAGGTTGAGTCATGTTTGAAGATCATCAGTGTTATTATTAGATTGACTGGTGCCTCAGCTATACTTGTTTTCTTATTACAGTCAGTTAGTTTGGCGCATTCAGCTCTTGCTTCATGAAGCTCTTACACAAATAGTATTTCAAGAAAGTTTCAATGCAACTTGATCACTTATAATAATTCTGTTTTATCGAATGAAGCACAATTTTTTCCAACCGCATCAATATGACGCTCCAGTATTTTCTGTTCTGTACAAAAACAGCTTCAATTTTATCGTTATAGCAGTCATATTGTGATTCACAAAATGAATATGACAAATGGAATGGCTTTGAGATGGAAATTATCGTTTTGCTGTCAGTAACAAAACATTGTCAATCGTATAAGTACCAAACATGGGTGTTTGGCAATCATGAAGATTTATTTGTCAAAACAAAGACATTTTTTTTACTAGTGAAATAAATGAGTATTTCCACATAAGTCGCTCATTTTCAACTTCAGGAAGAAAAGTGATATGAACTTTGTTGAGAATGTTTTTGAGAATCGAAATGCATGATTGAATATACCTAGGGTGTTCCATTTAAAAAAATATTATTTTATGAAATATTTTGAAAACATAACTGTCAATTTGTTTTTGTTTTCGGTTTCGAGAAGGCCATTAAAAATGCTACTAGTTCGTTCAATAATAAAGGAGTTGGCAATGGTACCGCCTTAATTTGGAACACCCTGTAGACTTTAAATCATAAGTGAACGCTATATTAGACATATTTTCAAAAAAATCGACTTTGAACCATATTCATTAGGATAATATTTTTATATTTTATAATTTTATACCGTGTTAGGAATCACACGTTAAAAGGTAAGACCTCGTCAGTCATTAGCTCGCACAAGTTTCTCAACTTGTGAGAGTTGTCGTTCGTATGGGAGTGGCAGCTGATTAACGGAAAAACAGATTTTAAAACAGATATGTGTACGCTGTTGAAAGCAGTTTTCAATATTCACAATTTCATATTTTTTCTTCCAATTATTTTCAACATTTCCACTCGTACTTTGCAATCTTAATGTAGTGAATGTTCTCTGGCATAAGTGTTGATGGTATACATTGAAAATCTCTCCTAAAAATATACCCCTTTCGATTTAAACTCGTAACTTATCTTCCACTCCAAGTGAGTATCCAGTCCGCGTCTGTATTGCTGTAACCGTTCACATCATTACATTGAAATTCTTGCATCACTTTTACTTCTACTTTTTCGCGTTAATGGAGCCGCCTTGGACGATAGCATCGATAACAATTCCTCTAAAATGGATACTCTTAGCCTGAATTCTATTCAAAACAATTATGTTATTAATTATTATGGTAATGAGGAATTTCGTTGGAAGTAACAATTTTGGAATGATGTATGCATTGTTCCCACTTCTGCTTTCTCGTTGGAATCGGTTTCAAGAATGAGAATCGTTTCATGGTAATTCATAGTGTTTTGTTGACGAAATCACCTCCCAACAATCCTTGCGAACTATTATAATTGAGTAAAACTGGAGGTTCCCTATTCTATTATTGTTTTTTTTATTAATGAGTATTTGATGGGAATAATTCAAGGAAAGTTAGATAGAAAGATACTTTTATTAATCATTTTTGATCATACACATGACATAGGACAGACCATCTTATAAAAATATAACTGTTTCAGTTGTATGAAGATGGAGGAGTAGAAAGTCGAAACCTTTCTTTTCCAACAAGTGATCTCTCCTAAAAATATACCCTTTTTGATTTAAACAAGATTTCATTGCAATGAACAATCAGAGAGGCTATCGAAATTGAAAAACGACCTAGTAATATGAAAAAAAAGGATAACTCGCAAACATTACCAGCAAAATGGAGATCCATCTTCAGGTATAATGAAAAAAGCAGGCGAGACAGCACAGGTAATCGGTCTAATACAGATAATCGGGCCAACACAGGTAATAATTATAATAATAATAATAATATGCTTTATTGTCATTAAGAATAAAACTGGTGGACAAGTTTATGAAAAATAAATACAAAAAATGTAAATATAGAAATATAAAATGTGAATTTTCAACGAAAGTCGTTTTTTTGTGGAGGAAAATCAGTTTTCTATCGACCTTTTCTGGGAATTTGTTACCTTTCACAATCTGAAAAGTAAAAAAATTATAATGGAGAACTTTATACAGGTGTAGAACGGCAAACTTCTTAGTTTACCCCGATAAGTAACTGCGTAAAAATCAAAGTACTTTTCACAAAGAAAAATCTATTTATCAGTAACTTGTCGTATTTAACAATTTTGCCTATCAAAACAATTGTTAAGAAATAATACAATACTTATCTTAACGTTTCGGAGGCCAAAATTGCCTCCGTCTTCAGAATTGGATAAAAATTTTCTAATATATTCGTAGTTATTCTTTTCTGATTATTTATTTCTTTACTTCTTCGACAGATGTCAAAGGAGGAGGGAAATTATGTCAATGTTGTTGATTGACAACTGAAACATTTGATGTAATAGAAGATGCTCTACGATATCAGTCTGTTGCCATTTGGCCACTATCTAAATTTTTTTTCAAGATGGGTAGCCATGTACGGTCCATTTCCAAGAAGCTATTCGAAATACAATTCTCTCCAGATATGAGAATATATGCTGATTCTTTCAGCTTACGTCTCTTAAAGTGAGGCTCATTGGTAATCATTCTTGTCCTATTCCATTCCACTCGATGTTCATCGTCTGATTTTTAAATGTGTATATAAACAAAATTCTTGTATAACCTGAATTCAAATATGAACATTTTGTCACGTAAATTTATCATTATGCAACTCTTGCAAATTATAATAGGGTCTATCAGCCAGAAATGTTTGTTTTTACTCTTATTCTAAACATTTTGTTGGTCAAATTTGCCTATCTCATATCTGAGGGCAAGTGATTAAAGAGCTTGACCCCATTGCAATAAATAGAATTCTTGACCAAATTTGACAAAGGAATTGGCAATTTTGACGCGGTGGAACGGGTGCTATAAGAATGGCATCAAGCCTCAAATAAGGAGTTATTTTTGTAAATGAGGCAAACCGATTCCAAAATGAACAAAGCAATCACTGTTAAAATCTTTTGCCTAACGAATTTGTGTCTGCACGAATCACGAGCTTAAATTTTACATATATACCTGCAGTACTAATACAGACAGAAGTGCTGATGAATTGCATAACCCCCAAAACAATATTCCATAACGTAGGTAGGGGGCGTAATACACCGTTCTGGCAGTTTTGATTCCCAAATTTATTGGAGTTACTCTCACTGCATAACATCCAGAACAAATTTTACTTTTAAGTTGTTTGATATGTTCAATGAATTTGAGCTTATTGTCAATGTGAATATCTGGAAATTTAGATTAAGTCTCGTTTTCGATCACTAAGTTATCACCAAATGACAGATCATCAAGAGCACATCTGAATGATGAAATGTTTGTTTCAGTGATATTGAAGGATGGCAAATTAGCATCACACCACTCCTCGATTGCATTCTTTAAAGCATTTGAGTTGTTGTTCTACAATATCGTCGTGTCATCAGCGAAAAGAGTGAAATTTACAAAAATGCTCAAATTTGCAATGTCACTGACATATAATAAGAATAAGATGGGTCCTAAAACTGATCCTTGTGGAGCACCAGACAAAATTTCCCTATTTTTTTCTGAAACAACTGTTGTTCTAACCATTTAATTCCTTCCTGAAAGATAAGATTGAAACCATTTGAGCGCAATTTCTCTGCAGCCGTATTGGTGAATTTTTCTTAGCTAGATCTTACGATCAACGCAATCCAATGCCTTAAAAAGATAACTAAAGACCGCAGCTGCTACATTACCAGAATTAAACTTTGAATATATATCAAAAAGAATTGAAAAGATGGCATCGTGCGTATTTTTATTGGTTTGAAAACCAAACTATCTTTCACTTGAGATATTGTGGTGTTGTAAGAAAACTGTCAGACGTATTTAGATAACTTTGGCTATAGTTGGAATGAGAGAGATCAGGCGAAGATTTGCGGATCATCTGAATCTCCACCTTTATATAATGGAAGGACAACAGATGTTTTCAAAAAATCAGGAAAAATTCCATTGTGGAAAGAGGTGTTGACTAGAGATACCAATGTTCGCAGTGCCTCAATTGGAAGACTTTTAATAATTTTTATGGAGATTCCATCACAACCATTTGCATTTTTATTCTTTATATTCCTCAAAATTTCTACTAATTCACTTATACTTGTATTGTACAAAGTTGGGTTATCCTCAATTCTGGCATCTTCAAGATTTAATATTGGCATTGTAAGGTACCACTTTATTCTCAAAAAAAAATAACAGGTCTTTATTCATCATAATAAAAAAATAAACAATAGAAAGATATGATGAAACATGGTATGATGAATGGGCGAGGTTCAGCTATTATAGCTGCTTTTAAACCTAACCTTTCAAACTATAAAAAAAGTGCAAGGTATGGTAAATAAATAATAAATTATTATAAAATAACTATAAAATGACACAAAACGATACAATCGCGATATGGTAAAACAAAATCTGGGAAATCGAAACCTATTTGATAGCCCGAGGAATGAGTTATAATGTTAAATTATTGACTCGTTGACATTAGAGCTTTGAGTCTTTTTTTAAAGTTCTTTAGAGGTAACTGTTTGAAATCTACAGATATGGTGTTATACAATTTAGCTGCCATGTATGAGAAACTACGTGTATAAATAGCCGAATTATGAATTTCAATTTTTCTTGGAGAAACTCAAAAGTAATCTCGTGGCGTTCCTTATCAAGTCCGAAAATAATAATGTTACTCGAATTTATTTGACGTTCTAATTTCTCGACTTTCTTCTTCAAAAAGCTGTTTTCCAACTCTAATTGTCTAATCCTCTCGTAGGATTCTTCTATCCTCAGTTTTATTCTTGCCTCGCTCGCATCTATCGCAATTTTTGATTCTGTCCTATTCAGTTGTATCTCATCAATTATATACTTCAGTTCAGATGTTGAAAGACTCATATTTCGGTGTTGATGAGTGTATGGACAGCTTTAGTTCAGTGACTGATATGATAATGTTTTTCTTAGCCCTGTTTTTCAAATCTAGTTTGGATATGAAATTGTATTTGATTCAACTGAAGGAATTCGCCTTTAGGATAACTCAGATTCACGAATGTATGTTGTAATATATAGAGATATAAGTTACTCACAGGCATATATAGTTTTGACAAATTTTATGTCACAAATTCCCGTGATAATCAAAAAACTCTACAGAGTGACAATTCCAGGTACTTACTGGTAAAGGCATACACACACACAGATCAGATCAAGATTGTCAGTAAATTTTCGTAATGGTAGCATCCACTCTTATAAATTAAGAAACAGAGTTCGACTGAATCAGTCTAGTTCTAAACTCCATACATTACCAGAAGATTGCAAATGCGACTTTACTAATAAAAAATAATAATAATAGAATATTTGAAATCAGCAACCGTGTAAGGAATCACACGTTAAAAGGTTAGACCTCGTTAGTCCTTAGCTCGCGCAAGTTTCTCAACTTCTCAGAGTTGTCGTTCATAAGGGGGCAACAGCTGATTGTGCAGTTTACCAATATTTACCACTTTAATATAACGACAATTAAGATCAACAACCTACTTTCTCGATATTTCGGTTAGCCTTTCCCACCTATAATAAATATTTTCGAATTGGGTTAACCACAGAGAAAGGTTCGTTGCCGAACGACACGCACAACATTCAAAAAAACCGTGAAATATAATTTGCATTTTTTTTTTCTTCGACATAATAAAGATCTCGATACCGAACCAGTACGTGAAAACGCCGTGTTCGATTTATTAATCCGTGGATGTGCATTCGTTTTGCGATATTTACAGTAATTATTATGCCCTGTGAATTGCTGGTGCTGGATTCCTATAAAACGGTCCGTAATTGAACCGTTCCGATAAAAAGGTTATTATTTAGTAGGTCGTAATTGCGGGTCTTAGACATATCTATTAGGCTCAATTACACACACGCTACCATTCATTCAAAGGTATTGGTTGTACAGTGGAATGAAAATTCCGACCACGAGTCGTGAAATATGAGAAAACCTTGGAATGGTACGGAAGCCAAAGCGAGCAGTCGTGACTGGGATATGACGGTGAATGTTTTAATTGATTGGTTAAAATTTGTCTATTTATATCAACAAAAAAAAAGACTACGGAAAAGGAAAGGTCTGTGAGGATCGCGATAAAAATTATATAAGCGGACTGTAATAGTAGAACAGGGCTGAAGCCTTCAAAAATGATAAAAAGTGAAAAAAAATAGTAAGATAAGACCCTTTAGAGAAGGAGGGGAATATAGTACGATTTACATGTTTAATTTTTTTTCTGGTTAATTCGGCCCTTACTTGATGAAGATCCATAGTACATAAACATAAACAACACCTTTGATCTCCACAAATTTTGTGGAGGTCAGATGTTATTATTAAACTACCATGTTAGGGTGGTTTTGCCGTTTAATGCTAATTAATATTTTTTTTTGCAGGATGATCACCTGAACATGAATACGAATCGAAACGGGGTGGATGGCGGTTACAACTGCCGCGTGAAACTCAAGCAGATTTTAGCGATAGTGGTGAGAAAAGAAGGTTGCAGGGGAGATCCCGGCGACTTTTGGATGTACGAGAATGGTTACCTACTTTTCCAGGTGAGAATGTCTGTGCAACAAGCAATATTTCCGAGACAGCTCAAAGAAATTTCGACTTTAATCGCGACTTTAACCTGAAAATTTAGAGGTTGAGCTCGAAATTTCAACTTCAGTCTATAAATTTAGAGTTTGAACTTGAAAATTCAGGATTTTTATATCAATCTCGAAATTTACAACTTCATTCCCAAAATTTCGAATCCAATCTGTGAATTTGGAGTTCAAATTCGAAATTTCGACTTTGACCTCGGATATTTGACTTCAATTGCGAAATTTCTCCTTGACTTTCAAAACTCAAACCTATACCCTGAAATTTTGGCTTCAGTCTTGAAATTTTGAAACCAAATTCGAAATTTTGACTTTAATCTCGAAATTTTTACTTCGATCTCGAAATTTCGACTTTAATCTGAAAATTTAGAGTTTGATCTTAAACATTTGGCTTTGATTTCGGGATTTTCACATCAATCTCTAAATTTTCATTTAACTTTCGAAATTTAAAACTTCATTCCCAAAATTTCGACTCCAATCTGCAAATTTTAAGTTCAAATTCGAAATTTTGACTTTGATCTTGTATATTTGACTTTCGAAACTCAAAGTTTTATCCCGAAATTTTAGCTTCAATCTTGAAATTTTGGGACCCAATTCAAATTTTTAGTTTAATCTCGAAATTTTTACTTTGATCTCAGAATTTCGACTTCAATCTGGAAATTTAGAGTTTGAACTTAAAAATTCGACTTTGATTTGGAAATTTTCATATCGATCTCTGAATTTTTATTTAACTTTGGAAATTTAAAACTTCGTTCCCAACATTTCGATTCTAATCTGTAAATTTTGAATTCGGAATTTCGACTTCGATCTCGAATATTTGACTTCAATTGCGAAATTTCGCCTTTAGTTTCGAAACTCAAACTTTTATCTTGAAATTTTGGGACCAAATTCGGAATTTTGACTTTAACCTTGGAATTTTCACTTCGATCACAAAATTTCGACTTTTTTAATCTGGAAATTTCGACTTCAACCTGGAAATTTAGAGTTTGAGCTCAAAATTTCAAGTTAAATCTATAAATTTTCAGTTTAAATTAAAAATTCGACTTTGATTTCGGGATTTTGACATCAATCTCTAAATTTTTATTTAACTTTCGAAATTTTAAACTTCATTCCCAAAAATTTTGACTCCAATCTGTTAATTTAGAGTTTGAGCTCGAAATTTCAACTTTAATCTTCAAATTTAGAGTTTGAACTTAAAAACTCGACTTTGATTTCGAAATTTTCATATCAATCTCTAAATTTTGATTCAACTTTCGAAATTTAAAACTTCGTTTCTAAAATTTCGATTCCAATCTGTAAATTTTTAATTGGGAATTTCGACTTCGATCTCGAATATTTGACTTCAATTACGAAATTTCGCCTTTAGTTTCGAAATTCAAACTTTTATCCTGAAATTTTTGGACCAAATTCGGAATTTTGACTTTAATCTAGAAATTTAGAGTTTGAATTCGAAATTTCTCTTTGACCTCGAAATTTTTCCTGTGATCTTAGGATTTTCATATCAATCTGAATTTTGTTTAACTTTCGAAATTTAAAAGTCCATTCCCAAAATTTCGACTTGGATTTCGGGATTTTCACATCAATCTCTAAATTTTTATTTAACTTTCGAAATTTAAAACCCTATTCCCAAAATTTCCACTCCAATCTGTAACATTCGAGTTCAAATTCGAAATTTCGACTTTGATCTCGGATATTCGACTTCAATTGCGAAATTTCGCCTTTATTTTCAAAACTCAAACTTTTATCTTGAAATTTTGGCTTCAATTTTAAGACCAATTTCGAAATTTGACTTTAATCTCAAAATTTCGACTTTAATCTAGAAATTTAGAGTTTGAATTCAAAATTTCTCTTCGACCTCGAAATTTTTCCTGTGATCTCAAAATTTCAACTTTAATCTGGATATTTTGACTCCAATCTGGAAATATTCTGTTGCGTTGGTTAAGACAGAAATAATGTCATGAAAGGAAAATATTGAGAAAAAATGAATGGCAACAATATGAAAAAAATAAAGAAAAGTGAAAAAAATAAGAAAATAACAAAAAGTAGAAAAAAAACTCAGTCATGAGCCGAAGAAGATTGTGGAGACTAGCAATCGAAACATGGTGAAGTGAGTTAACTTGATTTTTTTTCCAACATTCTCATTCTTCTCTTTGGTTATTTTATTTCGATTTCACTTTTTTGTTTGTATTCAATCAAAATTACCCTCGATGTTCTGTTAATTTCAATTGATATTCTTTTTAGTTCACAATAATTTGTTTTGTTTACAAATTGAGGTTCTTATTTTTTCATTCAATTTTGCTCCACTTTTTTTTGTTCGACTTTTTTTACATGATTTTTAGATGATTTCTATCCGATTAATTTTAGTATTTTCGGTATTTTAACAATTTATTTATTTTCATTTCGTTTGTTTTTTTCATATACCTTTTTAGGCAATCGAGTTTCAATTCACGACGTTATTCAATCAAATATTAATAAAACTGAATGGAAAATGATTACAATGTAAACAGCAAATGAAAGTCAATGACAAGTGACATCGAAAGCAAATATACAGATCAAATATACAAAGTAGTCTCAGAAATAAGACATTTACTTGATATACATGTTCGATATAATATATGTTCGATAGAAGGAATATATTTTGAAGAACAAATTAAACTCAATGTTCATTACAATCATCGTCTACACATCATGACAGCTGACACAATAGATAAATACTCAAAGTAGCCAACAAAGGAAAAAGACATGCTCCAAACGGAATCCTTATCCGATTTGGTTCAATTGAAAGCAGCAGCTGGAACACGAAATACACATTTCACCCTATATGTGTCAACATTGAGGAATAAATTTATGTTCGTTCTCGGTAATTCCTATCGGCATTACATTCAATTTGTATCAGAGTTATGTCCTCGTCGCCAAGAATGTAGTTCAACATAATCGATATTAAATCTCTGTTACACCTCTTCATAAATACTTTCAAAGGTCGTAATAAACGGCGGAACGAGAAAAACAATGAGCAGTTTGCGGCAGTAGTGTAGGCAGGAATGTCGTTAAAAGCAAACCACCGTGCCACTTCAAAAATCATCCAATTAGAAACGATTAAATGGCATACCGAAGTATTTGTAAAGTATACAGGTGTTCTTGAATATTGCGTAAAGGGTTTCGCCACTATTGACCCAAATAATATTGAAAATAGTGGTAGATAACGTCGCAGTTTTTTATTTTAGAAGTTGTTGGGAGCAACCAACAAAACTTAATAATACTGTCATAGCCAAACAAGACTTCGGAATCGAACGGCCAGATCGGGTTCAAAAAAACAAGTGAAATATCGAACTTCCTACTATTCTGTGTCTTAGACAGTACCTAATCTGTGACACAGAACAGTAAACTATTCTTGTTTTGTGGTCAGAATTCCTAGAACGGGTTGTTCCCTGTCGATTGTCTAATTCAACCGATTAGAAATTCGTTCTCAGTGAGTGACAATACTGATTGCTCGTCTGTGAGTAATTTTTTTGTGCATTGAGATTGTTGGGTAGAACCACGAAAAAACGGTAGAAATGTTAGCCTAAGAGGCTAAGCCTGTAAAGCAGGGGCTGTTTTTCTTGGTTCATTACAGCTTCCCAAGGCAGGAGTTTCTTTGACACAACGCCATTTATCCCCATGACTGTGGAAAGCGATCATTGGTTGGAGCTTTGGGTCCAAGGCCTGCCCAGCGACCGCTTTTAGGTAGTAACATGAATATCATTTATATCTGGGAGGTATGTGAAAAGTTGCAGTTAGTTGGTGCTAGTCAACATAGACCTAACGTCCCATTCTGACATCATCAACGTATCGATCATTTATTCAATCATCCTTGGGACAAAATCCTTCACATTTTGTTTGTTCAATTTCGGGAGAACTTACCGGAAGTATATGTATATAAATATCCAACAGAGGATCTGTTTAGTAAATGAAATACTAATGAAAATACTTTATTCCCAAGCCAGAACTAAAACACTATCTGTCGATGCGCGTTTTTTTGGCCAAGTGGTCATCATCAGGAGATTTCTTAATCATGTCTCGATGGAACATTGTGAACCATTCTCAAATGGATGCTGTTCTGTTCATTTATGTCTAGGACAGAGTATGAATTTGCAAACAATTAAACATTCACTATATTAACTCGCAAACTTAAACATCTCATTAGTATTTATGTCGACAACAGCTGTTCAAATGCGAATATTGAATTCCGCATAGACATATTTATATAGATCTACTTTCTCAGAAAAGAAAACACTCGACAGTCGGCTGATCAATCGAAAATACTCAAATATTTGTAAAATGAATAGTTAGCTTGGTACTTTGAATGTTTACTCTGAACGATCACACGTGATCTCAGATAATTATTAGCCAATAATAGTCTCGTTAATTAAATGTTCTCCTCGGAAGTCCTCAAGAACCTTTTCGAAACTGATGATTTTTTTCTTTTAGATTATTTTTTCTATATACGTCAAAAAGTTTCTGAAGCGTAGACCGAATTATTTATACAGAATCTTCCAAGAGGGACTTCCAAACTTTGACAATGGGGAATGTTCCTCCTGACGAAAATTAAGTAGTTTTCATAAAAGAGCTTTAAAACAACGCATTTTAAACTTATAATTTCAACCTTTTTCTTCAAAAAATTATGTAAATACTTGAAAAATAGGAATGAAATAATGCATTCAACATTTGAAAGGACTCGTTTCTATTTCACCATTTGGCAACATCGGTTATAGCTAAGAAAATGAGAAATTAAGATAGAATAATTTAACTTAAACTTTGTTCCATAAATAATGAAATTGATAAATCCTCAATTCAATATATTATATTACTACATTAGAGTAAAAAGGAACTACTTTATCCACTAAATAGAAAAATAAATCTAAAGGACTAATGTATTACTTTATTTAATTTTCGATTTTTTTTTCTATTATCAGAATTGTTTAAATTTTTTCTTTTAGGTGACCTATTTTCGTCGGCCTTCAAGTTATTATATTTCATTCTGATAATTGTTCTCAGTTTGCAAAATTCAAAAATAATATTTAAAAGAAAATCTTCCCTTTTTGCAATTTTCTTTGAAAGAGTTTTTACAACTCCTGGCCCTTTTCAAAATCAATTTAAATGATGTTTTTCGAAAAGCTTGTTCCATTTTTTAATTTTTTCTAACCAATTATCTGTGGGTTTAATAAGACATGTCAATGGAAGTTGCTGGACCCAAAAGAAGGTATATTATAATTATGCTCTTCTGCTTTTATTTTATAAGTATAATCGCCTGAACCAAGTAGATCATTTTTATGCTTTTTAGCAAAGTATCCAGCAATATATTCTGAAGAGTCCTCTGTTATTTCTGGAATATTTTTATTTGAAGTTGAAGAAATGTTAGCAGAAATATCAGAACTACTAGATGAAAATGAGCTACTACAATTTGATCCTATTGTCTGCTCTAAAATCGTGTCTGCGTTAATTTTAATTTTCACCTTTGGACTTTTGGAGTAATATATTCTTCTATTGCCGGTTCTTCAGTATTTACTGCAGCCTGGAAAATGGTAAATTTTTTTCCCAGAATGATCATTCTGATTCGGTAAATTGCTTCCAATGGACTAGGATGTTCATTTGGACCACGGCTTCTAATTTGAGAAAATCCATTTTTGAGGGTGAATTTTTTCCTTTTTTTGCAGCGACGAATCCATTCTTTTTGCAAAGTTGTGGAATATCTTTAGCAATAGGAAAAGAGTGAAATATTGCATCAGTAACACCACTTTTCTTTAATGTCAACTGATTGCTTTTGCAAGTTGACACTGCATAAATACGACCAGGTATTTTAACAAAAAATTACAAGGTTATTTAATGCTTAGGCAATTATTGATATTACTTACAAAAATGTGAATATTGCCAATTTTTACCTTAATTTATTTTAAAAATGTTAAATAAAAATTCCACAATGGCAAAAAACAAATCTCAAAACGGAAGAAAATAACAGAGTCTTATATGGCGTCTACTCGTTACTACAGTTTGAAAAATCTGCAAAATCACAAAAAAATACGACTTTCACAATAACAAACTCAATGTTTCAGAAACCTAATTGGTATAGTTGAATGAAAATTTATTCAAAATAAACAAAAACAATGTAATACTGTCCGAAAATAATCCTCAAAAAATGTTAAAATAAAACAGTCGAATGACAGCTACTAAGAGTGTCACCAGTGTTACGTCACATCTGCTCGGCGTTTATTTAACGTGGCGATATATGTAGTGTTGTAAAATTTCCGGAAATATATTTTTTTAGAAATATTTCCGCAAATATTTCCTGAAATATTGGAAACATATGGAAATATTGGAAACATTGGAAAAATATGAGAAAATAGAATATTTATTCATGAAAAAAAAACAAAACAAAACACAGAATGCTGATACTTAAACCCAAACAAACCAAAATAATGTCAAACTTCCTCAAAAAAAACGAAAAAACAAAACAAAACACAAAATACCTTATACTTTAACACAAAGAAAAATAATATTAAACTTTTTCAAAAAAAAATCTTATTTTTGATGAAGAAGTTGAGCCAGAGGCATATCTTCATCGCTATCATCACACTCAACATCTTCATCGTGCACGTCTACTGCCTCAAAATCTTCAATAGATTCCAAAATAAAAATTGAATTATTGCCTTTTTCCATTTTCTTTAGCAAATTTCGATTATGGGATACAAAGACTAGTTTGGCAGCTCTGTCATTAGTAAGTATGTTTCTCTTTTTCGAATGAATGTGACTGTAAACGCTAAAACTGCGTTCCGTTGCTCCTGAAGAGGCTGACATCATCAAAATTCGTGTCGCTATTTGTGATAGTAAAGATAAAAAACAAAGTTCTTTCCACCAGGAGAGTGGGTTATCAAAGGTACTTTTCCATTTATAGTTATTTCCACTCTTACAACGGTAATTTTCTTTGTCATCTATTATGTCTTGCTCGTTTACACTGAGCTGAGTTTTTGTTATATCAATTATGCACTCTATAGCTAAAATAATTTGTGTCTCATCAAGTTCAGAATCTTGTGATTTTGGATTAAGTGATTTTGCAGCATAATGTATAGGCTTAATAACAAACTTTTTTCTCTTTTGTCAAGATACTCTAGCAATTCAAATTTCTCTTTATCATTAAGTGGGGACAATTCAAGGTTATTCTGAATCACCCGTTTAATATCGCTAAATGCTTTTACAGCAAAGTGAATAGTGCCATAATCTCCTTCTACAACTGTCAGCCATTTGCCAATAGGTTCAAAGAAATTAATTATGCTGGAAATTTGACCCCAAAATACTTCATATCTAATATCCACTGTTTAACATATTTATTGATATTTTGAGTTGTTTCTTGGCTAACTGCAACTACTTGTAAACTGAGCCTTGTATTGTATACACTTTTTGAACTGTCAAAAATTGAAGACCAACGAGTTTTTACGGGTAATTGTATGGCACCTGCATTTGGCTCTACATTTTTATTTTCTGTTTGTTTTATTCACAAAAGTTCATACAAAACTTGTTTATTCTTAATCTCTTTTGCAATATCTGTAACTTTATCAATCAGAGTCGATATAGTAATAATTTTAAGCAAATCATTACATAACAAATTAAGACCATGGGAAAGACAACCATGTGGAATAATATCACATTTTTCCTTTAGTTTTATTCCAGCAAGTTGCATATTTTTTGCATTATCTGATACGTATCCTAAGAATTTGTTTGAATCGTATTTTTCAATTATCTTACCCATTTCTTCAGCTATATACTGTGCAGTATGCCTTTGCAACTATTTGCAAACTAATCAATCTTTCATATTTGAAAATTTTTCTATTGTGAGTTTATGGCCGAATGAACATCAAACTCGAATTGTTTATGACAAAAATTTGATATTCTATTAAAATTTTTCAATGTTTCCAATATTTTCAAGGTACGTTCATAAATTTCCATTATTTCCGTCTCCATGGAAATATTTCCATTTGCAACACTAGATATATGTAAGTAAGCAATCCTGAAAGTCCATAATCGTTAAGTTGCAGCAACTTTGTTCTTCCCCGACAGTTCCGATGACCAAATCTATCTGAGTTTATGCTGATACTTGCTGCAGAAAGAGTTTTTGGCAGAGATTACCTCTTGTGAGTGAAACTATCCCAACCCGAGCCAAGTATACGACTCTAAGTAGTCCCCAAATTGTCCTCTTCTGAGATGGACCCTTGCACATTTATCTCTTCGGAATTTCCTACCTAATATTGCTGTTTTACTATTCAATGACCTGACTATAAGATTCACTCCAAACAAACTAACATCTATCACCACCGCCCTCTCATCGCACAAATCGTGATCTAGGATTACGTTTTCTAATTTCCTCCAATCACCAAATACGGATCTTTTTAATGCACGCGACTGTTCGAACAAAGAGATTTTACTTTTCATGGGAGAATCTTGTTCTATCGAAAGGACAGGTAACTGAACTATTAAGTACACTTTCCTAGCCGTAAACACACGTAGAAAGTTAATCGAAATATCTAGTCGTGGTTTTTTATTCGAAAATTAATGTATTCGAGCTAGGCAAAAATTCTAATTTCGCTGTCACTGATCGGAAGGTCGTGAACGTAGAATAATGCCGATGTGAATGAGATTTGTTTATCTTCTCGCCATCTATTCACAATCAACGAACTCTTTTGTGCGACTTCGAAAATAATGACAAAAACCATTATTCTTCGATTTCATCTTTTAATTTTACACCGCGGAAGTAATGATGTTTCTTTTGTTGAGAAAGGAGAATGGTCTAGAATTGTAGGTGAGTCACGGGAGCTAAATGAGTCAAAAAGGAAACTTTCGACTTTGGGAAGTAAATTATCTGGAAAAACAATTAGATTATTGGACTGACATCTATCAAAAAACAACTACCCCCTGGCTAATACCACGAAGGTCGTTGGATTTTATCCGACAGGTATCGATTTTCAATTATTGGCACACTTGCAGACCGGTTTCGGGCTATTTGGCCTCTTGTCAGTGCAAGGTAGTCTTCATCGTCAACATAAAGTTCGAAGATAATATTGTATAGCGAAACAGGGGTCGCGTCTTTGTAAACTTTCACACACAGAAGTATATTTTTGGAATACGTTCGTTTATGATATAAACACTTTTTATTATTTAAAAAATATGTATTTCAAAGCCAACTTGGTGCACAAGCTCTCAAAGGCTATAAAAGGTATTGTTCTGTTGATTGATTTTCTTGCAAATTTGTTTATTGAAGTATTTGACATTTCCATTTCGAAATGTTGAATTGATAGATTTTTTGAGTGATTTTACGCTTCAGACTCCGTGTTTTTTTTTATATTAATACATATATACCTACATGAAGTCTGATATAAATTAAACAAAATAACGGTTTCAGTTTCCCGAATCATATGATACATCAATCATTGATAGAGAATGTAATACTGAAAAAAAAACATTTTTTTATTGAAACCAAAACCAGATCATTCGTACTTGTGATGCACTCTTTGGAACCTGTGGTGTAGTAATGAATATTACTGGAGTTTTCTTCTAACACCAAACCGTTATTTTACCACTTTAACACGTGTTTCGATCACCAAGATCACCAAGAGAAAGATCAAAGATCAGTTTGATCGCCAAAGTATCATCAGTAGCGTATCTGAGGTTCAGTCTAGCACCACTGATGAAACCTATGGTGGGTCCAAACACCGCTGTTTTGAGTTGGATCACGAATGCTCTGGTTTTCGGCAATAAGTTTCCTTGCAGTGCAAGTTGCAGAAAAAGACAGAGAGGTTGGAAGCTTGACAACGGTTTCATTCATTCTTGATTTTGGTAGAATAAAACTTGTTGACGTCTCTGTGAGGAGATATACCATTTTTCTACTCAGGGTTTTCCTTCAAGAACAAAATAGTCCTGTATGGTTTCATATCTCAAATGCTTTGTTTCTCAGGTATGGTTTCGACTCCTCGAATCGGAATATTCAGGATGTCAACTAGAAATCTTAGCAGGTGCATCAAACAAAACTTATTTCCGCTCAAAACACTTTCTTACTAATTTTATCTATATTTCCTCATATAGAAAATTGTAATTGATTTGACACAGCCATTTTTCGGTCCAGAATATCAATCTGTAGTTTCTGTACTTATACTTATCTATATGTGGAATATTCAAAAGATAAGGTGAATGTTTAAATTTCGCGGGCTAAGTACATTCGGTATAGAATCGACCATAACTGGCTGGATCTATGTCATACTGGTAAACAGAACTGCAACTACGACTATTCAAGGCGAGGCCATTAGGCCTCAAGGCAGCCTCTGGTCCCTTCTGTAGCCGCTCCTGATGGATAGTCTGCTTGATGCCCTCGACAGAAGAAAAATAGATCTGCAAGCTTATGCAGATGACTTAGTCATTTTGGCAAGGTTCACTTCAGGAAGGGTAGCTTATAATATCCTCCAAAGCACGTTGGACGTTGTTCACAGTTGGTATCTGAGGGAGCAGATGCCTACCAACGCCAGCCAAACTGTGATAACCCTCTTCACCAGGAGGAGAAAATTGGACGATCTAACGACACTTTCCCTCAATGGTGAGGTCATTCCATTTGGAACGGAGGTGAAAAATTCACCCGGAAAGCTCACTTGGAAAAAGTTTTACACAAAGTCAGACTGTCCCTATGGACAGTAACCTGGGTAATAGCAGTAACCTGGGTTACCAGAAAGCACATGAAGAGGCAACTCGAAGCCTCAACCTCAAAAGTGTCACCTGGAATGTGAGAAGAATGGATATCAAGCGCTGGCTTAGTTGCGGAAAAGTCCTTAAGCGCTTTCTTGAACTTCGAGCAGAGATCAAAAAATTTTTAAATGAGAAGCAGCGCCCTTTTACCAATTTAGAAAATAGTGAATGGATGTGAAAGTTAGCCTTCTATGTCGATTTGACAAATCATATGAACGAACTGAATTTGATATTGCAAGGAAAAAATCAACTTCTCCCTGATTTATACATCAATATCAAATCCTTCAGGCAGAAAATAATACTATTTCAATCGCAATTAAGTGAAAAATGTTTCACACATTCTGAAACATGTGAAATATTCAGCCACACTACAGAGACTGAATTTCCCCTCAATTTTACAATCGAAACTTTGAGTGCTTTGAAGATAAATTTTGATACTCGTTTTTCAGATTTTGATGTCATTGCGAATGAAATTGAGCTTTTTCAAAATCCTTTTGATTCTGACATTGAAACCCTGGCTTCGGAAGCCCAAATGGAAATTATTGATTTACGGTGAAGTGATATGCTTAAGAACAAATATCAAAATTCATCTTTGTTGGAATTTTATAAGAGTCTTCCACTGGAACAATTTGATAATTTGCTCGTGGGTTGTTTTCTGTTTTTGGTACTACTTACTTGTGTGAGAAAACGTTTTCCAAGATGAAGTACACAAAGAATGTTTACAGATCTCAATTAACCGATGAGCATCTCAAATATCTTTTGATAATTGGTACAAGTAAAATTGATCCACAACTACAAAGTATTGTCGGTGGAAAATCACAATTACCTAAATCTCATTAGTGTTTTTGTTTTATTGTGATTCATTCCAATTATTTGTTAGTTATTAATATGCTTAAACTTAGATACTTAAGTTAAGTTTTCATTTCTGTCGTTAAGTTTTACCTTGCAAGTAAATAAAACCGAGCAATTATCATTCTGTGTTTTTTTCTTCAACTTATCACAGCAATAGTAACAACAATTAAGTAATCATTGGCTGTCGCGAGCCAGATTGATGACAGTAAATCATTGGCTGTCGCGGGCCAGATTGATGACACTGGCGGGCCGGAATTGGCCCGCGGGCCGTAGTTTGGAGACACCTGCTATAGGTGAACGACTATAATACCTGCAAATTTACTATTTTGTTACAATTCAACTGAATGTTATCATGTTCTGTTAATTTTTGATAAACGACTACCCCTATACAATACTTGTATTGTCCTTCTGGAAAATAAAGAATTATTATTATTATTATTATTACAGTAGGGGTGAACTACGATGTCTAACAGGCCTTCTTACAGGTCACTGTCACTTGAATCATCATATGCAGAGACTCGGACTGTCGGAAGACACTGTGTCGCCTCTGTTTGGAAAATGATGAAACAGCAGAGCACATACTTGTGCCTGCCCCGCTGGGGACCGAATCAGGTTTTTGAAGTTCGGTATACAAAAAAGTGCATATCAGAACTGATTCGAGAATTGGAAAAATGCTGGCACAAGAATATTATATCTGAGAGGAATACTTTGAAGGGGAAAAATATAAATTGATGAATAAATGAATATTTTCTGAGAAAAATATTTCAGAACAGACAGCGTATACTTGCGAATAACTTGAATTCTTTAGATTGTAGAGAATGCAAATATTCCAAAGTTGACAAAATTACCACTACAAAAATGACTGTTGAGCAATAGTTAGTTGAATGTTTCAAATGAAACATTACAATTCCTAAAAAAACATGCAGAAATTTACTATCGCATTGTTTTCCTGCAACTTCTGCTCATGTCGACATAACCGGTTATATCAAAATATACACTCTTCAGCTCGCAATCTAATAATCCACTTAACAACTTTGCACTTTTACCTCGGAATCATACAGTGCTCGATCATTATGTCATTGTTACAAAATTGAAACGTGACGTTGGCGAATATTATTCACAGACACGAAAGGTCATCTTGTGTGTATTCCTCATCGAAATCACTCATCTTCTTCTATCGGAGTATCTGCCGATACTTTCTATAAATTATGCGGTGAGCCTTGAGCGCTGTTTGTTTTCGATTAAGTACAGTTTCAGGTAAACGTTCTTTAATAAGAGAAAGAAACGCTGTAACAGCTTGGAAGATAACTATAAAATACAAACGTGAAATATGATTGAAGAAATTGTCGAGATTCGCCTCTTTACGACTATTTTTAGATTTATTTTTTTAGTCGCTTTTATTAGCCTCACCTGTATGTATGTTTGTTTGTTTGTAAGTCTCTAGCTCGGGATCTATATTTGACAGAATCATCGATATTATTGCTTCATCTATTCGCGGGTAAATGGCGCTGCACGCAACCTCCTTCATATATCGACATTATTGCTTGATCTATTCGCTGGCAGATGGTGCTGTACGTAACCTCCTTGATATAATTCGAACTCACTTTACATGTATTTCTTTATTTGAAAAAAGTATTTTTTTCATTAACAGGCGCGCCAGCTACCTTATTTGTAACCCTCCTTTGCGCGCCTGCTGCCTTGGGCTTGGTAGTTGATTTTCAGGGTCCCTCTCCGGAATAGGAAAATATCAATGGTCAATAAATATAGTTCTAAAAGACTAAAAAACACGCTTTTATAGTATACAAGACTAAAAAATTGAAAATAAATATAGTTTAAAAAACTAAAAAACATGCTTTTAAAGACCATCGAACTAAAAAGTTAAAAATATTTTTGGGAAAGAAAGTTTTTGGCTTTCTACTACTCCATCTTGATACAAAAAACAAGGACGAGGGAATCTTCCAAGAAAAGGAAGGAAGTAATCAATTTCAAAATAAGTAATTCTATACATGGATGTGTAGATCATGCAAAGAAGTAACTTTTAGACACAAACTGAAAGAAAGTCCTCCTGAAACAGCTACTTTCATATAAACATTGAATTACACGAAAGAAAAATTCTTTCGAAACAAATACTTCTATATGAACACTGAATTATACAGAAGATAAAGATAAAAATATTGTTTTCAAATAAGCTTAAAACAATTGCATTTTGTGCCATATTTTTTGTATATCAAACGCATGTCCCTTTTTTCACAATAATACTAGTATTTTTGGTTCGTTATTGTTTTAAGCTTATTTAAAAAAATTATTTTTAACTTTTCAGTTCGGTGTTCCTCAAAAGCGTGTTTTTTAAGTTTTTAAATTATATTTATTGATTATTAGATTCGATGAGTAACCGAAACCCATATTCTCCATGTTGAGAACTTTGTACTTTCTGCGACGATCGTGGGTTGCAAAATTGAATAACAAATTAATCATTTCATTGCTTTTTCTGGTGAGTATAATTTAAAAATTGTGAATCCTTTTATGGACTAATGAAACAGCGGCCAAGGTGAGATTTTACATCATGATTTTGTAATGTTCAACCGTGTCTAATCCTGGTAATTTAGTACACTGCAATTAGCGGACCTCCGCTATAGTTGGAAAACAAAAAGACAAGTTCTGTGACATTGCTTTCTCGAGATTTAATTTGCTCCCGAGCAAAACAATGAGTTCAATAATAATAATATATTATTTATTTCATAATATAACCATTTATATATACAACACGCTACACTATAAACATTGAATGAAAAGATGTCAAATAAAAACAATAAAAATAATAATTTTAGTGATTTGCTTCAGAATATTCTTTCAAATCATATCAATTTTTTTATCAACTCAAAACTTCAGGTTTCCAACTTCAAAACTGACGAAATTCAATTCTGCCCGCGATCGGGACGCCTTCTCGGCGATGGCGCTTCATTGCTTAGACCGCTCCTCTCCCAAGGCGCATCGCCCTCCGTCGTCTTACAGAAGACGCGACGCCTAATGGCTTACTGCGTTGCGTCAAGTTAATCTTATTGTGATAACTTTTAAAAGATTCGTCCAAATTACTTAGTGCAAAAGACAAAGTTTATCTATTTCAAATACTCAAAACAACAATTGTATCAATTTTTATAAGAATTTGATAGATATTCTGAAATGTGCATTGTAAAAGAAGTATCCAATTCAATTGTATTTTTCGCTCTATTTTGCATATTTTGCATAGAACTATTTAAGATAAATAATCTTGTACATTATCTGCATGTAACTCCAACGGTAGGTATAGGCAGCGCACGCCAACATAGCTCACAGGGAGCAAGAATTTTTCCGACTTACAATACACAAAACCTTTGTGAATTGTAGCATGTATGATATTCTGATGTATAAGCTGTATTTATGTTAATTTTCATCTAAATCCGTTGTTGTTTTGGCGTGAGAGAGCCACAAACATACATACAAACTTTCACATTAATATTAGTATACCGGGCTATTCGAATTCGTTTCTGTACATGGGGATCTCGTAAATGATAAGAGATAGAGTGTCGGTTAAATTGTGCAAAGTTGCGTATTTTTGAGATCTATTCAATTATGTGAAAAAATCGAATAAAGCTCTTTTGGTTTTGAAGATATACAGGAAAAACCAAAAAATCCCAAATTATTTTTTTGCCTATATCTTCTTTATTCGCAAACATATTGAAAATCTGTCAACATTTTGCTATTGGCACTTGATGTGGGCTATCAGAATATGTCAATGAATCTTTTATATAGGGTGTCATCTCACTTGGGCCACACCCATCGTTGAATTTTTAAATACGGACCTGTATTTTTTGTTTTAGTTTTTGGATCGTAGACGTTCACTGCATACTGAGAAATTGAGTTTTATTTTGTATTTCGGTCTCTCTATGTACCGTAGAATTATTAGGGAGTTTTTTTTTTATTTTTAGGTACCTATTAATATCTTTTCATATTTCCATTGCTCTAAACGTTTTCTATAATGAACTTCGAATAAGAAAACCTTTTATGATTGTCTGAAACATTTCTACAACAAAAATATATTATATGTGTTTTGATGAGCAGAAAAAAAGTGATAGCAATAATAACATTCGGATCGAACACTATAATTTTGATAAAAATTGAAATGAAATAATTTAAAAACCCAAAAAAATTTATGGTGTAATGAATGTTCGAATTGGAGTCCTTCTACTTCGAGACAAATTATGGGCCAATAAGATGGCCTGCAAGATCACCAGATCTTACTATTTTGGACTATTTTCTATGAGTGACATTGAAAAATAGGATTTACGCTGAAAATGTGGAAGACTCGAGATTGAGGATTTTGAATGATTTCGCAACAATGCAGTAAATAAGTGTATTGAGGGCAATAAATATTATGAAAAACCGATTTCAAAAATATCTCGAAATGGATGAACTTCAAGTCGAACATTTATTGCGCCATAATTTTTTTGTGTATATAAATTACTCCATTTTAATTTTCATTACAATTATAGTGTTCGTTTGGGATGTTATAATAATAATAATAATAATAATAATAATAATGTTCATTTTCCAACAATTTACAACGGGTATTGAAATAGTAGATAGAAATAGAACAGAAAATGAACATGATAAATCACTGAAACTTGAAGCTTGTGTGTGATGATACCTTAATATAATAAACCATAAAATAGTGGTCATGAAGAAAAATAGTGCATGTGCAAACATAATTTTCACACACTTCTTTTTGAGATTTTCGCTACACAGTTTTACAAAACCGCAACATATGTTTCTGTTTAAAAAAAATCTGTTTTTCCATTAACCAGCTGTCGCACCCCTACGAACGACAACCCTCAGAAGTCAAAACTTGTGCGAGCTAAGGATTAACGAGGTCTTACCTTTTAACGTGTGATTCCTAACACGGTATGAACGATAGCAAGTAAAGAACGATCGTTCAGACTAGGGGTTGAACCACCGACCAACACGGCAGTCAATTCGAGTGAGTGAACAAAGCACCCACGCCGAACCGCTTGGCTACCGACCGCTATAGAATAGCTTCTTCATTATCAATTTTCAGAAAGACTGGTTCAAAAATTAGTTCAAACAAGACACTTACATACTGAGGATTATGTCTGAAACGTGTATAAACCTTTAATTGAGCATGGAAAGTGCAGCAAAAAATCAGAGAAAAAACACGTGATCCAAAAAAGAGGGGAGAAACATTGAGAATTGAAGAATTATTTACGAAAAACAACAAATGAGTCAATCAGAAACACGAAAAAATTATTCCATTGAAAACAATAAAACAATCATAAATCTGTCGGCAAAACACAAAACATCATTGTCAATATTTGAGAGCATTTCACAACACAATCCATTCCTTGATAATGAGGAATCCGCTACCTGTGAAATATATCTTACAACGCGGTTTCGAATTTAATGTCATATTTAATTGTTTTTCACCTTATTGATGATCTGAGTGATTGTTTTCAATTAGTCGGGCTGGTTGGCCTTTGTAGGAATAAATTATTGGTGAGATTCAATTCCAAATATGGACACAATTCATAAGATGAATTTCGGAGTAATTTGCGACCTTGGAGCCGGAATAATACTTTTGTGATTATGAAGCGTCTAACGTAGAACGATAATTATACATTCTTAATGATTGAATATGATTGTATATTGTTTTGCCCATTGGGAGAAATGTCCTTCCCAAGATCTCGGGTGGTAATATAAATTATTTCTAATTCTCATACATTTATACCATCAGTGTAATTTTAAATTAGTATAGGTCAACGATTTACATATAAATTGAAAAGGATTGGTCCTCAATCCATACCCTGTGACACACCCAGCTTAATAATTCACTTCTACGTTGGTATGCATTTTATATAAAAAGTATATCTCTCAGAGTCAGGTGTGCAGCTAGCTAACTTTCCAAAAGTTCCACTGAATTAATTTATGTTTGTGGGTCTCATAATGGAACCTTGTGGAGCTCCCAAACCAGGCTCATCAGAGTCGATTATTGGTTTTATATGATGGGAAATGTTCCTCCTGACGAAAATCAAGTAGTTTTCATAAAAGAGCTCTAAAACAACGCATTTTAAACTTATCATTCAACCTTATTTCTTAAAAAAATTATTCAGATACTTAAAAAAGAGGAATGAAATGATGCATTCAAGGGATTCGTTTCTATTTCACCATTTGGCAACATCGGTTATAGCTAATAAAGGACAATGAATCTGTTACCTGTATGAGACAAACAAAGGTGACATATTTCAGAGGCGTGCTGTTCTGTTTACTTATGTTCCGAGTTCCGAGACATTCTGTGACATATGACATTTTGTGCACCTAACCTATCTTCCTCTATATAAATGAATAACAAAACAACTGTTGTTTATGTGGCTTGTGGAGGTGGTATTGAACAATAATTTATATTTTGCCTTAATTGTTGATTTATAAAGATAATTTGCCTTTTTTTAAAGTAGAATATCTAGGTATGTATAAATTATTTCAACTTGATATAGGCGCTGTTGCCAATATGTGAATTTGAAACAAATCCCTTCAAAAATCAAAACCCAACATTTGAAACATCAATTTGAATACTTTCCGAAGTGAATTTGAAAAACTCATGAATTAAACTCAACTTTATTTTGTTCAAACTTGCATTTGCTGTAATAACCCAACATTTCCCATTATTTCAATAGGAAATAACGTACATCTGATGTATCTGGGATCTTGATTTTTTTCTAGAGAAATTTTCCATTCAACTATTTTTGATAGATCATTTTTTCAGGTTTCTTTCATACAACAAAAAGCTCGTCACGCTTCTGACAATCACGGAACAATGAAAGTCATGCATGCTAGCTTACGAAATATTAATTAGTTATGAAAAATGGCTTAATTGTACATTTGCATAGAATTCCCATCGAAATAACTGTTCTTATCCCATTATTTCAACCACTAAGGTAGCAAATAATGATTTTGCATTAGCGACATGTCAATTATAGGCATCCACGTTCGTGTTGCAAAAATGTGGGAAGTGATTTGCATAAAAGCGAGTTTGGCGTATGAATTTGAATATCGAGTTACGGTCCGGCAGTATCGAGCTATATCAAACAGCTCTGAGGCGCGTACAAAATTGCATACTTATTAGCGGTTCGATCGAGGAATTTCAGTCCGTAATTATGTACGTAAATCGAGAAAAAAATATTCCACGCCTTCATCGCCGATATGAAGCGAGATTCCAAAAAAACTACGCGTTCTCTGACAGTTGTAGAGTTTGGATTTCTGTGAAAAACGCATTTTTTAAAGACAAAACACAAGCACTACATAAAACTCCTTAAGGTCCGCTCAAAGAACACCTTAGTCCTTAGTGTATTTCTGATATGTTACGCTCTTGGAACTTGGAACACCTCCCGTGAAAGTATCTATAGAAGAGAGACAAATCTCCAACCTTTCTTCGATGTTCCTGTCTACCAAGGTTGCAAGAAAATGTTCGTGTCTCCAATCAGGCAGATAGCTCTTTTTAGAATGAAATCCAGTAGCTTCAGAGTATGCTTAGGCGCGGAGCTCCATCCATGAGAACCATACTCCAAAGAAGTTCTGATCTGAGCTTTATGAAGCATCAAAAGTTGCTGAGTTCCTGGTTCGGAACAGTGTTTCAAGCTTTTGGGAAGCGACTTTTGCAGTTCCAGCGATTATGCCAATGTGTAAAAATGTATAATGTGCTACATTACAGTGAGAAATTCATCAACGATCATCCACTATTAACTGAGATATAAGCAAAAATATGTCAAAAAATGTAAGTTTTAATTTTTTACACCCTCTCCGACGGCACTGCAAATTGATTTGATCTTGTACGTGATATCTATGTATAATGTGCTACATTACAGTGAGAAATTCATTAACGATCATCCACTATTAACTGAGATATAAACAAAAATATGTCAAAAAATTTCATTTTTAATTTTTTTCACCCCCTCCGACGGCACTGCAAATTGATTCGATCTTGTACGTGATATCTATGTATAATGTGCTACATTACAGTGAGAAATTCATTAACGATCGTCCACTATTAACTGAGATATAAACAAAAATATGTCAAAAAATTCCATTTTTCATTTTTTTCACCCCCTCCGACCGCACTGCAAATTGATTTGATCTTTTACGTGATATCTATGTATAATGTGCTACAGTACAGTGAAGAATTCATTAACGATCATCCACTATTAACGGAGATATAAGCAAAAATATGTCAAAAAATTCCATTTTTAATTTTTTTCACCCCCTCCGACGGCACTGCAAATTGATTTGATCTTGTACATGACATCTATGAATAATGTGCTACATTACAGTGGAAAATTCATCAACGATCATCCACTATTAACTGAGATATAAGCAAAAATATGTAAAAAATGTAATTTTTTATTTTTTACACCCTCTCCGACGGCACTGCAAATTGATTTGATCTTGTACGTGATATCTATGTATAATGTGCTACAATACAGTGAGAAATTCATTAACGATCGTCCACTATTAACTGAGATATAAACAAAAATATGTCAAAAAATTCCATTTTTCATTTTTTTCACCCCCTCCGACCGCACTGCAAATTGATTTGATCTTTTACGTGATATCTATGTATAATGTGCTACAGTACAGTGAAGAATTCATTAACGATCATCCACTATTAACGGAGATATAAGCAAAAATATGTCAAAAAATTCCATTTTTAATTTTTTTCACCCCCTCCGACGGCACTGCAAATTGATTTGATCTTGTACATGACATCTATGAATAATGTGCTACATTACAGTGGAAAATTCATCAACGATCATCCACTATTAACTGAGATATTAGCAAAAATATGTAAAAAATGTAATTTTTTATTTTTTACACCCTCTCCGACGGCACTGCAAATTGATTTGATCTTGTACGTGATATCTATGTATAATGTGCTACATTACAGTGAGAAATTCATTAACGATCATCCACTATTAACTGAGGTATAAACAAAAATATGTCAAAAAATTTCATTTTTAATTTTTTTCACCCCCTCCGACGGCACTGCAAATTGATTCGATCTTGTACGTGATATCTATGTATAATGTGCTACATTACAGTGGAAAATTCATCAACGATCATCCACTATTAACTGAGATATAAGCAAAAATATGTAAAAATTGTAATTTTTTATTTTTTACACCCTCTCCGACGGCACTGCAAATTGATTTGATCTTGTACGTGATATCTATGTATAATGTGCTACAATACAGTGAGAAATTCATTAACGATCGTCCACTATTAACTGAGATATAAACAAAAATATATCAAAAAATTCCATTTTTCATTTTTTTCACCCCCTCCGACCGCACTGCAAATTGATTTGATCTTTTACGTGATATCTATGTATAATGTGCTACATTACAGTGAAGAATTCATTAACGATCATCCACTATTAACGGAGATATAAGCAAAAATATGTCAAAAAATTCCATTTTTAATTTTTTTCACCCCCTCCGACGGCACTGCAAATTGATTTGATCTTGTACATGACATCTATGAATAATGTGCTACATTACAGTGGAAAATTCATCAACGATCATCCACTATTAACTGAGATATTAGCAAAAATATGTAAAAAATGTAATTTTTTATTTTTTACACCCTCTCCGACGGCACTGCAAATTGATTTGATCTTGTAATTGTCATATATGAATAATATGCTACATTACAGTGAGAAATTCATCAACGATCATCCACTATTACCGGAGATATACGAAAAAAAAAATTAAAAATATCAGTTTTTATTTTTTCCACTTTCATATTCTGCAAAATTTTTTCAAGAAATTAAAAGATAAGACATTGATAAATTAGATATCTTTCGTTTCTAATACATTCAGGGCATCCTTAAAATCTCCTCAAACTATTATTTTCATAATATATTACAAATTGGGGCATACAAAAGCGTGGCTAGGAATTATATGAAACTTGGCAACAGTGGATGGATATTCTCCTCTATCCCGAAGTCGATGGTCTACAAGTCAAAAAGCGTGGCCAGAAAAGCGTGGATAACTTCACATAAACCATCAAAGGTATGGATAAAATAGTTGATAAACTATTCTATAGTCCTCTAGGCCTTTTTTATTTTATGGTCTTGGATAACGTAATAAAAGATTTTCTGAAATTCGAAAGCCTGACAGTTTCGCTACTTCCTGGAAGTTGTGGGAGTGAATTTTCAACTTGTCAGGTTGCTGCCAAAAAGGGAAGAAAGCTAACGAATCGGATGAGTACCACCATTATTAATTTGATTATTGCCTTTTTCTTTTGACACATAATTTCGTCACCAGCCAAGTTATTTGTAGTTATTTTCAAGCTAAAACGTGTTTAATTATATATATAAATTAGACTTGTGTCAACCCCTAGTACGTACAGAACTAGGTGTTAGTATATTAGAAAGTGAGTTTGTAAAGTCACGTAATATAGACGTTCTCTCTCTCTCTCTTTCCAAAGAAAAAGGTTGCATTAATTGAACTACTTAGGAAATACGAACCACCCGTCTTCACTGACCTAACCAGTGCTCTACCTTACCTCAAATACTGGATTTCGGTAGAGCACTATAACATTTTGATACTGTTTCCCCCTTCAGAGTAACAACTGATAAAACTCTTACACCTTATATAAAGACTCTTTTTGGGCCAGGAAAAAGCCCGTAAGACAGAGACATTTATATTTTTGGAGAAAACCGATGCCTGGGTATTCATGGCATTGAATTGAACCTGGACCCCAATTCGAAATCACTTCTAGATCCTCATTAAAATATGCAACCTCCTGCTGCCGGTGAAGATGTGGACTCGCAGCCGATGTTCTGGAATCCAAATGGAATGACGAGACAAGTGTGATGTCGTCAGCAAAGTAATATATTGGATTCTTGCTTTCTTCCAATGTGTTATTGATACACAATAAAAAGAGGGTTGAAGACAACATGGATCCCTGGGGAACACCAGCGTTGATGGTTAAAGTTTTCGATAGATATCCATCGACGACCACTTTCAGGAAGCTGCAGAGCCATACACAAATGATCCGACAAGTCATAGTATCGAAGTTTGTCCAGCAAACCCTCATGCCACACACAGTCAAAGGCCTCAGAAATATCAAGCGCAAGACTAACGTTTTGTAACAGACTGTAAAGCTCGTTTTCGTGTCAACTCAATATTTAACGCCCTTTGACTGTACGGACGAGATTTTGAGCTCCAGATCAGTGAATTTTAAATTTTTAAGTGACACCGTGTAGTAACAGTAGAAACACGGTAATCCAGGGATTTTGAAGTTGCTGGGAATTTAACCTGTTCACCAGCTGGAAAGACACTGTTTAAGAAAATGAACGAAACAATCGGTTTTCAATCTTCATACCACCTGCAAAAGAGGCTGAAGAAAACCACGAACTCGAGTAACACCCTGATGTACTGTAAGTATTAACAGGCCTAAGGAAGCTATTATATATCGAAACGTATTGAGGTTTCGTAACCTGTACATGAAAAGTGCCATTACCTTACGTTGCCCTGACCCAAAAAACTTACAACTTAGCATATTCACGTTGTCTAGCACCACCACTGCCAAGGGAATTCCTACTCCTCCGTACTCTCTCCCTTTCATGTCGCTGACGCATAACATTGTCCACATGGAGGGACGAAGTAACGGGTGAAGAATGCCCTTTTTTATTCAGCTTTCTTATTTCTTACATTGCCCATGTTATAATTTATTTCTATATCGACGTAATCTCCTACCTATCAACTAACAATTGATAAACTTGGAGAGATTAATAACCAAGCCCTTAGACCAGTTCTTTTGATCAGCGGTAAGCTCGTAGCTTGCCAATCATCCTTCTCGTTCATCCCTCACCACATTTTCTGCCTGTTCGTTCACAAACCTGATCCACCCCCCCTCTTCCTTCGGTTCTCTCCTCTCAATATAATATCTTCATTTTCTCGTGCCATACGTTCTTTTCATTCGCGTCATCCACTGTCGACTTTCCAAATATGGATAATTCATCTCTCATGAATTCTTTGCCAAAAATATACTCACCGGTTTTTGTTTCAACCGTTTTTTTTCTTTGCAGGGATTACTTTCCTCTAATTCAGTTTGTTGGTGGAATAATGGTTTGAATGGAGCGACGAAAAGTTTAGTTTATCATGGATACGTGAACCCAGGGGCATTATTGGTGGGATCAGAACCATGCGCGCTGGAAATATTGAGAAACGCTTGGGCAAGAAGGGTTCTACAACCACCGCCTGGATACCAAATAGTAGCTTTAGGTATGGAAATAATTGCGTCATTTTTAAAGTGAATTTTAGTATTTTCAAAACGTGCAAGGGTTGAAGGACCTCAATTCATCGTGTTCAGAGGGCATTCCATACCTTTAGCCGGTTTTGGATTATGGAAACTATCTGATTTCTTTATCTTGAGTAATTGTTTTGATTTCGTATCTTGCAGAAGACGTAGAACATTGTGCCACCGCCCCAGTAACCCAGACCCAATGGACCCCCCTTCCCGAAGCCGTTTGCTCTGTTATCCTGAGATTGTCGAGCCAAGGAAGACCGGCCGGCATCGAAACTATCAGAGAATCTTTGATTCTTGCATTTCCCCACGTGTCGCCACCTAGCGAGCAGGCCATGTACGATACCCTGGTGCAGTTGATGAAGGAAAGAAAACTGTATAATACGTCTAGTGGATATTTTATAGTAACGCCCGAGTAAGTGCAGATGTCACTACTAGTAGGTTCGCGTATTTGTGTCAATTTTGAATTTACATACCTTTTGAATGGAAACATTTATGATGGTATATTTATTGCTATTTCGAATTGTGAATGAAAGGAAATTATATAAATTTTGTCTATGACACTGCTGTTATATATTCGAATGAAAAGTTTTAACCTATTGAACTTTACAGTCACACGAAGACATGACATACCAACAGACACAGACGCACAGACGCAATCTCAGAGTAACAAAAGACAATAGAGAGGCCTCTTCCATCCTTACATTGAAGGCAGCATAAGTTTGTTTGTTTAGTGAAGTAAGTTGTACCATAAAACAGTGGCGGTCGTTTTATTTGATAACCGGAGGGATATTATATATTTATAAAATAAATCATTTCAGGTGGAAATGTATTCTGTTCAAAAAGTTCCTACAGGAAATCTGATTTATTATTAAATGGGGCCAGTTGTTCTACCACCTACTATATTTTTATTTATGTATGGCTTTATAATAAAGCGCGTGGTTTACTAGGTTAAAATTAAATTATTTCAAATGAACTAATTCATAACAATGATAAATGTTAATTTCAAAAGTAATGAACTTTGCTTCATAAAATCAGATGAAGAAATTTGTGATTTATTCTCAGATTTGACAAACAAGCGGTACGGTTTGTGAGCTCCGATATAAAGAGGCAATCATGAATATTTATAATTACGATTACGAGGTTTGATATTATGCTGTGATTTCATTCAAAATTGGTGTCAAGAGTTCTTTGTGGACTGACATTATGAAAGGGGATATTTTTGATGTTTGTAATGATCGTTTTTTTTATCTTATTCTTATAAATGAAGTTTTTGAAACTAGGTTTACATTATTTCATTATTTGACATATCCCAACCAAAAAGAGGTTAAAAAAATGGCAATCGTCATTTCTTATTGAATATTGTCTGTGCAAAGAAAGAAAAACCAAAACGGAGATCATATTTTTTGTGTGACGTAAGTTAGTTGTTAAGTGAGCAATAACAGATATAACACCGGTTGCACAAGAATAACTATTTAGTATACAAACTGAACAGAAAACTTTTTAATCTATTGGTCACACATAATAATATCAAATCTCAATCGTAAATATGAATATTCATGATTTCTAATCGAAAATCCTTTATACCGGACCTCACAAACCGTACCGCTTGTTTATCAAATCTGAGAATGAATCACAAATTTCTTCACCTGATTTTATAAAGCAAATTTCATTACTTTTGAAATTAACATATTTATCATTGTTATGAATTAGTTCATTTGAAATAATTAAATTTTAACCCAGTAAATCATGCGCTTCATTAAAAAGCCATACATAAATGAAAATCTAGTAGGTGGTAGAAAAACTTCATTTCCATAATCATTAATAAACAATAAATAAAATTTCCTGTAGAAACTATTTGAACAGAATGCGTTTCCACCTGAAATGATTTATTTTATAAATATATAATATCCCTCCGATTATCGACTAAACCAACCGCCACTGTTTTATGGTCCCACTTACTTCAAATGTAAACAAACTCTCCATAACCTCTCATTACCCGCCACACCCCCTCGCCCATAAGTTATACAGAAAATGATAGTACGATATCTGTTTCAAAACGCATGTATTGTATTGGTATAGGCACCGTACAGACATGGCAACTCTATATCTTATTATTATTCTGAGGTTTTAACTGCTTCTCTGTGTTGTATTATGTCACTTATAGGTCATGGGGTCATGTTTTCACAGTGTTGCAGATTATTGCCCTGTGATGAAATGCATACTTATTTCAACATGTCTGTTTTCATGTTCTGTGTTTTTATATGGTTTCTATGGTTTTAACTGCTTCTCTGTGTTGTATTTCTTAACACAAGGATTATAATCAAAGAGAAAAATCACGGACAATCACTAAAAAGGTAAACGGTTGGTGAACTGCAAAGATGTGTTTCTGGATCATTATTCTTCGTCAGTGCAGTATAGTCGAGTGAGAAGAATGAACAACACTCGCTAAAAGATATGAATACGACAAGTTAATGACGTATTGGATTCTCTAGAGATGTATATCACACAGTAACTATACATACAAATAAACACAGACACAATAGTCACAGTCACAGACACAGATACTCATAAACACACAGTCACCCACACAGAACACACACACTCCACAAATAAGCTATAACAAAATTATTGCAATCAACCCAGATTTATTTAGTGTTGAATAGATTAGAAACACAGATAAGTTTTACTTAAAAGTGAGTTTTTACCGATAACGCTTTTCATCACTTATTTTTTTCTCAAAAGCACTTTCAACGAAAACTTTTTTTTCCATCTTCAGAAGACGAAGATCTAGGAGCCAGTCCAGAAACCGGAAAAAAGATGAAATCAACATGGACTACGTTCCGAATAAGTCGATGCTCATGTCGACTGAAGAGGCAATGGCCATGGTTCATGGAGATATGGCTACTGTAAGGGATGGAAATATAACCCACCAATGTATACAGACCAATTTAGCGGATGTTATTTGTGGAGGTAAAATAATTATTAAAAAATTAATAATGATAATTAATAATGAATGAAAGAGTTGCTTTTCGTCCCCTATTGAAACCTTCCAATTTTTGTTACCATATATCGCGTGGTTCAAAAATTAATAGGTGGGAACTTACTCTAGTCTAGTACTGTATAACTCTTTTTTCAATTTTACTGTTGTAGGAAACGCCAGTGATAAAATACTTTACCCGAGAACGAAGAGACGATCCGCGTCTTTTCCCGCCCCCAGAAGCCCAGACCGAAGAGGTTCTTTTCGACTCTGGAGTTCTAGCAGGAGGTTAAGAAGATCGGCTTCGACTAGGACCATCGCCAAGCATTACGTCGATACCAGTAGCAGTACCGAATACCCCAACAGTGGAGATTCGACACCCACACCAAGTATGATTACTTATTATTTTCAATACTGCCGTACTTGATAATATTATTTTGAAAAATGTTCAATTTGTCAAAGTTTATGTAGAACTAGGTGACCCAGAGAACTTCGAATTAATAAATATATATCATCAGCTTAGTTACATTGAAAATATTCCAAAGAGGTTGTATTTCATGAAATAAGTAAATATTGAACATATCTTTACAGAAAAAGAATCTTTGCTGTCCAGGCTTTTCCGAAGATCAAAGCGTTCGCAATGTCACATTGGAACGTTCAGTGCTCAATTTCCTCCTACGGAATGGTTCAACTCCAAAGCAGTACACTTACATAATGTAGGGACCCAAACTTCGGCAACAGAAAAGGTATACATTTTTCAAATTATTAAAGATTTTTCAACCTCCGTCATCGAGACACAACACCACCAATACACCAAAAAAATAATTGCATTTCGTTGGCACAAAACATCAAAACAATAATGGGTTTGCCCAATACCACAAATCAACTTCATATTTATCCCTAAACATATCTATTCTGCCTTCATCTGCTATTTCGCTTATAACACACCTGTATATTATGATCAAATACTCTGGAAATTTATATTCTAGCAATAACTCCAAAAGACTTCAGAAGACGATCTTTGTGTTAGGTCAATATCCTGTCTTTTCATCTGTATTCAGAAGTAGTTAATACATATTATCATACTGTATTTTTCAGGAAACGGGTCTCAATATCGCCGCCTACTTGGAAACCTGCGACATTGGCTCATCGAGATCCGCCACGTTACCACGAAACCACCGAAGATTGCCGTCCGGTGATCTAAACTACGGAACGCCCTTAACCGGGTCCAGAGAAAACTCTCCCGTATCAAGATACGCCAACTCCTCGTACGCCACCAGTACCTTACCGAGGAAACACGGCTACAGAAGTAGGGAAAGCTCAAGGAAAACTAGCAGGAGCAGCCTGACCAAGCCCCAGGTCGTGACCGAAGTCAAAGTCGAAGAGAAACCGCAAGAAACGGAACCTTCATCGAAATTCAACGAGAGGCTGTGCGTACCAGCTGCAGAATCCACCAAAACTAGTCATAGATGCACAACGAATTTCAGCTACGAGGAAAACGCCGGGTCACCGACAGATTCCCCGGTAAAGAACCTCTCCAGCATAGACAACAGTGGCCCAAGCAGCATCGAATCGCACAAGAGCAGCAAAACCGGCAGTTCCCTAACTAGCGGGCCATCTAGTTTGGAGTCGCACAAGACAGTCATCAACAAGAGCCTGGGGGATTCGCCCACTAGGATAGACCCGAGGATACCGAAGAAGATCTACAGGAAAGACAAGAGCAAGTACAGCCCCAAAGTCAGTACCACGGCAGCTCCCAAATCCTCGATGTCGCACAGCAACTCGTTCACACTCCAAGTGACGACGAACCAGAACGGATTGAACGTGAACAACAAGATAAACGCCAGCGCCACTACGGCCATCAACGGCGGCGCAGGCGGAAACACGAAGATATTCGTCCAGAACTGTCCAGTGAGGTCGGTGATCACTTTCGAGAACGGGCAGGATGACGGAAATCCCAACTTGGTGATTATCAACGGTGGCGAGAAGAGCGACGTAGCGGCGTCAGCGAGCGAGACAGACGACTTCAAACCGGCCAAGAACACGAACCATATGAAAGAGTCGCTGCACAGCTTGAACAATTCCAGAGACACGATTAACAACGAGTCGAAATTCGAGACGATGAACAACAGCAGGAAACTCTCGCTCCAGTTGCCGTCTAGGGACAGCTTGAACTACCACAACGTGATCAAGAACGTCTCGCACAACCAGTTCAATTCCAACTCGAACCCGGACTCGCCAATAGCGAACACTTTCAGGGAGATATCGAAGAACCCGCTATTCAAGAGCAGCCCTCCTAGTCCGACGAAGAGTTTCGAAGGCATCTCGCCGCTCTCCTCGGGCAAGTTCATCAAGAACGAGGTGGGGTCGAAAACGTCCCTGGAAAAGTCTTTCCAGCTTTTGGAAAACGGCAAAGGCGCCGACAAAAACATAATGGGTTCCGAGCCGAACATTTGCTTTAAAGAACGGACGCTAACCAGAGAGAACAGCAACCATCAGTTTCCCAGCCTGAGTGACCTCAGCTTCAACTTCACGAGTTTGGCCGCTCAGAAAATTCTGAAGGGCGTCAGCATCAACAGCGTCGATACGCTGGTCGAATTGAATATGGCTGCCAACGTCGAGAAGCAGAACAACTGCGACGTCGTGCACACGGATTTCGGATTAGTGTAGCTTTTCTTTTGCAAACTTTTTGAAGGTAAAGTTCGCATAAGAGTAGATGCGTACGCGCTTGAAATTGAAGAGATGTCCGTCATCGGCGTCGAAAAACGTGACTTCTAATAATGTACTAAACATCCGATTATCGTGACTTTCAATTATGGTGGCGACATCCTATGTCACAAATGGAAAACTTTTTTAGTTAATCACGTTTCTTGATGATGTGCTATTTGGCAAGACTTCAGATTGGGTTTTACAAAATGAAAAATATGCATGATGGTTGACAACTGACTTTACTATTTTCTGAAAATGGTCGCATATGATGACGTATAGGTCAATTTGTATTGACAAGGGTGCGTTCAATAATGCCTAACTTCATATCACATTCCCCTCACTAGATAAAATCACATTCATTGTCACTTTCAGAAAATTCAAACAACCAAAGATAACAACTCATTTATGCAATGCACAATTTCACGTTTTTTCTTCAAAAGAACATATTCAGGAAACGCTTTTTGTGAAACTTTCATCTTAAAATACGAACTAACACTTTGTTACACCTTAAAGCACATCTGACGATTTGTATCAATATAACTCTATATTTTATAATGAACACTCCATGTTTTCTTTCCCTCCACAGAATTGAAAATGAACAACTTTAATCAGATATAACCTAACCTCTTGACAAATAGATTAACAGTTGTTACCTTTATGAGACATAACCATCCAACTTGGTTTTTCTTAATTTTCCCACCTGACCTCGATGTCGAAGGAAGAATTTCTATATATTCAAACCCGTATTCAAGCATAGACTAAAGTACCTAGAGCTACAACTATTACTGACACCGTTGCCGTCCACTGTTACGTTATAATGGGTATTACCAACAACTGAATCAGTTAACACAAAACTGCTAAAGCTCAAACTCACATTTTCTGATGATATATTTTCACACTGTCTCTTACATTCAGGCAACGGCACCATTCGTGTCTTCTACATCTATATTTTCTTCATTCTCGTGAGGCTTGTCATCCCTCAACCCTAAATATCTGCTATTGCTAGTTCCTCAGAGGAAGGTTCGACGTTATCACAAACTGTTGGTAATCTGGATTTTTTTGTTACTGAGGCCATTGAATCGAAAAGAAGAATCTGAATTTTTTGAAAATTTTCTGTTTCTTCTCAGTATTTCACCATCGTCAGTAATAATTCTTTAAGATCTAAATCCTACTGACTGCGCCATGTGTTACTTGGCAAGACCTCAGATAGTGTTCAACTAATTGAGATGCGTGCATGCTGTGTAAAAACTGAGATCATTTTCTTCTGCAATTGTCCACGTATGAGACGTGGCTATGTCAGTCTCTATTGATAAGGAGATTCACTAATACCTGACTTCATAACACATTCGTGGGAGAGATTAAAATATCTACGTGAAACTTGTAGAAATGTAGAAACATAAAAATAGCAGCCAGGTAACTAAGTGTGCATAAGAAGATATATTTTCACTGACGAATTTCCAGAAATGAAATATTTTGGGTACCAGGTTTTCTCATTATGTTTGATTTTGCCCTGTCCCGTGACATAGAAGTTTAATCTCCATACTGAACCATTTCAGAATCCAAATCCTCTATGACACTCAAATATTGAAATTTGCTTGTCAATTTTTCAATACATTGAAGTTTCATGACACTAGTTTCCTAATGCAATCAGGACTTACTTTATATTGCATGAAAATATCACAAAACAAATATTGACCCGAGCTTTATCACTAACCTGTTGATTTTTATTTCTATGTCAAATAGGATCTTCAGTTCAAATTGAAAGGGGTATATTTTTAAGAGAGATTCATTTTTGAAAAAACAATTGGAATATTAGGAAAGATTTAACAAAGGGAGTTGTATGCTTTGTAAAGTATTTGGATGTCTGAGCTACCATGAACATAGTGAATATCGCGATATGATATTTGAATGTAAAATTTAACAAGTCAATGTACTAGTGGCCTAAATTCTTAAAATATTTTTGCGAAAATTTTATTGATTGTATACAAGGATATTTTAGAGTTGTAGTAATTTTGTAATTTTGTATATTTATTATATATTGTATGTAATTATTATGTATGCAGCTATCTCGTAACCATTGTACAGATTAACAATAATAAATATTTACCATTATGAATTGATTTCTTTCTATCTAGCACAATTATCAGAGGATGTTTGGAAGATTCAAAGCTAATTATTTCGTTACAACCCTACGACCAAGAATGGTCTCTGTCAAAAATACGAAAATCAATAAAAATTTCATAATTGTTGAAATGTATCGCTGTTAAAAATATGTCAATTGTCAGTTTTGAAATCTCTCAACTGATACTTTCTGTCAATGATAGTGTACTAAGACCAATAATCTCAGGTTGAGAGAGACAGATTGGCGTGGTTTCGGATTTGTCCATGCTGAAATGATTTATTCATGTACAAATAATCTACTTACAAAATTTTTGGCATAAGGAAGTTGTGGTCCACACGAAAATTTAAATGAACATTTCTAGGCAATTACATAAAGCTATAATATTAAACTTACCTATAATAAATAACCAGGCCGCTACCGTAAAATTTATATAATAGTTACTTGATAGTTCAAAACAAAATAGTTCACACATCAAAATGTGTAATCACCAAAGTAGATTGACTTGAATCCTCTCGAATAAAACATCCGTAGATTGTACCATCACATACAACATATAAAAAAAATTAATGTTTTTATTGGTTATACTCGGTTATAGGAACCGCGCGAGAACAGAAGAACTGAGAACAATGAATTTCAATTATTACGTATAAGTTAGACAACCCACTTTACATCCCAACGCTTTGCGGGTAGCATGTCTTTCAAACACTTCATAATTTAAAATTTCACCAGGCATCGTTTTACACAACATAAACAATGGTATGTTAGGGACAGTTTCAACAAAAACCAAGAACAAAAAATATGCATTTATTTTATAATTAAGACTTTCATATACAATCAGCAGAAATAGTGTGGAGGGGATGTGTAAAAAGAAGAGTCTCAGCTCGATAGAAACTGAATCATAAAACAGGGAATATTTGGAAAATCCACACAACATATACACATATATTTCAGTTTCATAGGGAGTTGTTTTCAATTTTGTCACTTCTGACTAGAACCTATATATATTAGCATTATCAGGAGATGATAATGTCAGTGAATAAATTTCATTTTTTCATCAATTGACTTTATAGACAAAATATATAATCAGAGAGAAAGATCACGACCGATCAAGAGAAAGAGTAGATGGTTGGTGAACTGCAGCAACGTGTTTCTGCCTTCATCAGTGCAGTACAGCCATATATCAAAGATGGAAAACACCTGGTCACCATCATGAAAGCTAAAGCATGCAGATTCACCAGTAGAAAACCGATATATGTGGATCCAGTCAGAATATGTTGTATTTATTCTATTACTTTACGTAATACAAAATATTAACAAATTCACTTTGAATTCAGACATGCATTAGTACTCTACAAGAACAAGTAATCTACTCAGGATACTGAAACACACTTTCGCTTCACGAGAGATCCCTGAATTTTGTTGGTATAGGATTTCTCAATCGTCCCCCTCTTAGGATTAGCGGTGAACAAAATTTCGCGAAAATCATGGCCAAACTGAGGTCATACTCAGGTCATGAGGTCATGTTTTCACAATGTTGCAGATTATTGCCCTGTGATAAAATGCATACTTTCAACAAGTCTGTTTTCATATTTTGTATTTTTAAATGGTTTCTATGGTTTTAACTGCTTCTTTGTGTTGTATTTCGTGACGTATCCTATATCATGTCACTTATAGGTCATGAGGTTATGTTTTCACAGTGTTGCAGATTATTGCCCTGTGATGAAATGCATACTTATTTCAACATGTCTGTTTCCATGTTCTGTGTTTTTTATATGATTCCTATGGTTTTAACTGCTTTTCTGTGTTGTATTTCTTGATATAACATAACATAACAATCATAATCAAAGAGAAAAATCACGGACAATCATAAAAAAAATAAACGGTTGGTGAACTGCAGAGATGTGTTTCTGGGTCATTATTCTTCGTCAGTGCATTATAGTCGAGTGAGAAGGATGAACAACGACAAGTTAATGACTTATTGGACTCTCTAGAGATGTATATCACACAGTAACTATTTGGGGTGGTCCTTATTACACTCAAGTTGATGTAGATTAATTAATTTTCAAGATTGTGGAAGGTTGAAAACCTGAAAACCATTAAAAATCATTTCAGTTTTGACTCGAATAGACTGTACTGAAATGAGGTAAATTCTGTGAGCAATATTCTTCAGGGAAACCGTTTTTCTGACTGACATTTGAAATTTTTTTCTGAAAAAAGTATCATTATTTTGAATCATATTCAAGTAGAATCTAGAATCAATTCCATAAAATACCCAATGTTTATTGAATGGTGTGTCAAGAGAACGAGACGAAATCCTGTTATATCCTCGAGAAAGGGTGATATCCTGAAATCGATTTTCCATCAAAATGTGCACAGAGCGTGAATTACAGCCATCGGAAAATTGCGTCGCGAAAATAAGGTCCGATACGAGTACGTGACCTACCTCACGTCCGACAAGATCAATACCATAAACCGAGACGTAGTTTAGGGCGACTACATTCATGAACGACGTAGTTAGGAAATTCATTCCAAGATTAATCGCATATATCAGCACTTTTGTTTCCAAAAATAAAGAAACGCTGTATCCAAATACATATCAAAAACATAGTTGACATTTTAACTTGCGAATGAAAGCAAGAGTCATCCGACCCCAATTTACACATGGCACCAATTGAGTTTCGAAAACGACCCACATAAAGGGTCGATAAGGAATAGAACCTGCACACTAGCTATCGACTGAGCTTTACCTACATTTCTTATGAATGAATAGCGGTTTAATGATGGATGATTTTGGTGGATACAGCTGCAGCACCCTTGACATCGAAGGCATTCAATATGGATCTTCTTAAACTTTGTGCCTCAAGGAGAAATAATCTTAATCAATCCTTGAGGGTGGTGAAAGAGTAAACGTGTGCTTTTGGTATGGTCCATTTCAAAAGATATTTATTCGCAGAGGAGTGTAGAGGAAAAAGCAGCTCATACCATCTGTATACCGGAGAGTTATGTGGAACAGCTCCACACCAAAAAGGTCATAGCAGTAAAGAACTTCCTTCGCAGCAAGTATCAACATAAACTTCATCAGATCTGATCACAGATCCGTGGCCAATGGAAGAACGTTCCTGCTACAAATATGTTCAAATCCAACTTTATGCCTATGTTGGTTTAATAAATTCCTACTCCAAACTTAGTCAAACTTTAATGGAACTAGCTGATGCTTGATATGAAAATCAATATCAAAACTCACTAATCTGATTGTTTGAAACACGAAACACTTATCGAAGTTTTGTAAATTTTTTATAGTGAAAAAAATAATGAATTTTGAATGAAATAGGAAGGAGCATGAAACGGACAAGTCGGCTGTGACAGAAGACGCACTCAGTGAAGGAGACTACATGATTCTGTTTGAGAATACGGAACTACTATGGTATCCCCGACCAGGGATACCATAGTCGACTGGTACGGGAGGCGATAGAAATTCACAAACACACGGACAACTTCAACAGAAAAGAAGAAGCTGTGAACCTCAATCGAATATGGCAATATGGAATCCCATTTTAAAAAGTTCAAGAATAACACACAACATGACGGCAGGTAGAAAAGAATCAACGAATTTTACTGACAATTTACCTAATCCAAGTACAGGTATTATCACACCAGACTACCTGATCAACATAAGCGCGCTTTACGTTATTAACCTAAGCCAGGTTCAGGTATTGACACACCAAACTACTTGAAGAGTCAACATAAATACGCGGGGGCTTCATGTGTCTCGCTTCCGAGAGAGAGAGAGAGGTATGCTCTTAAGCTGGGGCTGCACTGCAGGAAGGTGAGAGTCATAGTTACGACCGCACCGGGGGGCCTGGGGGGCCGGTTAGGCCCCCCAGACGCACCCTGGCGTTGGTTGCGATCGGGTGTGGAGGGGTGGATTTTCATGAAATCCTTGCGGGTACCGCCCTTCACCCCACACCAACAGGATTTCGCAGGGCTTCCTCCCGCTCACCGAACCCGGAGTTGCCTCCTTACATCTACTTAGTGTGGCTAACCAAGAGACAGGACCATCGGCAGCGTTCGACCGAACGTTCGTACAAGTTAACTAAGCTCTTCTTTCGCCAGAGAGTGCTCGCGTCGCACACCTGCCCCCGCCAACCATGCCAAATCAGTTGGGAATATGGTCCCGGAAGTGGCCGGTCGGGGTCCTAAGCTTGGATACTAGTAGCTCCGTCCAACCGGGGTCCGACACCTCAAGCGTCTGCCTTGGTGCCCTCCAAGACTAGACTCGGATACTAGAGCCCGGAAGGACCGCGAGCCCCGACACCTCGAACGCTCGGATCCGTACAGAAGCAGGCGAGGATCACGGAACAGCATAAGCCGTCCAGTGCCTCGGTATGGGGCTGCAATGCACCCATGAATGGATTACCGCAACCCTGTATCCCTTTACCCGCTAGTGGAGCCGCTGCCCCTAAGAGGCCAACGCCAGTTGGAGATGAGGCTCGCTAGCCTCCAGCCGCGAGCGGGCACTCACCTCCCCCCTAGAACGCATGTTAGGAAAGTTCCCTTTCCAACGTTTGATGAGTAACCGTCGAGGACTCTTTCGAGCATCCTCTACCACACATCATATGTCGAAGATGTCGCGCCCATTACCCGTGTAGGTGCGGGATAGGGCGGTTCATCAACAACTTTTGGGTGTACGCCGTATGGTCTGCACCGCATACCCTTACGTTACCCTGAAGGTGCGTATTCATTTGCAACAAAACCAGCCGAACGAAGAAAGCGCGCAGCGCGCGCAGAACAAATTCCCCTAGTGAGTACGTCGCGCCGAACGCGCCAAACATTTTCCGAGATTTGTCGGTAAATGCGATTTGCACAAAGGAAATTTATTCGTTCGCCGGTCTTCAGTTAGTACGAGAGTAAGGAGCATTACGCGCGTTTGTGGTTTTTTCGTGAGTTTTTGGTGGTTATATTATTTTATTAATTTGATACAAATAATATTTTAAAATAAATTGATATGGATTGGAGTAAGGAAAAATGTTTGGAACTGATAGATGAGTATGAAAGACAACTCGTGTTATGGGACCCAAAAAATAATTGTCATTATAATAAAATAAAAAAGTATGATGCTTGGGTGGCGAATAAGTATTGTAGGCTACTGTACGAGTCCCCTGTTGCTAAAAAGCGAAGTGTGACTGCCAGACGATCTTGCACCGGAATTGCCTTTCGAAAAGTTGTGTCTTTTTTGGCTATTTTAGGACCTACTAAACATATCAAATTTTCAAAATCTTCTGCACCCATCCTTGTAAAATTTTGCATATACATATCATCTAGGTCATTAAGTAATGCCATATTTTGACGACGCAAAAAAAGGCGCCTCGCCCACATTCTTCGTTGTTTTCTTTTTTTATTTTTTTAAGCCTCCATTAATGCCTCTATAATTGAGAAAGCACCAGTAGCTATGGCAATATCGTTTGCATCCATCCTAAATACCAAGAGACTGAGTACTAAACACAGAAATTACAAGTATAATCGCAGCGAACAACTCAGGCGGAACGCTCCGCGCAAAAATGTTTGTTGCAGGTTGTTCGGCGCGATGGAAAAAATTTTGTTGCAGAGGGCGCGCGCGCTTTGTTCGTTCGGACTGTTTTGTTGCAAATGAATACGCACCTTGAGAGGCACTCATGTTAGGAAAGTTACCTTTCCAGCGTTGGATGAGTAACCGCCGAGGGCTCTTGCGAGACACCTCTCCCACACATCTAGCTTGAAACCGGCCAACGCCTGTTACCCGCAGGCGCGGGATTGGGTGGTTGACCGATAACTTTACTGGGTGAGTGCCGTGTGGTCTGCACCGGGGGACTGTCAAACACCCATAAGAGAGAGACAGTGATCCCCCGCCACTCACCCCCTGGCGAACATCATGCTATTTATAAACGTGAGTAACAGAACGACGGTAGCCGCAGTGGCCCCCAACACCATCTAACCTCCAGAAACCATCCGAAGGTACGCCAGGCGTCTATCCAACCTAATCTGTCGTGTTTGATATTCCAGCCGGGTAGCCTAGCTATGGAGGAAAGCGTAATAAGTTCGGTGTACAAAAGAAGGGCAATTTGCGACCTTTCAGTTGTCGCGGGTCCTGGCGCGACAAAAATGATCGCGGATGTGTCTCTCATCAGATACTCGACTTAAACTAATGAAAACTGTTCATTCATTTGACTCGAGGATGATAGTAAACAACGATTGAATGCCATAATGTTATTATAACATGTAATTTTCAAAATAAAAGTGATTCTTAAAATTAAAATGGGTAATATTTATCACATAAAATTGGTGAAAACTTCAAGAACTGTAAATCAGTAAATGGATACCTTTAAATCTTCTTTTCTTAGTAGCACCTGCACAACCATCTCGACAAACGTTGCTAGAATGTTGGAGACAGAGATGTGTCCCGCAGGAGGAACATTGAATTTTTTTTAATTTCGTACGCTTCTCTCTCTCTGACATAGTACACAACGTTTACGCTTTGGGTCATTATTTTGAATACTTGGTTGCTGCAAATTTTCTTCTGGATCAACTATTTCTCTGAGCCGGGTTGATATCATATGCGACAGACCAGTGTCTGTCGCAGGTGTTCTCTCACCAACTCATTACCAAGGGTTCGTAAGAAATGCCGCCGCTTTTCAGTTTGACATCCATTTCCAATATTGATAACTTGAGAGTTGATTCCTCCTACACTGAGCATGCTAAAGAATATTAACATTGGCCAACGTCTAGTATTCCGGGCTATATTGTATGAGGATCACAATTTATCTACCACGCCGACTCCTCCTTCAGTTTCATTATAAAACGTAATGATCTCAGTTTTAATTTTGTCCTCGGTAGATTCATCAATTTTATCATCGAAATGTAAACTTGATATGAGTACAATATGTTTGTTTTCTTTCTGTTTTCTTTTCTGAAACCAAACATACTGGATGGTACAGGACGGTATTTCAGGACTTTCAACTAGTTTGGAATTTGCCATTTGTTCTTTTTCAGTGTTTCTACTATGGACAAATTATGGTTTGTAGATAAATCTTGCAGAAGTGAAACATCGCAGAAACAATTATCCATAGTCACGTTTCGTCCAGTGTTATGTATGGGTGATATCATCCTTTTCACCACATCAATGCTTTTATTGCTCATGGAACATGGTCCATCTGGTTGTAGTCCGGCATATATTTCCATATTACTAGTATAATATGTTTTGGCATCAACGAGGGCAAAAGTCTTAATACCATACTTGGTTTTGATGGTATATATTGAATGAAATTGCATAGGCCACGAAAAGCTTCAAGCTTTTCATCAATTGTCACATTTACTTCTAGTGAATAACACTTTGTACTGTTGGTTACGAACATTTCGAATATTTCTCTTATAGGAGCTAAACGATCATTCTTTTTTCTCTCATCTCTGGTCTCTCGATTATCAAACCTTATAGAACGAAATAGAAACCTGAAGCGCATCAATCCCATGGTCAATCTAAAAATTTCGACACCGTGTCCTTCTGTATCCCACAGCTTCTCTAAATTCAATCGACCGCCTTTATACAGTCCAGCCAAATAAAGCAGCCCTATGAATGCTTTGATTTCAATGAGATTAGTAGTACGGGCGTCTCTAACTCTGCTGAAATTTACTTGTATACTCATTATATGCTGATTGGTATAGGTCACTATCAAGTTCAGAATGGTTTCATCGAATAGACATTGCCATATTTCAAGGCACCCCCTTGCTTGACCAGCCTTACCAATAACTCCTGGTAGGCGCAAAAGAATATTTTGCTTCTCTAACCTTCTTCTTCTTCTGTTGTAGCGTGTCTTTTTCCAAACGTAATTGTCGGTAATGTTTCCATTTTTCTTTCTGAGAGTTATATAACAATTTTCATTTTCGTTATCTGACGCTATACTTCCGTCCGAATCGTTTTGTTCACTATCCGAACATCCATCTCTTTCTTCTATGTGTTCAGAAGAGTCTGTGTCATTTGCTTCATCTAAGACCTCCCCAACTGGATCATCATCGTCTTCAAGAAGGAACCTTTGCAGCTCAAATACATCTGCTTCATTATCAAACTCATACACTCTTTTGGATGCCATAATTCACTGTAAGAATAAAAAACTATGATAAGTTATAAAAATATTTTCGCTAAGACAATTGTAGTCGCGGGTATCTCTCAGATACAAGTGACTCTTCATGTATTGGTTCTTAGTCCAAGAGAAAAATATTCAAAGGTATTGTTGGTAAAACATAAAGTATTGCCTTCACGTTGATAAAACAACAAGGATTATTGAAACTTACATTAATGATCACGGGGTATCTCTCAGATACAAATAGCACTTTTTAGCTGAACCGTTCACTGCGACGAGTTCTTACCAATACTAACATTTTCCAGTTTGTGAGACAGGAAGGTAGACGACGGCACAACCCCATTACTCAGCAGATTCACAACCAATGCGCTGAAGAATTTCCGGCATATATCTGTCAGATACGCGCGACTACTGGAAGGTTAAGGAAAAATTTGCAATCTGGAAAAAGAAATCAGCTTCGAAGAAGATCCAGATTTGTGTTTCTTCAGGAGTTTACTTCCATATATGCGGGAATTAAGCTCAGGCCATAGTCTGAGTCCATGGGAAAATTCGAAACCTTATCTTGAATGAATATGAAAAAAGAAATTTGTCTGTGGGAGCCCCTCAATTTGGCCACGAGTATGATAAATGTACCCAGTACTCATCATTGTCAAATTCTACTGATGTTTCATGCTTTTCAATGGAACAACAATCATTAGATTCGTATGGTGGAACATCTACAACTCAACAGCAAGTTCCTTTTTTAATAATATGTAACTCTTTTATTTAACGTTTATGTTCTAATGTTTAGTTTCAATGATTTTGTTTATTTATTAAAGAGAGGTATGATTGTTACTTTTCCGCTGTCAGTTAGATACTGGCTTCATTTCACTGCGTCCAGGATGCATTGCCCCTCCACCATCCACCTTTACCATCCACCCTCCAAGCGACCATCTAGCATCCTGCAGTGCGGCCCCGAGTTTAGCGCCACAAAGCAACGAGTCCAATGGAGCTTTCAGACGAAAAGTGGGAGCCGCCACGTCTAGGGAGACGATAGCTTTTACGTCTCCTGCACCTCGAGCCGGGGAGCCACGTCTCCACCTCAAAATGCATAAGGATGAGTGGGGACTTCCTCACGAGGAGTGAAAACGGCTCTCCCTAGTTAACGCTTTGCACTATCATGGCAGATAATTACTGTCTATAACCGACCCGCTCTTTGGTATAAAAGTCTCGGCATTTATAAGGACCGAAATGAAGTCGTGAAAAGTTGGGTGGAAGTCTGCAAGGTGCTGAACGTAGATTTCATAACTGTATCCATCCCATTCTTGAACGTTGACTTTTCTGTCGACGGTAGAGGAGGTACATGGCAAGGAACCTCAAGGAGCCAGGAGCTAAACAGGCTCCCGATGTGAATGGACGGTAGGTAAGAGTGGTAAACGTTCCTTTATGGGAGCAAGAGACGTGAAGCACCCCTTGTGAAAGTGTCCTTACGCTGCGGTAATATCTAGTCATCGGAGATATCAACTCAGGATGCATAAATTTCTGAAAAAAGATGGTGGATCTCCTACGCCTTTGTAAGAAAATGATGAATCGATGAAAAGCAAAATTTGTTAAAATTATTAAAAGTATTCCATAATATTTCGAATGAGGATAAGGTTATTATAAAAACACTATAACACACGATCATCGATACAGGGCCGACACGTTTTGAAACCATTCATTGTTATTATACAAACAATTAATAATGAATCATATGAACTTGACCACGTATATAAATGTGAAAAACCACATGTCATGGATAATCGATTGACCTAATGAAAATTGATCTTGTCACTTTTGTGTAATATAAGTCGATACATCTGCAGCCTCCTCTAAAATGTACCTAGCCCAATGAACTATCTGTATTATCTCATGATCAAGACTGGCAGACTGTTGTAAGTATAGAAATAAAGTACCTACTTACTCGTAAGTTCATAACGGCTGTGTCAAATACGTACTTTTTATTTCTCCAAAGTATTACTCACTAAGTATAGAGTACTAAAATTTGGTACTCAAGTATTAAGCATCCTTTACCTTACTCGAAAACCAAGTATCAGGTACCACTACTTTCGAAGTACGTTTCAATAATTAAGTTACCATCATCAAGAGACGAGACAGTTCTATAATACTGGTGTGGTGAAAGTGTTTTTAAATTCTCGAGTACTGAATTTTTCTTATAACTTTATTATTTTTCGTTAAACTTGGATTCTGAAAGATAATATTCACACTGCTTGAAGAAAATCATGGCAAACATATTCTATACTCTTGACAGGTTCTCAATACTTGAAAAACAAAATTTAGGTACGCAGTACCAGTCACTCAAAGTACAGATTCAAATTCAAATACCAGTACTTTCATTTCGAAGGAAAAAAATTCAAGTATCATCATCTTTTTTATGAAAGTACTTTAAAGCATATTACTTGGAGTTGCCAAAATACTGAGTATTACACCTCAAACAGCGTATTTGTATATAACGTGGACCAATCAGATGAACTCAGCAAAAGTGCGGTCCAATCAAGAGTGAGTATTCGCTTGGACTTCCTGGACCTCCCCCCGCCATTCCCCCACCACCATCCAGAATTATAAATATGAGTAAATACGGAGCTCGCCACTCAGTCGATGCTAAAACTTTGAGATATAACGTCCGTCTTCGCAGTCAACGCATATACCACTGCCGCAGTAGCAGACGAAACGTTTCGTACACGTTTCAACAATGGCCTCCCGGATTTTGTTTTCTCTGATAGTGACTCCGGTTGTGAGAGCATGTTCTTTCATAACTTAGGTATATTTTTGTTTTCAGGTGAAATATCTGTAGAGGAAAGGCAGAATTCTTATATATCACTTGAAACGAGCAGCTAGGGACTGGGGGATTTCGGATCCAATTCTCTGTATGATCCACACGACAGCAGGGGAAGCAACTGAACATTGCTTGATTTTTGACAATGGAAGTGATCCAAAAAATAAGCACTGCCCAATTCTTTGGAAATACTCAATTACTGGAAGATAATCATCGACATTGAAGAAAAACGATATTGGTTAAGTTGCAGATTTCAGCATTTGAGAATGTTCAACAATATGCTAGAAGATGGATGAGAACTGCTAATTAAGGTTTGAAAATTGTCATATTGAAATGAGTAAGATGGAAACAAAAAATTCCTTTGTTTTTTTTTTCGTTGGAAGTGTGGATGGTAACCCAATGTGCGTGGACCACATGAATATCTCGGATTAGTATGTGGGTATATAATGGGATGCACGAATGACTAAATTGTTTGTTGTTTATTACGACTTTCCAAATTATGACTGTCGAAATATTAGAGAGATATGATCATAACTTTCTCATTTACGAATTTACAGCGCGAGATTTATTTCTGAAGGAATGCGTTTACGAAATGTGTTTGTACGCTTTTGAAAACAAATAAGTTAACATTTATCCTTGTTGGAGAATATCACCCTTTGAATAGGTACAAGAAATACTTTTTTATGCCATAATTGAATACAACTGGCCGATACTTGATAAAAATCCATATTGAAACAAATTAATACAGTTTATTGCATGATTTTCATTAGGTATAAAGGGTTTTACAAAAACCGCGACACGTGTTTCGCTATACAATAGCTTCCTTAAGCTTCCATGTCATGTTGTATGAAAGTTTTTAAAGAAAGTTTGAAAAACATATTAGAAAAATGTTTATTTAGGCTTGATGAATATATATAGTTTGTTAAACCAGGCATTTTGATAAACAAGCCCTTAAATATCCAATGATACAGACAAATCACAAAACGTTACCCGAATTATCAAATCTAATACAAAAATAAACTACTCAAAATGAATATAGAGACATGTCCTCAAAATGCAATAAGTAAAAAAATATGTATTATTTTGTCAAGCATTTATATTTATAAAATAGTTTATAGGTGCCTTTAATAAATTTAACTCAAATTGTTTTCAAAATGCTGTTTGGTAATACGATTAAAAAGAAATACAAATGAGTGTCAAAAACAAATGAAATTTATTTCAGAAAAAAATTAAGAAATATGTACATTGATAGTGAGTATGTCCAACCCTGGCTCTAAGAAGTTCGGCACAACGACGAGACATGCTTTCCACCAAATTTCTAATTATTTGTTGTGGTAACTGCTTGTAAATCGTCAAAAGACCATCTGCAATTCGCTTCAGATTTTGGAAAGGTTGATGATCCTTCAAACGTCTTTCCAGTTCATCCCAGAGCTGCTCAATAGGATTTAAATCCGGACTATTAGCTGACCATCTCATGACAGTAATAGTGTGGTCCTGTAAACATTACATTGGCCCACTGCTCTGAATTCCAATTACGATGCTCTTGACAAAAGTTTCTACGATTTCCTCGATGAGCTGGAGTTAATCTAGGGGCTCTAGCAGGTCATCTTGCATGGAGTTGTACTTCGTGATGTCGGTTTCGTATCGTTTGGTTCGAAATTCGCGTTCCCGTAGCTTCTATAAGGCGATTTTGCAGTGTTCTAGCAAAATCGATGCGACCTCTAATTGCCCAAAGTCGTAACAAACGATCTTCTCTGCGGGTTGTTGCCCTTTGTCGATTGGGATAATGGGCTTTTTTTACTATGCCGTAAAAATGGTAGCGATTCCAAGCACTGGAAACCTACTTCGATCAATGCCACTGCTCTAGCAATACATCAACATTCATTGTTTGAATTTTAAAATTTAATACCTATCACGAACTAAAGTAAAGTGAAACTAAATACAGAATTTTTCATATTAATGATTTTATAGCTAAAAGTACAAAAACAAGTAAAAATAGTAAAAAAGTAAACAACTACCGAATGGAACATGATAAGAATTAGTATGGAGTACACACCAGAAGTGTTTATCATGAAATAATACATATTTTTTTACTTATTGGATTTTAAGGATGTGTCTCTATATTCATTTCGAGTAGTTTATAACTATTTAACTATTATAATATATCATTATATTGGTATTAGTATTGGTTGTATTGGTATTGATCATTCAGGTAACATTTCCATCACATCCGAAACTTTGTAGAGCAACCCCAATTATGAAGAGAGGTAATATAAATAACTGTGACAATTATGGATATATAACAACTACTCCAATGATATCAAAAATAACTGAAGTAATTATCAAAGACAGAATAACGGACTTTTTGGAAAACGGAAAACATCTCGATGACCATCAGTATGGATTTCGATCGCTCAGATCAACGTCACAAGCTGTTACTGGATAGTTCACTCAATAGCAAAAAATCTAGACATACACGTGCAATCCTATGTGACTTGTCGAAAGCCTTCGACATTGTCTCACACGGCATCCTATCAGAAAAGCTCCATAAATACAAGATACGTGGACCAGCACTTCGACTCATTGAAACATTCATAACGGGCAGACTACAATACTGTGACCTCTAGGAGTATACAAATCAAACATGGTGTGCCTCAGGGTTAAGTACTGGGGCCACTGTTGTTTGTAATCTATATGAATGATCTGCCAACCTTCTTAGACATCGCAGATGTATTTATGTAAGCAGACGACTGAACTTTCTTAATCAGAAGCAGGAATTTAAAGCATATAGAACAGATAGAGATAGAATGTCAAGTGAGACACTGTCACGAGGTGAAGCTTACTTCAACGCTAATATTTTATCCTTGAAAAAACAAAACATAACTGATTACGGTCAGACTGGTAGGCAAATGATCCATTCCAAGTAGTATTTTATCAGTTTTTTCATAAATGATTCTCCTAAGATTATTTAAGTACCAGTTTATTGTTTACAAAACCAGATTTTCATCAAGTATCGGCCACTTCCATCACACTCCTCAGATTATTTGGAAAACTTTCAAATTCACATTTTGATATAGGAATCGCTGCTATTCAAATATAATTGGAAGCGAGGAATTTACCCTAGTCCCTGAAGATGCTAACTCGGTAGGTGGAGGAAAGTACTACAGTTCTGTTCAGTGGGAGAATAAGTGTCTCTGTTTTATTTACTTATTACCTACTTCGATATAGTAAGTAAAATGTTCGTTGATGCTAGAATACCTTTTTGGGGTTTCAAAAAATTGAATTGAAATCGGGGCACTACCGGCCCTGACCGATTGCCACACTCTCCCAGAGAGTGCAAAGTGCAACAATAGTAGCCCACTACCCCAGACTTGTGCCCGAGTGAAAACGGTACAGATGGATGGCGTGGCATTATAAGGATACTTCATCAAAGACACGCGTATCAATTCCTTGCACAACACCAACTTCTAGCTCACTTTCGTTATGACATAAGTTGCCGGGATATACTTTCCTAAGTGCGCCAGTGTTATTCTGTGGTTCTACTGCGTGCGCATAGACATTGTGTACATTTCTCTAGCGCCATCAGTTAACAGGGGATCGATAAAGTTCAGTTGACATCCGTTTCCTGAAGAAAGAACACGTAGTCCTTCCTCATTTTATGTAAACATTGGATAAAGTTTTCTGTTATGACTAACGGTAAGTGCTTATGATTTGCCCTGGTCAAATACTAACGATATACATGCCGGTAAATTTGACAGATATCGACATTCCTCACTCACTGCTTATGCTTGTGTACCCTTCTCCATTTTTTATAAATGGATGATCCCGACTAGTTTCTATCGAATATTGCAAATTGAGAGAGAAAATCACACGTTCTTAGTCATGATTCTTGTTACAAATTTTTTTTAAGCTATTTTGATAATTACTAATAGTTGTGTACAACCGGCTAAACAAAAAGGTGTAACTTTCTGTAAATTTTTCCATCGACCGGTATGTGTGAAACGAACTTTAGGAAATCATTGTTTATATTTTACTTTCATCATATTCATTCCATGAAAGGTCATATTGAAATTGAGACACTTGTCTAAGATTATCATTAATTCCCTGAAACGTCCCATTATAATTCACCTGCACATCTCCATTATTAAGAGTTGGGATTTATTCAAATTTTCATTGTGTAACTGTTATGCCTCCAAAATAAGCTGATTCTATTTATATACTCGTATTGCTAGTGCCAACGCAAGCAAATTTCATTTTGTCAGGAATTCTGAGTTGTGACGTCATATCTTGAACACTGAACAGCGAGGATGCTCGAATTGTACTTCATTTGGCATCCTTATTGATTAATTAATTGCCGAAACAATTATCGGGCCTGAATGAAATACACATGGTAGAAATGAAAATGTCTTCCTTTGAAGTAATCATTTCTATTGGAAAAATATACATATCAGATAGCAACATAATAACCTTTGTATACTCTCACTAGCGACCCGCCCCGGTTCCGCACGGGTGCAATGCTGATACTATATGTAAATTCACCCACCGGAAATTTAACGGCGTAGATAAACAGTGAGGAAAAAGTAACTCTATTTTATGAAAGTGACATTTTTCCTCGCGGCTGGCCCCCCAGTAGGAATATTTAAAAATCATTTTTCATTCCACATCTTTAACATAAAACGAACCTACATTAAAAATGTCATCCTCCAAAAATATAGTGGTACGGAGAAACGGTGATGAAAAGGTAGGTTAGGTTAGGTCTGAAGCGAGTGGGTCTATTCGACCCTCCACCGCAACCCGCAAGGGTTTATTGTGACTTCACACTCACTTCACACTCGGCTAAATAAACCCAGCTTCTTAACGAAGCCGATTAGTTTGTAAGAGTACGGCTCTGCCGAACTCCATAATTCTTCTCGCCATCCAGGTGTTCAAAGTTTGTATGGCAAAGCCTAAAGCGGATGCCAATGACAGGTTGTGGTCCGGTGAAGCTGCTTGCAGTACCCTCCTTTGCAAGGGAGTCAGCAGCTTCGTTGCCTTCCAGGCCAGTATGGCTAGGAATCCAGACCAGAGACAATCTGTTAAGTCTTCCTATCGAGGAGAGTCGTTTTTGGCAATTTGCTACCAATTTAGATGTTGCTCGGTAGGAACCAAGAGCTACCAACGCCGCTTGAATGTCCGAGAATATTTTTATTGACTAGTGTGTTGGATTTATCCAATCTCTCCGCACACAATTCAATAGCGAAAGTTTCCGCTTGAAATAAAGACGCATAAGTTACTAGGCAAGTAGATATCTCTGTCCTGGGTCTGCGACTAAAAACACCTGCACCAGAACCGGAAGGTGTTTTTGATCCATCTTTGAACCAACAACTATCTGCTCTTAACATTTCCTTCTCCTGGAGGATCCAGTCCTCTCTACTCGGGAATAGTACTTTAAAAGGCAGTTCGTAGTTGACAGTTGGAGGCATAAAGCCAGAGATCATTTCCAGAATGCTGTGACTTCCAATGTCAACCAACAGTCTGTTGCACTCTGCATTAAATTGATTTGTGCAATTGGCAATGTGCACAAGTCTGTATACAGTCCATCTAACGTCTCTCTCCAGAAAAATGTAGAGAGGAGGTAGATCTAGAAGGATCTACATGGCCGCTTACGGTGTGGTACTGATGGCACCACTGATAGCCAGACAAGCCTGTCTCTGTAAGCCAGAGAACTTCGCTTGGGCCGTTTTCTGTAAAGCTTTCGGCCACCAGGCAATTGCACCATAAGTGATCATTGGTCTAACCCCAAGTTTTACCACAAATCCTTCGACATGTCCATAGATACAGTCTGGCTTTGTGTAAAACTTTTTCCAAGTGAGCGTTCCAGGTGAATCTTTTATCAAGGATAATGCCAAGATATTTCACATCCGTTCCAAATGGAATGACCTTACCATTGAGGAAAAGTGGCGTTAGTTCGTCCAATTCTCTCCTCTTGGTGAAGGGGATCAACAAAGCTTTGCTGGGGTTGACAGACATCTGCTCCCTCAAGCACCAACTGGGAACAACGTCCAACGCGCTTTAGAGGATATTTCAAGCTACCCTTCCTGACGGGGATCTTGCCAGAATAACAAGGTCATCTGCATAAGCTTACAGATCAACTTTTTTTTTGTCGAAGGCATCAAGCAGACTATCCATCAGGAGAGACCACAGAAGGGGAGATAGTACCCCACCTTGAGGGTAGCCCCTGGTGACCCTCAAGAGGGTCACCAGGGGCTAGAAGAGTCGTAGTTGCAGTTCTGTTTACTAGCATATCATAGATCCAGTCAGTTATGGTCGGTTCTATACCCTTCCTAGCCAGAGACAATCCTATAGATTTAGGTAGTGCATTGTCAAATGCTCCTTCAATATCAAGAAATACAGCAACCGCAATCTCCTTGTTGTCAAGGGATTAGGAGATTTTCTCAACGAGGTTGTTTAAAGCTAAATCTGTCGATTATTTGCCGGTTTGACAAGCATACTGGTGGTTATTCAGGGAAGATGCATATAATGCTACCCTAATGAAAAAGTAACTTTCATATGTAAACGCGCCCCTTTTACCCAACTATGGCGCCAACTATGGCGCCCCACGGGGGCGCCATAGTTGGAATATTCAAAATTCCTTCCTCAGTGCGCATCTCTGACATAAGAAGCACGTATATACCAAATTTTAGCTTCCTAGGACCCACCAGTACGGAGAAACAGAGATGAATGAGTGTTAAATGGGTGACATTCGCATTTATCTGTTTCTGTTTTTGTTAACCAGCTGTCGCACCCCTACGAACAACAACCCTCAGAAGTCGAAACTTGTGCGAGCTAAGGACTAACAAGGTCTTACCTTTTAACGTGTGATTCCTAACACGGGTTGGACGATAGCAAGTGAAAATCGATTGTTCAGCCTGGAGCCTGAACCATCGACCAACACGGTGGTCGATTTGAACGAGTAAATAAAGCACCCGCGTGGAACCGACCGACCGATTTATATATATATATATATATACATATATATATATATATATATATATATATATATATATATATATATTATATATATATATATATATATATATATATATATATATATATATATATATATATATTATATATATATATATATATATATATATATATATATATATATATATATATATATATATATATATATATATATATATATATATATATATATATATATATTGTAAATAACCAAAAAATATATATGAATTGTAAATAGACGGTAAGGAGATTCCTCAGGGAAAAATCGAAAATTAGAGCTTTAGAGCTTTTTCAAATGAAGTTTTAGAGTTTAGGAAACTCCGATTAGTTTCAAAGATATTCAAAACTAACCAAAATTCTCAAGATTCGTTCTAAGTTTTCTCAAATATTGTACAAGAAGATATCGAAAACAAAAACCACTTTCTTATTGTTACTTTTCAAGCTGCATAAGATGACGTTTACAGATTTTTCATCTACGAGAAAGCATCACAAATTTTTAGTTTTTATGTAGACCGGAAAAAAGAATCACTAGGTACCTATTAGTTTGATATTTTGGGGCAAGCAATTTCACTGATGGATCACCATAATCGTTTTTGATTCAATCGGTTTCCCGTTTTCCTATGTTGGACCTCTTTACCTATTACACACTGAATAAGCGAATAATTTTTTTTTCAAAAATGTTTGATGAAATTTCGTTTGCATATATGACAACGGTCCTATTTTTGTTCAATGTCAATTTTCGAAAATGGTAGGTGCTCTAATATTACAGCACATATGTTTAATTGCAAAAACCTACATAAGCCTCTTTATGAATAAGCCTTCATTTCTGATAATAATTACAAATATCCACAATATATTGTGAAGATATGCAGTTATTAAAGGTTTGTTTGAAGGTGATTGATAATGTTTCATGATGAATTTCACTAAATCGGACTTCTATTGTCTACTATATAAAATGATTTGAAATCCCTGAAACAACAAAAAAAAATGAATAGCTGAAAATAACAATTATATTAAGCAAAATAAACCTGAAATGAAATAATAGTGAAATAAAATACAAGTAAAAATAGAACAATTGAATAAATAAAAATAAAGAAATGTGGAGATATTCCAAGTCACGTTAGTTCACGACGTTTCGATTATAGTATCTACAATCGTCTTCGGGTGATGACTGGACTGATTCCTCCGAGAGATGACTTTATAGGTCGTTCGAGTACTTTATCCCCGCTTTCCATTTTCCGCTTCACTGGTTCCGTGGGAGATGACCGTTTAGCGGGAGTTGGCCATTTTTCGCTTGATGATGGGTTTCCATATGTTGCGTATTTCTACGCTGGCTTGGCTTAATACGTTGTTGGACAACATGTATGCGGCTTCCTTGAATTTTCTCCTAAACCAATGTTCCTCTCTGTGCAAGATCTCAGCTTGGGACCACTCGATGTTGTGTTGATGGGTCCAAACATGGTCTGCTATTCCTGATTTCCCCTCGCTGTGTGTGTTTCTTGAGCTCGGCAATGCGAACATTCAATGGCCTCTTAGTGTCACCAATATAGGATTTTCCGCACTCACAGGGTAGTGTATTTTATTTCACTATTATTTCATTTCAGGTTTATTTTGCTTAATATAATTGTTTTCAGCTATTCATTTTTAATTCTACTTTTTTAGTTGTTTCAAGGATTTCAAATCATTTTATATAACAATGGAAGTCCGATTTAGTGAAATTCAGTTATTGAAGGATTTGTAATTATTATCATGAATGGTGTTATTAATTTTCATCAGTGCATTGCAAACTCTCACAACTTTGATGAATTTATTTTTCTACGAAGGATTTTTCCTGGTATATTTTCAAAAAACTGATGGAAACCGTAGTGAATCCGAGACTTATGATGTTTTCAAGAGTTTGGATCAAACCCTAGTTGCTTTCAGAAAGAATAGCTCCACTCTTAAAACTTATTTTGAAGTTTTTGGATAGTTTCAAAAGGGATAATCATACTCTCTTGACTCTGTGCGACTCCAATAAAACTTTCAAACTGTGTTTCCCACAATCTACCTTTGGAAAAACGTCAATGGAGTCAGAGGTTTGGTAATCAATATCATTAAATTTTATCTTGCCATATATTGCAATCAGTGTGATTCGATAATGTAATACTTTCACCACGGTGTGCCCCAGGCTGCGTGTTGGGGCAATTTCTATTAATAACTTATCTAAATGATATCTTTCATTCCTCATCTTTAGGTTATGTTTGGCGGATACCACTTATCTCATCCAGTAGCATAAAAACGAATTCTCGTCTGATTTGGTTAATGAAGTAAAAAAATGGTTCACAACAAATTTTTCTCGTCCAACATAAACATACGCGAATCTCGGTCAGTCCAACTGTTTGGAGTTACTTTGGATGAGAGCTTGAGATGGCAACATGGATGAGTGGAAAAATGGCATTCTACTAAACACCATCACATGAAATGAAGACCACTTATTACTATGGATTGTTTTAAAAGTTTTGTCCGTTTTGAAGTCGTGTACGTGTTTTTGTTGCTTCATATCTCAATAAATATTTAATGTACTGCCTTCTTTCACCTCATTAGTATATACTTTTTCATAAACACTGATCAGTAAAGTCAGTAACCAACTAAAATGGGCGCAGTTTACACATAATCCCTTCGTAAAAATAACTTGACAAAGATTGATTGATATTACAGAAATAAATCCGTGATAATAAAACTCGTGGAATAAATGTGATCGATAAGTTATGGAATATTTCAGTCCATTTGAATTCGGGAATTCTGTTATCAGACTTGGCAAAAACAATTTAATTCCGGACGTCAGCAGAATTCGTTTATTTTGAGTGTTGAACCCGATGTAGTGAAAAAATTCTCACCTACGCTCTATTTTCGCTATAGACCATTATCCTGTACTTGGTGCCAAGTTTAAATACGAGACGAGGTGAGTCTAAAATTGAAAACGTCGGATATCATTCAAGGATAATTTATGGTGACATTTCAAATTTGTATTTTCGAATCGTGAACATAGTTTTAAGTTTTTTTCAACTTCTCATAATCGCTTTTAAGAAGAAAAAAAACTAATAAATAGAGTTTATCCTATGATTTTCACTATAAGGGTTTTATAAAAACCGCGACAACTATGCTTGAAGAAGCTATTGTATAGCGAAACACGTGTCGCGGTTTTTGTAAAACCCTTATAGTGAAAATCATAGAATAAACTCTATTTATTAGTTTTCAAATATGGATTTTCATCAAGTATCGGCCAGTTCTATTCAATTATCGCTTATAAGTGTTCCATGTATAGTTCAAGTAAACGATATAGTGCAACGTACCTTCCACCTCCCCAACTTCCCAGCTCCCCTTTAATAGTATAGTTATGGAGCTAACTAATTTCGTTATTCAATTATCATTTCTGATTATATAAGAATCACAATAACTATGTAATATACAGGGCTTTTCATGATGAGCGTTAATTAGCCGTTTCTTGCAAACTATTCAACGGATCAACCTGAAAATTCCACAGTATGCATAAGACAATATGACCTACACGCCTAGACGAAGCGGCGTTGTCGCTTCTACTATAAAGTAGCGGCTTTTTTGATTTTTCAAAAGGAACACCCCATATATAATATCATATTATGATTCATTATCCCTTTGTCAACAAATTCATATACTATTTCCCTATACCTATCTATTACCGTTTAGAAGATATAAATTAATTTCGATATTTTTTTACCAAACATGAACTTTTATAAATGCTGATAATCTTGAACTCTCTTGCCCTAAAACGATCAAATTTGAAATGGAGTGGAGTGATACTATGAGGATCTTCACTCCGAGTCATATCTTCATTTGCCTCATACAGGGTCTTCAAAAAATGCAGATACTTTGATCTCATGAAAAAATGAGTGGAACTCAATTTTTTCAAAAGGAACACCCTGTATATTTCAACATTTTTGAGCTCTACATCCAATTTTAGATTAACTTTGTTCAGATAATACTATTTCTATTTTGAACCGTTTTCGAGATAAACTGTTTCAAACGGAAATTGACATGGTTTCCTTGTTCATCACTCATTTTTGTAAAACAGATTTCGTTTGATGTTTCTCAATTAGTCACAGATAATACAATGAAAAGATAATTATTAAAATACTCCTCAACCATCGAATGAAACTTCTCTTCAAACAATAGTTTTATTAACGCTGAAACACGAACTGAAAATAATAAACCCATAAATTAATGAGTTAATATAATCGTCAGTGTATTTCAGAATATGTTCAAACACATATCCACTTCTACTTAAACAAACATGTAATCTCTTCAAAAGATTGTCATGTGTAGTGCTTCTGATTAAGTCTGGAGTCAAACTATTGAAAGCAGTTGTAACTCTCGATTTCATATCTTCCATTGTTGATATTGGAGTAAACCATATTTTTAATGAAACCCCACACGAAATAATCTAATGGATTGCCATCTGGTGTTCATTATTACCAATCCATCTGTCTTCGAAGATTTCGGTTAAAGCTTCTCTGACTGAATGAGAATTATGGGGTGAAGCAGCATCCATTTGGTACCATACACGTTCTCTTCCTGGTCTATTATTTAAAATCTTTTGAATTCCCCATTCCTCAGTAAATCTTCATATTTTGATGCATTCAAATTATCATCATAAAACTCGATATAAAAAATTACCTCATTCTTTATGGCACAAAATACATTGAATTGCCATCTTTCTTGAAAACCCCTTTGGCGGACAACATGGGGATTTTCTGGCGCCCAATAATGACTGTTGTGTCTATTGAAAACTTCATTTTTTGTGAACTTATCTGTCCATATGATATTGTCAAGGAAATGTTCATCCTCTTGAGTCTTGACAAGTAACCATTCAAAGAATTCCACTCTACGAGGTAAATCAGTCTCTTTCAAATGTTGGACACAGTAGAACTTATAGGGATGCCATTTATGCTTATTAAGAATTAGTAGTTGTTTACAGCTGATTCTCGGCCTCCCCCCACCACTATGACGTATTAATTGCTTTTTTTATTGGTTGTTGTTTGGTGAAGTTTTTTTGTTGTGCAGTGAAGTCAAGGCGTTGTGACCTTGAAGTGTCTGGTGCATGGATCGTTCAGATTTTTTTTTCATATGAGATTTTGTGTGTTTATGTGTGTGTGTAGGAGAATGCACGGTACAGGGTTTCATCATGTGCTTGTTTGTCTATGTACAAACATACGTCTGCATACTTCGAAGATCCTCCAAGTAATAAATGCTCCATCGGTGTTAGGGTACCAACTTAGTAGTGGAGTGACGTCACAGCAATAACCGTTCAACGGCTAGAGAGCGACATGTTCACTCCACGACGTGTGGCAGAGTAATGCGTATTCATCGGTCTGCTCTCACCTCTCCCGAAGCGATGAAGGTTCGCTCTAGCCCCGCTATCGATGGTGACACAACGGCAGCCGAGGACCGTTTGCCTAGCGTCTACCCTCTCCGAGACCGCAACGACCATTGCTTGCTCGTACCGGCAACTGTTATCGCATCAAGTTGGGAGATGGGCTTGGCTGTGACGTCAGGCATCTCTAGTGGATAGCAACTAGCAATGTGAATCTTTCACGGTTTCATGGTGGGGGTGACTCACACTGTTTAATATAAAAGAAATGCCTGGCACACTATGAAATCAGTAGACGAATATATCTGCAGCAGTTAGCAATTGGTAGAGTGTTATTCAGTTCGTAATAGAAGGAAGACGGTGAGTGTATTTGTCTGTTGGAAATTGTTTATATTTTCATATATATTTTCATCATGTCCGTTTCAAAAGTAGACTTGAATAAAATTAATAATTTGATTGTACAGGAGGTTGAAATACTAGAGCAAAAGGCCTTATCATCATTGCCAATTGATGAAGTGTACATAATTAAAAATATGTCAACTTATTCTACACGATTTGGTAAATCAATTTTATTAACTTTGCAAGATGTGAGCAATGATAAATTATTTAAAACATGGCTACCAAAACGTATTTCGTTGCAATTCAGTGATGACGATATATCTTGTATCAACTCATCAGGTGGTAAATATACGATGATGTATTTAGGACAGAGCCAACAAAGTTTTGCTGGCATGAAAACGCGATCTCTAGTCAAATTCAATATGATTGAATAATAGTAATAATTTATAGTGAATTTCTTTAGGTCATAGCTTACAAAGTTTTTTTGGTGTGAAAACGATAACTCTAGTCAAATTCAATATGATTGAATAATAATAGTAATTATAATGAATTTCTTATTGTTTTATTAATATTCATATATTAGATGATAATTATATGGAAATATAAACATTACTAACTTAGTTGAATACACTCACTTTGTAACTACAAGTAAAATGGGAATGTGAGTATTATATCACTGAAAAATTGGAGGTTGCTTATTGTTTTTTTTATTCGATTTCAGTTCCACCATTTAAAGATGTGGATGCAGTACGCAAGTCAAGATTGGGTCGATATTGTAGATCTCAAATCATCGGTTCAACATTTGTCGTCTAAATTGAAGGTGTTGGGTGATGGAGCCGAACATGCAAGCGTTTATGATATGAGTGTATGCTATGATGGAAAACAAATCGAATTATGCCTTCGTGATGCTGAGAACTATTGGAGTGGTGCAGAAGTTTGCAACAAATTTTTGGATAATGAATTGGAATTGTGGCAACTTTGTGAGGTTATGATTGAACTGAACCTAAGAAGATTCCTGTATAGCCTCCAACCATACTTGCCAGAATGGATTATTCATCACTTTGAATTGAATGATGAAAATCGAGAGGAAATTGAAGATGGTCGCGAAAATGATGATTATGAGGAAGAAGTTATTTTAGATAGTCTGTATGTTCCTGTAAATCATAAATAATGTCAAATAAAAAACTTTGTATTATTTTCATGTTTTATTTATTTAAATCTGATGAAATACAATAGAAAATGATTACAAAACAATAAATATGATATAAAATACAATACATGATATAAGTCAGTTACAAATAAAAAAAAAAAAAAAGATCATAAAACAGTACATGATAGAGTGAAAAAAAAAGTGTCAATATCTGCTATGAACTGAACCATCCAATGCATTGTATGTTAAAACTGTATCATGCAAAATCAATGCATATACTTTAGTGTTGTCTGGAAACTTGGTCTTCCTCGTCTCAAACTCAATCTTTATATCAATAGTTGATGATTTTGTTGCATTCGGTTGATGGGAACAATCGATGACGAATAGTGGATTCTCTCTAAATTGTCCAATGTCCATCAGAGGTTCACTCATATCTTTATCATAATAACTTCGCTGGAAACTCTCAAAAGCATAATAAGCAGGAGCATCAAGTTTTTTATCGAAATTCAAATTCCAACGCTCATATGGATAAACTTCAGAATTCAAGTATACTCGAATACTATTGATATCAGCAGTTGTGAATTTTGTAATATCTTGTGTTCTATCTTCAGATGTGGTAGTACTTTGGAATGCGATGATGACAAAACGAGGAGTTTCCAATGCGTTAGTTGTTTTGATGGCCCATATGTCTGAAGAAGTCCCACGTAATGATGGTAGTTCATAGAGGTCCCACATACGATACGCCAACTTGATTTTGGCATTCAGACCGCTTTTGTTTATTCTACTCAAAAGTTTGAGCTTGTGTTTATCATCTGGTACAATATGCCTTATTTTCCATTCGATTTTATTTATTTCCAAATCAGCATCAACCTCACCTATATATGAGTTTTTGAATGATCGAGCGATAATCAAAATCAATTCCTGTTTGGCATTCAAGATACTTTTGTTGTAATCTTCAGCAAAACCCATCAAATATTTCAGTGGTAGTTTTCCACTAAAAACATGACTGTTTGTATCCAAGATATCTTGCTTCAATTGTGAAAGTCCCCAACCAGATGTCAATAATGTGTTAGCATGAGATTGTCCAAATGATATCATGGTTTTCATTGTAGATGTTATCCCAGGTTTTCTAACAACAGCCACTTGTTCACCACCCATTTCATAACGAATTTCGTCAAAGAGAAATGCAATTGCATTATTCGAGAGATAGCATGTTTTCGCTACATCTTTGGGGGTGAATTTACCTTCTATGTAAATGAAGCTCTCGGCAATATCTAGTATAACATCTTGATTATTGATTGCAATTCTGATTTCATCCGAATTCCTGAATAGCGGTGATCCATAGGGCTTATATGTGTGCTCATGTAAACTTATGAGAGAATGATCGAGCACTGGTTCATTGAATATATTCAACTTTTCATTGTTTGTTTCGAGCACCATTGTTATTTTCTCACTTTCAATCCAATCGATTTCAAAAATTTAAGATCACTCACAGACAGAGCGTTATGTGCTAACTGTTTAGCATACACTTGTGGAATGAGCTTCTTTTTATGCACACCTTTCTTTTTGATAGTGCAACTCGTTTGGGATTGTTCAATGCGATTTTGTCTATTATAAATGAAACCCATAACAACAGTTATTCGATTTTCTTCAATTCCAAAATAATGAAAATCTCTTCTTCACTTCCAAAATCGATAAGGTTATTTTTTTCATCCAAAATACGCACTGTAATGTTGTGAATCAATTGACGACCTTCTGGACTGACAGGCATATATATAATACTGTGTGGTTCTTTAGTGAGATTGTAGCCAGGTTCAACATCAATATCGAATGAGAAAAGAATGTGGGATTCTTCACCATTTATATATGAACCAGATATTATATTGCAATCTAAGCGGATAAGTCTCACAGTTGTAATGTTTATTGGTAATGATGATTCATGTATCTGATTTGGTGGAAATATTTCATGAGCGAACCCCATCATTTCTGCTATTGAATTTGGATGTGTCAGATCAATTTCATATTTGGATCGCATTTCACATTTGAATGTATTATTATTGGCGTGTAGATAGAAAATATCATCTGCAACGACATCATTTGGTTTTTTATCATGAAACAATCTGAACATGATATGTTTCTGTATGACGGCATTGATCTCTTCTATTTCATAAGCACCACATGGAATTTCAATTGTCAACTTTTGGGGTATCGATGAGTTGTCATTACTGATTCTAAAACTAACTAAGTTATTAGCTTCAGTTATATTATTGATTGTATTGCACCCATAGAATCCCAAAAGTCCTAATCCATAACGACTGTTCCTATCCAATTCAATTGGTGGAAAAAAATCCGCACTCAAGACACTTGTCCCGACAGCTTGTAGCTCGAACTTTCGTGACATGACTGATGAATATTTTGAAACACATTTCAATTTATTATTGTACACAGCAACAGCACATTTGAGACAATTTACACTTTTTGGAAGGTGTTGTATTGTAATAAGTATCATTTTTATTGATACCAATATTCACATCCTCTATATTACAAATACAACACATAGATTTCCGAGGTATAGGACCGTCATTAACATCCGATTCTGAATTTTGATCGTGGTGGTGGTGCTCATAACAATATCTATGTTTCATTATATCGATGTCATCTTGCAGATGCTTAGGCAACTTTTCCCAAACATATGCAATCTCATGTGCAACACATGCAAGTATCACTTCCTTAGGCATATTTGCAAGCATCACTTTATCCATTTTTTTCAAGGTACCATATTTTGAAAACATTCTAAGTGAAAACCCCATTCCCTTGATAGCCTCCCGATCCAGTTTTGGTGTTGAATCCATTTTTATTTGGAAAATTATTTAGAGAGAAACTGCAAGCACAAGTGACCACAGAGAACTGTATTAAATTTCTGTTGTCGATCATAGTTATATTTGATTTTTACATTCGAACATTTTCGAAAGAATCGAGTCAATTCCAATGGTGGGGGTAGATCTCCAAAACTATCGAAATATGTGACTTCTTTCCCACATTTTTTATATGCCACCCAATGTGTTCCTGGTCCACTTATTCCATCTAAATTAACAATAGCTGTCTCGTTTTGTTTTGGACCTGAAGATGGTAATCTATCACGCATAAAAACACCACGAAAATGTGGAATTTTCATTTTTTGTGCATAATAACTGAGATCGAGATCAGTAAGAGGCCTCTGAGGTAGGGGTTCAATTAGTTTTTTGTTTTGTTTGTGGCTTTGTATGGTTTTAAATATAGTCCTAAACCTTTACGGTATGGTTTGAGATATATTCCACTTCCGCGTTTGCCTAATGCTACAGCCTCCATGGTTTTATTGTGACGATTGGCTTCCATTAAAGCCGCTCTGCTGGCTTTTGCCGAATTCACGGCCTTGGTAATACCAGCAGCGGCTCCCGCCAAACTTCCTAGTGCGGATAGTCCAGCAAAAATTGGTATCAATGGTAAAAGTCCACCGATCTTGGGAACAGGAATTATGCGTGGTGTGCGGATTTTCTTCTTTCCACCGGCAGCTTTAAGGTATTTACGTGCCGCCTGCAATGCCACAGTGATAGCTTTTTTGCTATTATTCGTCACAAATTGATTCCCACCAGCTTTCTTCAATACATTTCGCACTTTATGGACTATCCCAGCACCAAATGCAACTTTTTTAATTTTATTTTTCTTCGTTTGTTTCCTCTTACATTTTTTCTTATTGGTACTACAACCCATGCCCATATGTCTTTTCGCTTTCATAATGTTGGTGACAAGTAATGCAGCTGCTCTTTCCCCAATACTCGCGTCCTTCGATTTAACCCTATCCCAAGCGCTGTATTCAAGTTCTTTGTCGGCTAAATGTCTTGCTGCAAGATCGGATGGATGCTTAGAATATTGAATATCGTGTTTTTTGCATTCAATATCTAATTTATTGATTCCAGGGTCGTTACGAGCTAAACGTTGTTTCAATTTTGTACCCGGTCCACAGTATTGATAACCTCCGGGTAGATGTAATTCGAAAGGAAGTTTGTTTATTAAATCATTAACAAAACCACAACCTCTTTTAATTTTACGATCACTTTCAATACGTCCGTATCGTTTGATGGTACACATTGAAATGAATAAGCTAATAACATTTATATAGTCTCCAACCACGGCACGATGCGCATTGTAAAACAGAAAGAAAAGTTTGCTGTAGATAATCTAGATGAGAAATTTGGTTGTGGATTGAATGGACAAAGGGTATTCAGACATGGTCCACTACTTCCATCATCAGTTCGAGGACTCATTATAGGACCTTCAAATTGTGGAAAGACGAATGCAATGATATCACTATTAACACATCCACAAGGACTGAGATTTAGAAATGTGTATCTCTATTCGAAATCACTCAATCAACCTAAATATCAGTACTTGCGAAGTGTTTTGGAACCTATAAAAGGATTAGGTTTTTATACATTCAGCAATAATGCAGAAATAGTGGAACCCTCCGACGCTAAGCCTAATTCTGTTTTCATTTTCGATGATGTGATATGTGAAAAGCAAGATATTATTAGATCATATTTCTGTATGGGACGTCATAAGGATGTTGATTGTTTTTATCTAGCACAGACATATTCACGGGTACCCAAACAGTTAGTGCGTGACAATACCAATTTCATTATAATGTTCAAACAAGATGAGACGAATTTACATCACATTTATTCAGATCATGTTTCACCCGATGTAACATTCAAACAATTCCAATTGATGTGTGTTAAATGCTGGGAGGACCAATATGGATTTCTAGTCATTGATAAGGATAGAAAAATAGATGAAGGTAGATATCGCAAAGGATTCGATAGTTTTATATACCCATGATCTTGTTTTTGGAACTTATTCGATCACTGAATATTGTAGTGGTCACTTCACCAACGAATTAAGCTTTAATTCAAAAAAAGGGCATTATGAATACAAAAAAAGATCCTGAAAATAAAAACAATGAAATAAATTTGAAACGTCAACTAGTAGAGACAACAGAAGCTGTCAGGCAGAAATTCAACTCTATCAAGAATGATAATATTGAAAATCGTACGACACTTGAAAGATTGTATGAGCCCATAATGAAACCATTGAATGTTTTATCATCAAACGCTACTTCTAAATCACCAGTGTTATCACCAAATCATGGAACTGTTCAATCTACTTCAAATTATCCCATGAGTACTCCAATAGGAAGAAAACAATCTTTTGGTAGTGTATCATCTGTGAATAGTGACACGAGCACACTTCAAGACGATATGAGAACAACTCTATTCGAAACACCATCATCGTCCCACATCGATTCCTCGGATCCTGACATCTCACCTGTTATGAATGAAAGTGGTGAAGATGTTTTGATGAAACATTTGAATAATATAAAATCTAGAAATCCAGCATATGATGGAACATTTGGCGTACGTATGGATCCAATTACACAAAAGCTGAAAATGGGAAGTCTAGTGGTAAATTTCAAAGATGGAAACATTTCATTTTGGGATGCTAATAAAGTGAAAAAATATGAATGCGCAGGTAGTCCAGAATTGTATGATATGATTTTTTTGAAGAATCCACAAGATGTTGATAATGAAGAAACTCGTCAAGTATATTCCAAAATATTGAAAATAACGAATGCTCCATATAAACAATATCATCTGAAGAATGGTTTTAAAAATACAAATTCTAAAAAATTTCGTGAAGTTATCAAACCTCTATTAGACTCACGACAATATCCAATAAGAAGTAGAAGTAAAATTGGTGGAGCACTCAAACGAGTGAAAATGGAGAAAATATATAATTCTAAACCTGTGAATTATGTGTACTGGAATTCACCGAAAGAGTTAGTTGCTCGCCTACGACTATTGGTAGCTTCAAAGTCAGCCGGACATACCGGACATGATAATGAAATAATTTCAATAATTGAAGAATTACGTGAAGAAGGTATAATATATTAACATATTCACATGTAATGATCACTGTCACATCATCATTCAATGCAGTAACATTATCACTTTTTCTCTTTAATCATATTGAAATAGAATGACTAATGAAATAAGTGATGTCAAACGACAAGTTGTTAATGAATTACATAAACCTGCAAGACGTAATTTTCGTAGAAGAATAACCACCATCAAAGGTTTTGCAGATCTATGGCAAATAGATTTAGCTGAACTGCAACCTTATGCAAAAAGTAATGAAGGATACCGATATATACTTGTAGTGATAGATTGTTACTCCAAATATCTGTGGACTGTAGCAGTTAAAGATAAAACAGGTAGTACAGTAACTAATGCAATGAAACATGTACTGAAAGAAGCCAAATACTCCCCCAAACACATACAAAGCGATCAAGGGAAAGAATTTTTCAATAAAAGCTTCTCATCTCTCATGCGAGAATATAATATCAATCATTATTCAACATTTAGCACAAAGAAGGCAGCTATAGCAGAAAGAGTGATTCGTACAATAAAGGCATGGCTCTACAAGGAATTTTCGATGAGAGGTCACCACAAATGGCTTGATATTCTTCCAATTATAACTAGTAGATATAATAATAAAGTTCATCGTACAATAGGTATGGCACCCATCAATGTTGATTCAACAACAAAATTAAAATTCAAGGGTATCAATGGAATTGGAGGAAGACAAAGTAAACCCAAATTCCAATTAAATGATATTGTACGTATAAGTAAATACAAACATATTTTTGAAAAGTCTTACACTGCGAATTTTACCACGGAGCTATTCAAGATTGTTAAAATTAATAAAACCATCCCAACGACTTATAATCTTGAAGATATGAATGAACAGCCGATTAGAGGATGTTTTTACGAAGAAGAGTTATTACGAACCGAGAATCCTGACGTATATCTGATTGAGAAGGTGTTGAAGAGAAGAAAAAATAAAGTATATGTAAAGTGGTTAGGCCTTCCTAGCGAACAAAATTCTTGGATTGATGAATCAAATATGGTTTAAATGTATATAATAGTGACTTTTATGAATAAAGTAATATTAAAGTTCATTATTGTTTTCATTTCAATTATAAGTATGTGAACTGAAAAATATTGCAGCGGTAAACATTGCCCCAGCCATTCGCAATGTTCTGTGTATACCAAACCAAATTAATTGTATACTCCATTCCCGCTTATATTTTTCAACTCACGATATTGAAAACACATTATCATTCCCAAAACTAATCGCCGTCACTTTGAAATGCAGTATCCAACTCTTTTTGCCAATTATCTCTCACTGATAATGCTGTCTCATAAAGCTTAGTCGACTCCTCAAGCTCAGCCTGAGCTTGCATTCTCGAACGTTGATGGAATTGCTTATCTTTACCAATTTTTGAACGGAGTTCATCAGCATCTTTAGACATTCTAGCCAATTCAACTTCGCTAATGCAATCTTGGCATCTAATGCTTCAAGAGTTTCATTATTAGCATTAATAGCTCGCTCACTCTTTTCAAGTTCAGCAATAGTCATCTGTGCCTTTACAAGACGGCATTTTGCTTTCCTTTTCATTTCCCCAAACCGATGGAGGGGGCTGAAAGAAGATAGCGGTTCAGCTTTCAAATCACTCTTCATTTCTTTAGGAGTACCTTTTGGCTTCCTCTTCGATCTGTCACTTTTCGTTGCGGGTTTTTTCTGTCGCACAACACTTTTGGATTCTTTCTTTTCTTTAAAGTCAGTGACAATCGATGAAGATGCCTTAGTAACCTTCCTCTTGATTGTTCTAGATTTCTTATCAACACCAAGAGGAAGGGTAGATGAAGAGTGTTTGAGTGATGATAATTGCGAAACGATCGGATTTTCAATAATAATTTGCCCATTTGGTTCTGGCACATCTGCAAAGTTAACGAAGTCGTTAATATCAAAATCATTTATCGAATCTTGACTCGATAAATGTAATACTGGAATATTTTCAAAATCAGTCTGATCGATATCAACAAGTGGTGAACCATCTTCAGCAATCAATAGCGGCATAGAGCTCATGATTATTAAGGTCTGAGGAATGATATGTGATAGCAATAGAATGTGGATAGGAAAGGTGATGATGTTACTGAGACCTCACCATTTATAGAAGAAAATAAACTAGCGCATGCGCTCTTTCATCAACTGACACATGCGCTCTCTCACTAAACTATTCACGCATGTAACAATCTTTGTCATTTAAGAGGAAAACTTTGTGTTGCATGCATGTATTTTTAAATGTTAGAAAATAATACAAATAAATTCAAAATATATATATTTATTAATAATAGAGGACAATAACGATAATAAAAAATGAAAAATGTTAATATGTCTCTGTGGATGTGGAACTTTCTTTGACTCTATTCCTCAATAGTTGTTGCTCGTGCGTCAAACACCAACATTGAAAAAAATGGATTCTCCTATTGGGGTAGAGTTGACCAACCTTCTCACACAGATCCCAAGTACTTCTACATGCATTGCATACATGATTCCAACAATTCATGGAATATGTATCACAACGCAAACAACGTTGCAGTGGAGTTGGAACGGCAGCACAGGTACCACAAATATTTCTACAGATACCTATATTGTTAAATATTATAGGTTCGGAACACTTCAGACACTGTAACTGTTGTTGACGATAATCCGATTTTGTTCGCTTCGGTGGATGAGAAGGAGGCGATAGTTGAATCCGCAACACGCAATCACTACACATACCAGTACATGGATTGATTGAATCCTTAGGTCTACTTATTTGACAAAAGTAGCACACAATAGCCCCTGCAATCATCATTGGGTAGACACACACTTTTGGTTTTTCATTCCACTCTTTTGGAAACGGCATTTTACTAATTCGATTAGAAATATTAAGAGATGACTTACAGAAACTCTGAATGCTCTCTCCTATACCTACGATCTCTATTTATACAAATCAACATCATGTGGAAGTATAGTGGGATAACTTCTCCTACTATTCCACTCTAAACGAGTCAAGTGGGAGTCGCATCACCTCCTATATAAGTTGACTTGCAAACCTAGAGTTCATTCATTCACTCTCTACAACTGTGAGCAAACAACAACAAGATGAATTCTGCAAAAATAAATGCTGCATTAAATAGAATAGCTGCTGTTGATGAAAACAATTGGATAGACGAATCAGATGATGAGGATGTCAATGTTCCGCTAGAGGAAGTAATAGTTGAAGCAGAAGATGTTGGAGTCGATGAAGATGAGATAGACGAAGTTGAAAACGAGGCCAACCAAAGCGACGAAGATGATGACGTGATGGAGTTTGAGAGGGTCATGGATGAAGAAGGAGATGATGAAGGGATAGAAGCTGACACAACTGAAGGTGATGGTGCTATGAGGATCGGTATGCGAACACTCAATGTCAGTGAGACACTGGAAGATCCCTTGGATTTGTATTGTGCATTGGATGCATACGTATTGATCAGCACAATAGATGGAGAGAACAAAAAACTATGTTGGTGCTGCTTTCGGTTTTATTCGCATAGAAACAATAATGGAGGGTGGTATGCCCATGTCAACACCCACAACACTGTCTCAATTATGGAAATGGGACAGAATTGGTGTGAAGCTTGCGAGAGGCCACTAACAAACTTCACCCGAGTATCTACATGTATTATATGTAATAATGTCCAACCTGTGGCACAATAACCGTGGACCAACTGGTCAAAAAAAACAACAGCCCTTTTCAGGGCTACATTATTCACACAAACAGTAGTTAGTTGTATTAGTATTCATAGATTATGTGACAAATGAATACTTTGACTAATAAAAGTCTAAGTTGGAAATTTGTTAGTCTTTGAATATCTATACATTATATGACAAATAAATTACTATTTGTTAGTCTTTGAATATATATACATTATATGACAAATAAATTACTACTTTGACTGAAAAGTCGAAATTTGGAATTTGATAGTCATTGAATATCTATGCATATGATGAGTACTACTTTAAATGAAAGTTGAAGTTGGCATTTGTCAATCATTCATATGCATATAATGATGAATACTTTCACATACATATATTTCGTTTGAGATTATAATGTTAACATAATGTTAACAATGGTATGAATCTGTTTCTGTTTGAAAGTATAATGGTAGCTCTGAAAAGAGCTATTTTTTTATTGTTTCAGTCTTTAATTGTAGCCCTGAAAAGGGCTGTTATTTTTTATTAATCCATGCAATGATATGGACTAACGCTCCTCATCTTCAGAAACAATAATTATGGTATCGTCATCTGAATCAGATGATATACTAATGATATCATCCTCATAGTAGTCATCTGAATCAGATGATATACTCATGATGTCGTCGTCGTCATAATCATCTGAATCAGATGATATACTAATCACATCATCCGCATTATTATCGTCAACAGCATCTATGTCGTCCTGAATACCTTGTTCCACTCGTTCTGCGAAATCATCAGGAAGATCATAGATTCGCTGCAGAAATTGAGCGAAGGTTGTACTCAAATGATCAGACGTTGAATCTATTTCATGTACTTGGATGGGTCCTGTACTCGACATTGTGGAAGAATGATATAGAACTGGGATTGTTGCTATATTTATATTGGAAGAAATGAAATGGAGGGGGTGAAATGTAGAACAGTGTTTGAGATTCGAAAACATCAAGAATGAAACTCTGAGCGATTATTAGGAGAAATTCTTAGTGATTATTATGGAAAAAAAACTAATAAGAGGGGGAGGAAGGGAGAGGAAGGGAGGAAGACACTGCCCCAGCCTCGCAGTGCCTCGTGTACACCAACCAAAAAGTGTGTACTCCGTGGAAGGAAAGGAAAGGAAATGATGGACGAGTAGATGATTATATGTCATCATCGGAATTGAGGACATCATCATCGATCAGGATTGGGGATGGCGGAGGACTATCCTCGATGAGGATAGGGGATGGTGGAGGACGTCTAACGTCAAGCTCGTCATCAGCATCATCGCCAGAGTCGTCGTCGTCATCATCGTCGTCGTCGCTGCTCATTGGGACAATGTCATCATAAGCAGGGTCCCACCATCCGTCAGGATCTGGATATTCCGAATCGTCCAAGTGTCCTTCGTCACTGCCAGTGACATGTTGAACTTGCATCCTGATGTCGTGATCCTGGTATTCATATGGCGGACTGTGGGGTTCCGTGGTGGAAGAGACTACCTGTACCTGGCTGTTATCCCAGTAATTGAAGTTGTACCCCTGATCCGGGCAGCTATAGGGTTCGGAGGTTGAATCGGGTTCCATCTCGATGCTAGCTGATCAACTGAATGTTTCATCAGATGATTTCTACTTTTATACTTTCGAGAGGGAGTGGGAGAGGAGTGGGACATTGAGTAGGGGTAAATTGCAGTGAGACATAAGACATATTCAATGAGTAGGGGTAAATTGCAAAGTGACATAAGACATATTCAATGAAAGAGATACTTGAATGGATAAAATACAAATGAAATATACTTGTCGATTTCACTATGAAACATGTCTATTTTTTTATTTTTTAAATTTTCTTCACATGGAATTATTTACAAGTGATTAGAGAACACAAAAATTGATGTGAGGTATTTGTCTAGAAGAACTTGGAATTGAAATAAAAAAATAATAATAATAATAAGAGGAAGTGAAGAAAAATGCTCCAACCATCGCATTGTTCAATGTGTACCAAACCAAAAAACAGTGTACACCCTTTATTTCACTTCCTTTTCCTTTATTCAATATAAACTTAACAAATATAAACTTAAAACTACCATAATTAAATATTCCTAACTAACCTAAAACTAATCTTATATTTATACTTAATCTACAAAAAAGGGTCCATAGCTGTCCATAACCTTTTGTGTAGCTCTATCGAAGAGGTTGCCGCTTCACACCTTTCCTCCAGAGATGCAATGTCACGATCTAGTTCGGCCATTTCTTTCTCTATTTCCCTACGTCGCTTAACCTTTTCACCCTTTAGGCGGTTCATGTTAGTCAACGCGGCCTCACTAGATCGGGCAGCATGTTCTATTTCTTTGCATCTCTGTAGAAAAGTATTCATCTTTTCACTCACCTCTCCGATAGGCTGTCGCACTTGTGGCACCAACACCTCAGGATCCGCCGGTGTCGCTGGCAGCGGTGGTAGTCGCGTCACCAACGGCGACAATATCACCAACTCCGGAGAAGGACTCCTCGGAATTTCCACTGCTGCTGGTGCTGCTGCTGGTATGGAGGCCCTCTTACGAGAGGTCGAAAAACTACCTGCATAAGGATTAGTCCTATTGCAAGTAGCTCGGTACTTTGAAATAGGACCAACCCTTGCTGCAGGTCGTTGGCAAACCTTCTTCACAGCCCTGACTTCCTCCTCCTCCTCGAATAAGTCAGGGCTAGAAGATCTACACCTAACTCGCGAACGCGAAGTGGTTGCCTGGTCACCCGTCACCGCTCTCGAAGATGCTGCCTCCTCCTGGTCAGCGGACACCGGCAGAATAGACGCCACAGCATTATTCACCTCCTGTGTATTGGTTGCCATTCTGAAAAAGAAGAAATAATACAAAGTTAGTTGATATAAAAAAAATAACATTCTTAATTTACTTACTCAAATGTCAAGTTAGTCGTCGGAAGCTACTGCCTTGAAGTGGAGTGGACTGCTCTCGATGAGATGACTTCTCGAACTGAATGTTGTGTAGTGCTCTCCGGAGGGTATCGACTTCGATGCGTGAGTGGTGGGAAAATGGTGGGAGCGCACATGCGCGTTGAGGGTAGGGGTGTACATGCGCAAATGTTGGGAGTCGGGGGGGGGGCGGGGCTTCGGGGAGGGGAGGGGCGGGGCTTCGGAAAGGGGGCGGGGCTTCGAGAAGGGGCAAAAAACGCGCCCCGGATGCAAGTGGTGGATGTTGAGCGCTAAAATTCGGCCGCTCCGCGGTCGAGCGGTCGCTTGCGGTCGCTCGGCCGCGGAGCGGCCGAATTTTAGCGCTCAACATCCACCACTTACATCCGGGCCGGATGCAAGTGGCGGATGTTGAGCGCCCCAGGCCGCGAAGCGGCCTGCTGAGCGATCGCTTCATGATCGCGAAGCGATCGCTTCGCGATCGCCTATTAACCTAACGTAAGTATGCAGCTAACCTAACGTAACTGTTAACCTAACCTAACGAGGGAATACTAACCTAACACCTAACCTAACGTAACTATGCAGCTAACCTAACGTAACTATTAACCTAACATAACGAGGGAATACATTCACCATGTTGGTTCCATTAATACATCATCAGTTGGTTTTGGTTTTGGTTGTATTATTCTATGATTTGGATTAACGTTCAGTCCTGGATATCCCAGTCCACCTGATGATGATGGCTTGACTTTATAGTTTCTCTCCAAAACTTCTTTATGGTTTTTCTCCAATACTTCAACTCTCTGTTCCAGTACATCATACTTTTTCATTGTAGTCCCTGTTATGTTTGACATAGCATCAAATTTTTTATTTGTAGACGCTGTTATGTCAGACATTTTTATGTCTACATCACTTGTAAGTTTGTCAAATTTACGAGTGAAAGTTATCCGAGCCTCTGCAATTTTATCGTCAAATGCTTGCCGGGCGTCCCGAGCAATATTGCCTATTGTGGATTGTATTGCAGCTTGTAGGGCTAGAAGTATAACTTCCTTTGCTCCATTAATTTCCCCCTCAAGATATGATACAGTTACACAATCACTCTTGTCAATTGGTTCACTTGTATTTTTCAATATTTTCCTTTGCATGTCATAATGACCATCTTTTGTTAATTTAAAACCATTCCCAGGAGGACCTCGAATGACATTACCACCCCATTTTCTTTTTCTACCAAACTTATCGATTGTTTTAGACATTGTGCACTCTACGATGATTCTCTTCAAACTGATATTTCTGTCATTTACATTATACTATATATTGCAGTAATTGATTAGGGAAATAGAAATAATACAAATAAAATTTTAATCATTTTATATTCATTACAGTAATACATATACATACATACATAATACATTAATATCACATTACTTCTATCATATATTATTAATTATAAATGGCTACATAAATATCAATATTGAATTTTCCGGTTTTGAAGATATTGAATGATATTTCAATCATTGATCTCGGCAGATAATAAATTAATCAATTGATCCAATGGAGTCTCCTGAGATTGTGATTGTTGAATAATATTACTTATCCAACGAATGTTCTCATTTGGATCGTTTTCATAAAATTCAATATCATTATGACCCCAAGGAAGAGTGTGGGTAGTATTCGGAATGATAAATCGTTTATCGTCGTGATATGATAATGCAACTTTATTTTTCAATTCAGTATACATATCATGTAACACGCTTCTAAATGAATTCATCTTTCTGAATATCATACCACCTTGTTCGACGATTTTTTGATAATCTTCGCATGTCAATTCATTCTTTATTACAGATCGTTTAACCCCTTTGGCTTTCTTAAATTCACCATCAACAGATTTCACATAATATGCTTTAGCACCTGTACCATAAAAACTCATGATTGGATCATTTGGAAATTCATCTTTGAAGTTACCCAAGACTGAACTTGTTACTGGAATATTGAATTGGTTAACTATACTGTAATTGGATGTATCAAATCTACTTATGTTAGTTTTTATGAATTCATAAAAATTTTCTGTGTTTACTTTAAGAATGAGCGAGTCGGTATCTGTGTAAAGTAAAGAGACATTTTCATCAAAGTGTTGTTTGATGCATCCATAGAAAAAGTCATACATGACTGTTTTAGATAATTCTAATATGGAAAATCCCAAATATAATGGTTTATCGTAATGAACCTTCACTCTACCCAATTGAATGGCAACGAAATTATCAGTGAAAATTGAACAATTTTTGAAATTTGGTTTGGCTATGAGAGTGCTGGCACCTATATTTTTCTTTATATTTTCCCAATGTGTAACGAGTCTAACATCAATTCGATTATCTACATTCTCCATTGTCTTTCCATACACCGCATTATTCATTAGTTTATAGAAATCTTTAACAGATTTGTTGTTAGACCTATTACGCATTTCAGTATTAAGATCTATATAGGGTTTCATCCAGCATGATTGTTTGAATTTCAATACTCTATGTGTATTCATTACAATCAATCCATTTTTGACAGCTTGCTGTAGATTCCTATAATGAACAATATATTTTCTTTTATCATTCAAATTTGGAATTAATTTGGGAATTTTCGATTGTGTACGAGGTGGTATTATTTTTTCGACTAAAAATGGAAGGTCAGAATGTTTATCATGCAACTCTTGTGGATAATGAATGTCCACTTCAAATACATACCCATACGGACTATCAGTACTCACATCCATCACATCAAGATTAAGAATTTCATTTGGTGTCAACCATGTAAATTCACTTATTGGTAGAGGTTGTGACATACTGTGACCGTATAGATTTGTTGCATCTAAATATGTAATGAATGTGGAAGGTTCATTGGGATTATAATTGGGTAAAAATCTATTATTTGCTATATGTTTCCTCTCGCTACATTGACTAATTCCACCTCGTATACCTTTTTGAAAAAAGTGAATCATATCAATGTCAGTTAGTAATTCCAATTCAACATTAGTGAACTTCAACATGGCATCCCATGATAATCCAGGTGCAGTGTAATATTGTGCCGGATCTAAGTTATATATCTCTAAACTTGTGGTGCGGAAATTTTCAAAAATATCACATAGTAGCAATACATCCGACTTCAAATACAAATCAGAGTATTCCCCCAAATTCTGACACTCGAATAAATTCCAAACATTTCTAGCCCTATCATAATCAGTTTCCGATATATGTTCACAATTGAGTGTGTCATAAAACTGATTTTTTGTCGGAAGTAATGGATAATTCAATTTGTCAATGTCATCAACAAAACTATATGGAAATACACCTTTCTGTCTCATCAAATTGAATTTCTCAATTTGTGGGAAATGTTTGTGCATCTCCAAACATTGATCGGAGGTCAAGTTTGCACCCAACTTCTCCAACGAATTAGTCATAAATTTATAACTATCGATAAATCTCATTTTGAGATAATTCTTCCTAACCACACCATCTTTATCGGTATAGCTGTGTGTAAAGAGATGCTTCGTGAAAGATATATATTTCTCTTTAGTTTGCGGGATAACATCAACTTTCTCTTTATTCCTATACAATTCTTTTATGAATAAATGACAATCATAACCACTTAAATTATGAAAAATGATAGGTATGAAGTTTGGTATTTTGAAATTTAAATTACATTTCGAGTGAGCGGCATGTGATCTTTTCTTTCCTGTGACATGACAATGATCTCTTACTTTGACGTCACCATCAGTAAATGCTTTATTACATATACCACAAGTTCTGGCTGCAGCAAACTGTTCTTCTTCTTCGACAGTTTGTGTATCCATTGGTTTAGGGTTTCTGAGATGATTTTCATGTATCTCTTTCAAATCATCTTCAATGCTACTCACAAATTTCTGAGCTGCATCTACACCCCTATATGTAACAAATTTTGTCAAATCATCATTATATGAACACTTTATCAAATAAGCAAATGAATATGGGGCATGTTTGAATGTTTTAATCGTGTATGAACTTCCAGGATTTGGCTCATTCACATGAATCGGTTTAAGCACTGATTCAAAATCAGCATACACTACAAATGGCACCCTCATTTGCCTCTCAAAGTTTTCAAACATTAGTTTATTTTCCGCAACCATTCTACCATATTTATTGATCTTTAAATTAGTAGTTGGTGTTGTGGTACTAATGTGATTACAATCATACATATTATGACGTAAAAGCAATCTCTCATCAGAAAAATATATCAAACATCCGTCACAAAAATATTTTTTCTGTCTATGAGCTGATAGTTGATTAGAAACTAATCTTGAAAGATCTTTGATCCAACAATAGTGACCATTACCGGAGTCATCAGTTATAAACAACAAATTGACATGTCTCCGGAGTCTTCTCTGTGAGTATCGCAATGGACCAATCACTTCATACTTCATTTTACCCTTCTCAAATGTACTCTCTAAACCGTAAACATTAATTGAAATATCATTCCTATCTTCGAATATTTCGATACTCTTATTATTAACTTTAACCGGAAAATCCATACCTGTGACATCTAAAACAGTGGAAAAATGTGGATATGACGTAAGTTCGGACACTCGACTATCTGCAGGATATAATGCTGATGTTATAGCCCAAGCAAAACAATATTGATCTTCATTACGAACATTCACAACAGCTTTCTTCCATTGAATACATTGAGGCAGCTTCACATATGAACGTCCTTCCAGTGGACTGTATTTATTAATGTTGACCTCGAGAAACAATATTTTTTCACAAGTCCAACCTGAATTATAAAAAAAAAAATATTACTATTCAATCTTATTGAAATTTTTAAAAAATAAATACCTGAGTCACGATCCTGGAACTCAGTCGTTTGAGCCACAATTACATCACGGAATCCATCAAAAACAGCATTCAAATCTGATGATTGGTCCACTATTTTATTTTGGGAATTAAATGACTTCGTGTCCCTCGAATCATCAGTCTGAAGAATATAATTCCCAAAAACTTCCATATTCACCTTGATGCTTTTATGGATCCTGATGGCTGATTCCAGTAATTCAATGACCTTCTGCCTAATCTTATTGAAAAATGACATGTAGTCACTGGTTACAATCGAACTCTCCACCCTGTATGTAGCAATGCGGCAATTGAATGCATTCGTTATAATTTGAACACCGTCAGACAATTGAACACATGCATTATTTTTATGACTCATGGTTCTTCGGTGAGAATTCACTTGGCTCATAGGAATTGTCACATTACAACAATTGCACGTATACATAGGTGTTGCATTATCCACTCTCACCCGTTTCACTGCAGGCCCTCCTTGGCAACTCTGGAGCTGATGCCGACGAAGATTATCACTACGAGTGAAAGATTTACCACAGTCACAGGAATACATTTTATTTAATAGTTCTCACTAACTCACTTGATGTAAACTGACATAGCCAACACTCGTACGCTTCTTAAATACACTCTGATAGGACCCGTCAAGACGTCATAGCCAACCCCACTTCTCAACTACATGCGCCAAGATTACCTCCCAACTGAATGCGATAACAGATGTCGATATACGAGCAAGCAGTGGTCGTTGCGGTCTCGGAGAGGGTAGACGCTAGGCAAACGGTCCTCGGCTGCCGTTGTGTCACCATCGATAGCGGGGCTAGAGCGAACCTTCATCGCTTCGGGAGAGGTGAGGGCAGACCGATGAATACGCATTACTCTGCCACACGTCGTGGAGTGAACATGTCGCTCTCTAGCCGTTGAACGGTTATTGCTGTGACGTCACTCCACTACTAACTTGGTGCCCTAACACCGATGGAGCATTTATTACTTGGAGGATCTTCGAAGTATGCAGACGTATGTTTGTACATAGACAAACAAGCACATGATGAAACCCTGTACCGTGCATTCTCCTACACACACACACACACACACACACACACACACACATAAACACACAAAATCTCATATGAAAAAAAAATCTGAACGATCCATGCACCAGACACTTCAAGGTCACAACGCCTTGACTTCACTGCACAACAAAAAAACTTCACCAAACAACAACCAATAAAAAAAGCAATTAATACGTCATAGTGGTGGGGGGAGGCCGAGAATCAGCTGTAAACAACTACTAGAATTCGACAAATTGTCACGTAGGGTATACCTAACTCCCTTTCAGCCTCGTGCAGAGAAGCATTTGGAAATGCATGAAAGTATCCCAAAACTGTAATACCATTGTCATCATCATCCACTTTAGTCTTCTTACGAATGATTTTTGGACGGAAGGTTCCATTCAACCTACAGTTTTTTAGTAGTCGATTCATCACAATATTATTCGGCTTCGGAAGTTGTGGATATCTTTCATGAAATACTCGACATGTTCTACTTGCAATTCTATTGCACTCACCATAAATTATTAATAAATTCAAGAAATCTTCATTACTGTAACCTAATCTTGACATTATTCTATTATAATTGGTAGCTATCACAATCAGTCAAAACCACCAACGAAAGTCTGACGTTAAATAATTGGTTTATTTATTCATTTTTCCAAAGCACACTATTAAAAAATATTAATGTGTACTGTTGTACGTTAGAGACCAATACCTCAATGTTTACAAATTGTAACTTTTTCTAAGGTAGGTACATACCAATTTCGAAATGACTGATCTGAGACAGTTAAAAAACTGGATCAAAATATTACTGAGTATAAAAAAAATGTTGAATATCTAAAATAAGTGATGAATTCAGTTTCAGTTTGAAACAGTTTATCTCGAAAACGGTTCAAAATAGAAATAGTATTATCTGAACAAAGTTAATCTAAAATTGGATGTAGAGCTCAAAAATGTTGAAATATACAGGGTGTTCTATTTGAAAAAATTGAGTTCCTCTCATTTTTTCATGAGATCAAAGTATCTGCATTTTTTGAAGACCCTGTATGAGGCAAATGAAAATATGACTCGGAGTGAAGATCCTCATAGTATTACTCCACTCCATTTCAAATTTGATCGTTTTAGTGCAAGAGAGTTCAAGATTATCAGCATTTATAAAAGTTCATGTTTGGTAAAAAAATATCGAAATTAATTTATATCTTCTAAACGGTAATAGATAGGTATAGGGAAATAGTATATGAATTTGTTGACAAAGTGATAATGAATCATAATATGATATATTATATACGGGGTGTTCCATTTGAAAAATCAAAGAAGCCGCAACTTTATAGTAGAAGCGACAACGCTGCTTCGTCTGAAATATTTTAGGCGTGTAAGTCATATTGATTTATGCATACTGTTAAATTTTCAGGTTGATCCGTTGAATATTTTGTCAGAAACGGCTAATTAACGCTCATCATGAAAAGCCCTGTATATTCGGTCAAATCTGATGTTGCTTATAATAGTTTGTTCCCCCCCGAAATCAAACTTGCGATATAGATTCTTATATAAATGGAAACTTACTCTCTGTGTTTCAGTATTCAAATGCATCCGAATCTTATTTACTGTTATCTTTTTTTTGCATTGTTCACCATCGCTATTGGAATCACTACACAGGAAGAAATCTGCATTGTTATCAATCTCGTCATTACTATTAGTACTTGTCCAAGGACGCCACATTTTAAACAGAAAATTTTAAGTAATTATAACTACCCCAATATCGAATTTCAACACTCAAATTGCGATCAGTCAATCATAAAACTCGATTGCCAAGTCTACAGTCTACCTGGACTAATTCGCTGCCGGTTCAATTCTATGTATTGATTTTTTCGCCTTTGAGAGTGCCGCCAACTTTAAGATTGTAAAATATGGTTTACTTCAACTATACCTACTTTGGAATATTCATAATAGGATCTTAACTTTTACTGAAATATTCTTCGTTTAAATTTTTTAATTTTATTTTTCATTGTTTTTTATTTCCAACAGTAGAATGTTAAATAGAAAATAACCTGATTTTTCAATCTCTTAGTATGCTGAGCAGAACTGATCAGAAATTCCATGATACTGAATTAAAATCATTCCCAAACCATGTGTGACTTCCTTACAAAATAAAAAGAATTTAGGAATTTCTTGATATGCAGCGAAGAGAATTCTCTAGAACCGGTGAAAGAAACTGTCTTCGAAAACGTTAGTAATAATAATAATTGCATGTTCCAGTTAATGTCTTCGTGAGGGGAATGTCAACGCCGTTTCCAAGCGTTTACTTCTTTTCATTGTTTGTCATATAAACATAATATTTCATTTTACTTTCACAGGGAATGAAGATACAAACAGACAAAGTTCGCTACTGTATCCACAATTAGGTTTTTAGCCCATTTTTATGAGTCTACTTTGAACTTTGAATACTACTTCAATTCAATTAAAATAAGCGCCACTTTTATCACTTTTCCAGCGTTTTGGCCTTTTCAATACGTTTCAAACCACCAAAAACCGAATGGGAACTGACGCCCAGTTTTTCCGCCATCCAATGCACTGCTTGTGATGGGTCAGTCTCTACTAGGGTCTCCAAATGTTCATCCTGGATTACTGGATCCTGGATTTCAGGGTTCATCTTCAAGGTTAAAATTTCCGCAACGAAATTTCGCAAATCAAAGTCGCACTGTGTGTTCATTAACACTATCATTCGTAAAGGATAATTGACCTAATATCTAATATCCTAATATACCTAATATCCGCTGTATGATACCCAGATTTGTCGTGAAAGAAACCATATTCAATTCAATACCACAAAAACCCAGGCAGTGGTTTTCTCCAAGAAGATAAATGTCTCCGAACCGGATGTCAGGTCAGATAATTCCGCTTTCTGCTTTGATAAGTTTGTTGGGGGTTGAATTGGACACTAATATGTATCACTTCTATATATACTTTCAGAGGGGGGGGGCTTGTTCAAGTGACTTGGCACATTTGATTCCACCAAAAGCGGTACATATCAAAAATACGCGACGGACTGTGGCTCCTCATCGTTTTGAGGTTCAACTCAGTACACCTCGAACTTTACTGATTAAAAAATCGTTCATCTGGAGAACTGTGTTTATGTGGAATCAACTTCCTGAGAATGTTTTTCGAAATGAATTTAATCGCCAGCGATTCAAATCCAATGTGAATCGCTACTTTCGCACAGGCACCGCTCTGAGAGCGCTTTGAGGATTTTCCTGTAGTGCTTGTGTTTTGTCCATTGAAAAATGACGTATAAAGTGGTATAAGGTCGAGGTAACCCTACCAATGAAATATTTTGAAAAATATGTTGTTGAATATGTCACATCAACCAGTGAGAAAAATGTTTTTGAAGGATTTTGGTGCAGATAAAAAATTGCAATTGTTATTAACAAAATAAGATAAAAAAAATGGTATTTAGATTTTCGTTAATAACTCAAAAAAAATAATAATTAAGCAATTTTGAAAAAAGCTCGTTAAAAAGGAGGAAATTTTTAATGAAAAAATCCTGACTTCCGAAATTCTACCTCCAATATTTTTAATTTTAATTTGACGTTGAAAATAGGGTTCCGCGCGGCTATTACGGCATGCGCGCGCTGCCGCTAAACAGAGTTTATCAAAAGAAATAATTTTTTTATAACATAAAATTTGAAAAAATCTAGTATCTTCTTAACACTTGAATGAATCGAGTTCCGTAGAAAAAAAAGTTTCATTACCATTTTTCAAAAAGTTATTCAAATGTTAACTAACAAATTTTTTTCCATTCTCCGTTGGTATAAATAATGGGATAAAAGGTACAAATAATTGGCTTATACATTTAAAACTTCGTGGAGCCCTTTTGAATTTGTTTATTAAATTGTTTTAAACAAATAGAAAAATTCAATATTTTTGAAAAATTTTTTTTGCTATTTTTTTGTCTAGAGATAATTATGATTAAAAAAATTTTGTTTCCAAATTTTAATTTTTAACTGTTTGAAATCGATTTTTTTATTTCGATTGTTTAAATGATTGGTTAAGAAATAATTTTGCTTTTAAAAATCATAATGTACACTTTCAAATAGTTTGTCAAAAAAAAGTTTATTAGTTTAACAATTTGTTATAAACAAATATTGACCAACGTTATATTTTTTCTGAAGCAGAAAAAAAATTATAAAAACAGCTATATATAAAAAAATTCATAATTTTTTTTTATTTATTAAATTAGAATTTTTTTCTGTTTCAGAAAAAAAATATAACGTTGGTAAATATTTGTTTATAACAAATTGTTAAACTAAAAAACACTAAAATGAAAAATTAAAAATAATTTTTTTGCTCAACTAATTATTCAAACAATGGAAATATGAAAAAATATGAAAGCTATAATTATCTCTAGACCACAAAATAGTGAAAAAATTTTTTTTTTCAAATATTGAATTTCTCTATTTGTTTAAAACAATTTCATAAACAAATCACTTAAAAATTCATATCCTCTGGTAATAACTGCCATTGTTTAATGTGAAAACAGACAGCTAAATATCAATTAATTGAAAAAAATGTTTATCAACAATTTTTAGATATTTCATTTTGCAATAGTTATAGAAAATCATGATTAACAAATTGATAAATGTTTATGAACCTTTATAGCAGGATCGTGTGAAGTATATATATCAAAAGGGCTCCACGAAGTTTAAAATTTATAGGCCAATTATTTATACCTTTTATCCCATTATTTATGCCAACGGAGATTGGGAAAAAATTTGTTAGTTAACAATTGAATAACTTTTGGAAAAATAGTGATAAAACTTTTTTTTCTACGGGACTCGATTCATTCAAGTGTTAAGAAGATACTAGATTTTTTCAAATTTTTAAAATGAAATTTTATATTAAAAAAAAATATTTCTTTTGATAAAATTCTTTAGCGGCAGCGCGCGCATGCCGTAACAGCCGCGCGGAACCCTATTTTCAACGTCAAATTAAAATTATAAATAATGGAGATAGAGTTTCGGGAGTCGGGACTTTTTTATCGAAAATTTCCACCTCTTCAACGAGCTTTTTTCAAAATTGCTTAAATATTAATATATTTTGAGTTATTAACGAAAAACTAAATACCATTTTTTTCAAATCTTATTTAGTTAATAACAATTGCAATTTTTTACCTGCACCAAAATCCTTCAAAAACATTTTTCTAATGGTGATTCCGAATCGAATGAGCTATCGCCAATGTTTTTAGGACCTTTATCTCTATTTTTCATGTTTTTGAACTTGTTGATTAGACTATTCACGATAGAGTTGCCAGATTGCAACCTTAGGGTTGCCAAATCCCGAAACATAAAAAGCAACCTATCGAATTTTACATAGCTGAAACTGTGAAAATTATCCTTATATGTTACGAAAAATGACACTAATTTGCAATGCCCAGAACCCCCCATACTGATATGTGTAACACCACTGCCTTATCTATCGTGTAGTTTTCGTCAACCCTGTATATTTTGTAGTTCACAAAGTTAAAACTGTAAAAAATATGTTACGAAAAATCACACTAATTTGCAATGCCTAGAACCCTACACACCGATATCTGTCAATACCGCCGCCCTATCTAACGCTTCATTTCGTCAACCCTGTATTTTCCTTATTTTGCAGGTTCGAACTAGTCAGCGTCCGAGACCGAATAGTGTGTGGCGGGCCGGACTCAGGCACATGCTGAAATTTCGACTGGTTTCAACGCACTTTTTGAAACAGCCATAGATTGCCATGTGTCGTGATAGAGATATGAACCCGCTGTGTTTGACATCGTCCATCATCTACTAAGAACAACTCGTTCATTTTTGTCGTAGCTAGTAAAAGTTTCTTTATCGCGAGTAACCGCGGCCGACACCGATCTAGTTTTAAAAAATCTTCCAGAGGCTGCCCATCAGATACTACGATTCAGGTAAGCATATTTTTCATGTAATTTTTTTTCATTTTTGACGTATTTTATTCAACATCAACAGTTCAGAATACAACAAACAAAATAAATATTTTCTAGCGGGGTGGATTTAAGATTTGATACTGGAGGAAGCTCTCAGAAGCCCAACCGTTATTAGTCTAATCAACAGGTTCAAAAACATGAAAAATAGAGATAAAGATCCTAAAAATATGAGCGATAACTCATTCGATTCGGAATCACCTCTAGAAAAATGTTTTTGAAGGATTTTGGTGCAGGTAAAAAATTGCAATTGCAATTAACAAAATAAGATTAAAAAAATGGTATTTAGTTTTTCGCTGATAACTCGAAAAATATTAATATTTAAGCAATTTTGAAAAAAGTTCTGATAAAAAAGTCCCTACACCCGAAACTCTATCTCCATCGTTTATAATTTTAATTTGACATTAAAAATAGGGTTCCGCGCGGTTGTTACGGCATGCGCGCGCTGCCGCTAAAGAGAGTTTATCAAAAGAAATAATTTTTTTATAACATAAAATGTCATTTTAAAAATTTGAAAAAAATCTAGTATCTTTTTAACACTTCAGTGGAGCGAGTCCCGTAGGAAAAAAAGTTTTATCATCATTTTTCATAATGTTATTCAATTGTTAATTAACAAATTTTTTCCCAATCTCCGTTGTCATAAATAATGGGATGAAAGGTATAAATAATTGCCCTATAAATTTTAAACTTCGTGGATCATACGATCCTGCGATAAAAGTTCATAAAAATTTATTAATTTGTTAATTATGATTTTTTATAACCATTGCAAAGGGAAATATCTAAAAATTGTTGATAAATTTTTTTTTCAATTGATATTTAGCTATGTCTGGTTTCACATTGAGCAATGGCAGTTATTATTGTGGGATATGATTTTTTTACGTTATCTGTTTATTAAATTGTTTTAAATAAATAGAGAAATTAAATATATTCGAAGAATTTTTTTTGCTATTTTGTTGTCTAGAGATAATTATGATTTAAAAAAAAATATTTTTTTCAATTTTAATTTTTAATTGTTTAAAATTGATTTTTTTTCATTTCGATTGTTTAAATAATTAGTTAAGAAATAATTTTGCTTTTGAAAATCATAATTCACACTTTTAAATAGTTTGTCAAAAAAAAATTTGTTATTTAATTGGTAATTAGTTTAACAATTTGTTATGAACAAATATTGACCAACGTTATATTTTTTCTGAAGCAGAAAAAAATTATAAAAACAGCTATATATAAAAAAGTGTCATAAAAACATTGTTTAAATTTATTATAATATGATTTTTTATGGCACTATTTTATATATATATCTATTTTTATAATTTTTTTTCTGCTACAGAAAAAAGTGCCATAAAAACATTGTTTAAATTTATTATAATATAATTTTTTATGCAATAGATTATTATTCAGCCAAAGAAGAATTTTTCTCACATTGATTTCAGCAGTTTCATAGACTGTATCCCAACCTTCACCAGTGAAGATCAAGGCCGTATCATCAGCATAACACACTATATGACCGTGAAATTCATTAATTTGTGCAATTGCGTTTATGTAAACAAGAAAAAGAATCGGGCCAAGTACTGAACCTTGGGGTATACCAACATTGATTTGTAATGTTGTACTGAGCTTGCTACCAATTTTAACAGTTTGGGTCCGTTCTTTTAAATAATTCTGCATTAGTTGCAGAGCATGACCTCTAATACCATAATTACACAATTTTTGGAGTAGGATTTCATGTGACACAGTATCGAACGCCTTTGCCAAGTCCATAAATACCGCAAGACATTTCGAAGATTTGTCCAAGGCCCTTACTGTTTGTTCTACGAAGTCGAGCACGGCATTTTCTGTATTCGATTTGTTTATGAACCCGAATTGTTGTTGTGTTATTACCTGATGTTTACTAAAGAAATCCATTATTCGATTTTTGACAGATTGCTCGAATAGTTTCGCAAAATTATTGATGACAGAAATTGGTCGGTAATTGCATATTTCACTTTGACTTCCAGATTTAAAGACAAGTAACATTCATTTTATCTTGTACTTAAAAATGGCTCTACCATATTCACCGGATATTACCTCACAATAGATCACCTTTCCATATTTTGCAGTGTGAAACAAACATTTGATCATCACCTTGAACCTGTCTTTTATGTAACAGGCAATTCAATCCATTACGATTTTATATTCATTAGTATTTTCATTGTGGAACGAAATTTTAAAACCAGTTTTGGCACCAGTAACTCTAAAATTATTAAACTGGTGACAACCGTTGAAATTATTTTGTGTCATATATAGGGCGATTCTTCATAATATTCAAGGAGATTATTGGGTAAATATTCGTTTTGAAGGCACCCGACAATTTTGAAAAAATGTTAGAGTGTACTTACGTATTTTGATGTTACGGCTCTTCAAAGTTCAGAAAAGGGCAACTTGTCAGCCTTCTTCTTCACAAGATTGACTATTTAAAAACACAAGCATTTATTTACTAGGTCACCTTTACACCATATTCCTCCTTCCTTGACACTTTTCACTTTAACAATCAACATTTTTTCAACAAAAATGTTAAAAAATGTACGGAGCTGCTTTTTGGTTATATATCTCTGTATTTTACGTTTTTAAGGTTAAAGGCATTCTTGGTACGACTGATGCTGTCAGTATTCCTAAAGTAATTCAAATGTTTTTCATTCTTTAGATCATAAGTTAGTTTTTGGTGGTATATAAAATGAATTTAAGAACTAAACTAACAGCAGCTTATATTCCGCAAAATAAACCTAGTGAGTATGAGTTATACACAAATTTTGTACAGCACAATTTTTTCCAATTCCAATTTACAGTCAAATAAGGTTCCCATTCTAGCACTTTTTTTAAAACTACAGCAAATGTACGAAGCTTCTTTCTTCGGTATTTTGATTTTCCGTTTTTTGCTACATCTATACAATGAAGTGTCATAATTCAATTTGCACTTCTCATTGCAATTGGTTCGACGTATTGTTGCTGCAAACACTCCTACTTGAACTAAATAAAGAATTAAATTTTCTCTTACTGTCACAAAATTATTAATTTCATTCAAATTAATGTTGTGTTTTTCTAATCACTCACGTCAAACTAAAAATCCAAATCTACGAATTTGAAATAGTAGGCGGCGGCAAATACCAACCGCTTTTTTCTGAAATGTCACTAGTAAATAACCTAGAAATAAAAGAATATCACCAGGAAAAGCATTCGTTTTTAAATTAAGTTTTTTATAAGAAAAATGTTGATTATTGAATTGAAAATTGTCAATTAAGGAGGAATAAGGTGTAAAAGTGACCTAGTGAATAAATGCTTGTGTTTCTAAATAGTTTATCTTGTGAAAAAATAAGGATGAAAAGTTGCCCTTTTCTGAACTTTGAAGGGCCTTAACTTTGTGAATAATGGAGAGCGCCGCTTTTTCCTCTCGGATTCGTAATCTACACATCAAAATACGTAAGTACACTAAAAAATTTTTTCAAAATCGCCGGGTGCCCTCATATCGAATATTTACCCTAAAGTTTGAAATATTTTTTTTAACGATAACTTTGGTATGATTCTGAAATTCTCGTGAAACACACATATAGTATGTATGAAAACATAATTTTTCTGTTTTGGCTAGTGGTGTCTGTGTCGAATTTGAAGAAGAATTGAAAATGAATAGCTGAAAATAACAATTATATTAACCAAAAAAAACTTGAAATGAAATAATAGTGAAATAAAATACAAGTAAAAATAGAACAATTGAATAAATAAAAATAAAGAAATGAATAAAGAAAATAAAAATAAAAAGTGGTGAGATTCCAAGTCACGTTAGTTCACGACGTTTCGATTGTTAGTATCTACAATCGTCTTCAGGTGATGACTGGACTGATTCCTCCGAGAGATGACTATTTATAGGTCGTTCGAGTACTTTCACTTATCCCCGCTTTCCATTTTCCGCTTCACTGGTTCCGTGGGAGATGACCGTTTTGGCGGGAGTTGGCCATTTTTCGCTTGATGATGGGTTTCCATATGTTTGTTTGAAGGTGATTGACAATGTTTCGTGATGAATTTCACTAGTTCGGACTTTCATTGTCTACTATATAAAATGATTTGAAATCCCTGAAACAAGTAAAAAAGAATAATTAAAAAAGAATAGTTGAAAATAACAATTATATTAAGCAACAATAAACCTGAAATGAAATGATAGTGAAATAACCTACAAGTAAAAATATAATAATTGAATAAATAAAAAATTAAAGGAATGCAAAAAAGAAAATAATAAAAAATAAAAAAGTGTAGAGATTCCAAGTCACGTTAGTTCACGACGTTTCGATTGTTGGTATCTACAATCGTCTTCGGGTGATGACTGGACTGATTCCTCCGAGAGATGACTATTTTATAGGTCGTTGAAATACTTTCACTTTCTCTACTTTCCATTTTCCACTTCACTGATTCCGTGAGAGATGACCGATTTGGCGGGAGTTGGTCATTTTCCGTTTGATGATGGGTTTCCATATGTTTCGTATATATACGCTAGCCTGGCTGAATACGTTGTTGGACAACATGTATGCGGCTTCCTTAAATTTTCTCCTGAACCAATGTTCCTCTCTGTGCAAGATATCAGCTTGGGACCACTCGATGTTGTGTTGATGGGTCCAAACATGGTCTGCTATTCCTGATTTGCTGGTTTCTCCTCGCTGTGTGTGTTTCTTGTGCTCGGCAATGCGAACATTCAATGGCCTCTTAGTTTCACCAATATAGGATTTTCCACACTCACAGGGTATCCGGTAAATGCAATTCTTGGAATCGCAGTCCGCGTTTGGTGGCCTGATTTTCGTGAGGCTGCTACGGATAGTGTTACCGGATCTGAAGCAGGTTCTGATGTTATACTTGGAACCAATTCTTCTTATCCTCTCCGATATTCCTCTAATGTAGGGAAGTGCAAGCACTGGTTGTGACGGCTTCTCTTCCTTGCGAGGCTCCTGCTGTCTTCTAGCCAAAGTCTTTTCTACCATCGCTTTAGAGTAGCCATTCCGTTGAAGATCATTTTTGATGATGTCTAATTCCTTCTCAAGACCTTCCTTCGTATTACAAAGCCCAAAAGCACGGTCTAATAGAGTCTTGATGATTTCTTTTTTTTTTGAGGTCACACAGGATGATCAACTAATTAGTTTCGACGTGGAAAGCCGTTACACCAACGTTCCGGTCGAAGAAGCACTCCAAATCATACAGAGAAAGCTATCCGAAGACGAGAACCTGAAAGAGAGAACGAATCTACCTATAGAAGTAATCATGGAATTACTAGGATGCTGTGCACGAAACTGTTATTTCCAAGTGAAAGACGAATTCTTTACACAAGATGAGGGACTGCCAATGGGATCGCCACTTTCACTAACGTGACTTGGAATCTCTCCACTTTTTATTTTTATTTTCTTTTTTCATTTCTTTATTTTTATTTGTTCAATTTTTCTATTTTTACTTGTATTTTATTTCACTATTATTTCATTTCAGGTTTTTTTTGGTTAATATAATTGTTATTTTCAGCTATTCATTTTCAATTCTTCTTTTTTTACTTGTTTCAGGGATTTCAAATCATTTTATATAGTAGATAATGGAAGTCCGAACTAATGAAATTCATCATGAAACATTGTCAATCACCTTCAAACAAATAGAAAGTTTCAATTCTATTTTCTTCATTATGATTTCCTACCACGTAATAACGGCTATAGATCCATCAATTTATTATTTGTTATTCTTGGAAATTCCGAGGTAAATGTCGAAATGACAATTTCATGCTCGTTCTTGGAGTAAAAATCATTTCTGAAATCCTCTATACTTTCCACGGAAGTCTAGAAGGGCCATACACTATCATTTGTTTCTCTTAGAGATTCCGACCTCAAAAATCCAAATTTCTAATTGATTCTAAGGAAAAGAGGCCTTAAGATATGAAAAATGAAAATATTTTCTGTATTTTTTTAAACAGATTTTTAAACCTACTTTCCTGTGTTGGAGTTATCTATTTTTTGTACTTCAAAAGCCTATAGACTTTTTTGGATTTTCCTTGACTTTCTACCCTATCAACATTCACCTAACTGTTCACATAGCATTTACATTTTTCTAAAATATATATACTGCCCAGTACTTGTGAATATCACTTCGAACGTCAGTACCTATTTATCTAAATTTGTAGATTATAAACCAGTATTATCTTATCTGGTAACCCATTTTGTCTTATAATCTATTCCCTATAATCCAGTATTATCAGTATTAACTTTTTGAGGTTGAGTTTCATCTCTGGTATCTTTCACCCTTGTTATGTTCTCTTTTAGTTGTGTACAGATTTGCTTAGCGCTTTAACTTAACGTAACTTTTTGTATCATCGCCATAAGATCCTCTGGAGGACGTAAAATAAATAAATCAATATATGTGAGTGTGTGGTAAGTACGTAGTTTCAAAAATATCATTTCAATAGCATAACCTCTAATATTAATCTCTCAAAGGAGTTTTTTCATTATTTGTTTTTGAGAGATTATTATTGTGCTTACATGGAAGTTTCAACATTTCTAAATTCTGCTGATCAAAATTCAATGCTTGGTGCCAGAAACTCTCCCAGTATCAACTAGTCGGTTCTAGGCACAGTTTGTATTTTAATCCTGGTTCTATGGCTCATGCTATTTCACTTTCGGTTTAACAACACAACAAAAGAAAAAAGTCACTGTGAACAATATTGAGTCCTGAATAAAATAGCGTCGAGTATTACTGTTGTATTATACAAGATGTAATATTCGTTTGTTTACTCTAACTTTACTTAATTTGGTCTGATTGGCGTTCAAGATATCAAATGCATTAATAGGGTTTTTGTTAAATAATTACATCATTTTAGTGATTTGTACCTACTATCAACATGCCTATTTCTATACCGGGTGTCCCAGAGCTTTTAGGCCAGCAGATATCTCAGTCACCTGCAGAAAAAAATTGAAAAAAAATATGTATATCATAGAAGACCACCAGCACTTTCATGTAGCAGAGCAAAATCCACCCCCTCGCGAGCAACCCCTGCGAAACCACCCCTAACTTTTGTTTTTCAAATGGCAACCCCATGTTTGTTTTGGTTCAACTTACAGTCTTTTTCATTTCTCGGTCAATGATGTATCATGGTAGGTAGAATGACATGCAGAATCATAGAAAATAAAAACACAAATGAAATATTAATGTTTAAGGTCATCTGTATTTTGATACATGATACTACAGAAAATGTTCAAAATGTTGGCCAGCACTTGCCACACATGCTTCAAGTCGCCGAATCAGCGCGCGAGTACAGGAAGCCCTAATCATTTCCGGAGTAACGGTATGACAAGCCTCTAAAATTTTTTGGGTTAAATCGTCAATATTGATTGGTTGTGTTTCGAAGGCAACTCGTTTCAGATATCCCCACAGGAAAAAGTCCAGTGGCGTGAGATCTGGAAACGTGCAGGCCATCGCACAGGTCCACTATTTCCAATCCAACGGTCTCGAAAAGTATCATTGAGGAATGTAGTAACTACATTATGGTTATGTGCAGGAGCACCATCTTGTTGCCACCACATTTGTTGTCGTTCTTCAAGTGGAATATTTTCCAGGAGGGCAGGTGAACAATTTTCCAAGAAATGTAAATATCGGTGGCCCGTCAAAGTGTCTTGGAAAAAATGGGGCCCGATGAGTCGTCCATTATGTAAACCACACCACACGTTCACACCCCACATTGTTTGGAAATTGGTTTCTCTAATCCAGTGAGGGTTGTCCTGTGACCAATAGTGCATGTTATGTCGATTAACAGTACCATTATTATGGAAGCGGGATTCGTCACTCCACAAGATTTGATTGAGGATGTTTGGATTGTCATGGACTAAAACTTGAATGTGAGCAATTAATGCCGTTCGTCTTTCGAAATCGGTAGGTCTGAGTCCTTGGTGTAAATGAATTTTGAAGGGATGATACTTGTACTGTTTGAAAATTCTTTGCACAGATGACTTACTGATCCCAATCTCTACCGCCAATGCACGAACCGAAATATGAGGATGTGCTTCGGCGTAGGCCAACACATTTATGCAATTTTCCTGAGTTCGCACGGGAGTAGGATGTACTTGATCTGTTTTTCCTGAAAATGATCCCGTTCACATGGTATTTTCTACATACGAAAACGTATTACGACCTGGTTGTCGACGATCAGGAAAGCGCTGCCCATACAGCCTCTCCGCAGCACGTTTATTCTTTCGGCATTCACCAAAAATTAAAAGCATATCAACGTATTCGTTGGGAGTGAAGGTAAAAGGCATTTTGATATACAACAACAATATCACGACTGATGGCAATGTGTCATCCAGATATCAGAGGAATGAAAGGAAGCACAAAAAGTTCTAACATTTTATCGCCTCTTTTTCTGCGTAGCGTCCACTTTTTCTGGTGTCTACAATGCAGAACAATTCGATCAGTCCAGTTAATAGTACCCACTAACGTATTCAATTTTCTCGAACAATTATAATATATCGTTGGTTGAGAAATAACAAGAGCTGTCAGTTGAACGACAAACAACATGGGGTTGCCATTTGAAAAACAAAAGTTAGGGGTGGTTTCGCAGTGGTTGCTCGCGAGGGGGTGGATTTTGCTCTGCTACATGAAAGTGCTGGTGGTCTTCTATGATATACATATTTTTTTTCAATTTTTTTCTGCAGGTGACTGAGATACCTGCTGGCCTGAAAGCTCTGGGACACCCGGTATATGTTATTTTTGAGCATACATTTTCGAAAATGATGTTCGCCAAGTGTGCATTTGAAAGACAATTTGTTTACCTACTTATTTTGTATATTGAATGTCACAAGATATTTTGTTATTCAAATTATCCTCGGTTTTTCCTCAATATTGTGGTACCGTTTGCAAACAAGAGTTAGTTTACAAACATTCAAAAGGTCATGAACATAAATCAGGAAGAGCATTAGGCCTAGAACTGACCCTTGTGGAAGTCCATAACTCATTCCAGTTATGACATGTCAGATATGATTCAAACCGCCTTCACAGCCTTATGCGTGAAAATTCCTCATTATTATATATTATTTGCTAACTAGAAACCTGATTAATGTAGTATTTCAATTATTTCTGTATATTTGTGTTATTTGTGATCATTATTGCGAGAGCTTTGATCAACAACTCGATTGAACCTACTATGCGTGAAATAAGCGATTAGTAAACGGATAACGTTTATTTTCATGATTCTATTTTTAGGAAAACACTTCCGATTAGAGTTAATTCTGAAAACAAACATTGGATTTGTCATAACAGAGGCGTACCAGTAGACGAAAACACTTTAAGCCTTGACTGTTATCACATTTCCCCTCCACTTCTGTTTTGTAATTTTTATCAAGAAAGTTGGACGCTCAATGTGAAATTGGATGATGCCGTAGATTTTTATTTTGGATTTAACTGAAATTAATGTGAACAATCGTCTATTGTAGCCTATTGTAGAATACAAAAAAATAGATTCTGGTTTTCGGCACCAAAAGGTGCCGAAAATTTACGGGAAATTTTCAAAAATCCGAATTTTCCGAAATTCTAATATTTGGTTATTCATATCTTCTTTTTTGAGTTTATTTCGGAAAAAGATATATTTGAGGCGCCAAAAAATCTTAATACAAGATAACTACTAGTATCGATATGATGTTCAGTTTCATCGTGAATAATTGTATCTTTTTGTTCAATCTCGCTATAACTTCTTCCTTCCTGTTCGTGTGTGCCCTATACTGAAAAAAAAAAAATTCAGAACGTTTCAAAATCACCATTTAAAAATTACGTCTCAAATGTACCTAGTGAGTTCCAAAATTACCTTTAAAAAAAGATATCCCAGTACGTTTCAAAATAACGTGTCAAAATCACTTAGTATGTTCCAAATTTACCTGGAAAGGGATATCCCGGTACATTTCAAAATTACCGTTTTGAAATTACGTACCAAAATTGCCGTTTCAAAATTACCTAGTATGTTCCAAAATTACCGTAAAAAATATATATAAGTGCGTTTTACCTGAAAAAAGAAGCCCTTGTGCGTTTCAAAATTACGTATGAAAATTACCGTTTCAAAATCAACTAGAACGTTTCAAAGTTACCTGAAAATAGATATTATGGAACGTTTCAAAATTACCGTTTCAAAATTACGTATCAAAATTACCTAGTGCGTTTCAAAATTACCTAAAAAAATAGATATCCCTGTACGTTTCACAAAATTGCGTGTCAAAATTACGTAGTACGTCTCAAAATTACCTGAAAAACATATCCCAGTACGTTTCAAAATTACGTGTCAAAATCAACGGTTCAAAATTACCTACTAGGTTTCAATATTGTCTTGACAAAAAGATATTCTAGTACGTATCAAAATCACCGTTTCATAATTACGTGTCGAAATTACCTAGTGCGTTTTAAAATTACCTGAAAAATGATATAGTACGTTTCAAAATAACCTTTTCAAAATTACCTGGTACGTTTCAAAATTACCAAGAGGCAATAATCTGCCTCTTTTATAAATTGTTTGATTACACTCAAAAACATATTTTTTGGCAGGTAACAAATAATATATTAGTTTACTAACATTATACCACCATAAGTCTTTCATTACTAACCTCACTTTTCATTATCAATTATCCTGTCTGAATTTAAATACATGGGTTTCACGGATTCTCTGATACTAAATTCTAAGTTATGTTGACAGAAAGCAGTTTATTGAATACAAGTTGTTGAAATCTCATAATTATTCTGTTAGTTCAGGAATGTCACTGGGTTCTAACTTGGACTCGTTGTTATTCATAATTTTTATAAGCAATGTCAAACCATAAACGTTCCAAATCAATTTTTTGAAAAGAATTTGAAGTGTTACAGCATAATTCAATCCTTTCCAGGCTGTCATCATTTGCAATCTGCTTGCGATAGTAATTGTATTGGAATATTGCGAAATACCACATTGTATACCACACTAAGGAAATTATCAGCTTGTTCTATAACTGCACTACTCGCCATAGTACTATAAATCGTTAAGAGGAAACAAAAGATTTGGGCATTATATACCTATTACAGAAAGTTTGTTTAACGCTAATTGACGAAATTGATGAACAGCTACGTTCAACAATGTATGGCAAAAAATCATGTTTCAACAAAAATTATATTCTTAATAAATTTAACAACGTTGCATTCATTTTAATCTTTTAATACAAACAAAATTTACTTTCATAAATAATTCTGTTTATGATTATTTGGTTTGCTGTAAAACATTCAAAGCACAAGTTTTAAATGAAACGAAATGTGGCAAATGACTAAATTAGACGATATTTTGACTTTTGAGCAGCCGTATATCCGAAAGTATATAAATTGGCTTTTATTAACAGCGTATCAGCGGACATAAATATGTATGTATCTGCGAGACCGCAAAGCTAGTTAATTAACTAATTGCCTTTGGGAGAAAATCGACCCACCGCCAACCCATCTCAGCCACCCATGACTAAACACAATTATCCATCTATTTCAGTCGATCAAGGCAACTGAATGGAATTTTTTCACAACGTGGCAAAACATCTGACATTGTGTCACAACCTCTAGGAAGGATACCCCGCATCATTTCCACCGTACTTGAAAGGATCTTTATTTATTGATTGCTTTTCCTTGTTTATTTTCAATAGTGGCAAGTGAGTGACAGGATGAATAACGTCGAGGTAGAATTAGAGTGTGAAAGCAAAGAAAGTTACAATTTCTCGGATATCGATAACGTTTTGCTGCTCCTTTTTTGCGATCATGTGGAACTTTGGCAAATGGTGCAAATACGTCGGTAAGCTTAATTTTCAGATAGAGAGTTGCCAATGATCTTTTATTTCGTGGATTCAACAGATATAGTCAATTTACAAACTTAGCTGAAAATGATATTTTATCTGACAGCTCAACTTTCTGGTCTTTCATACACAGTAAAAAAGATCATTCACGTATACCGGGTATAAATGAAACTTGATGATGAAGTATTTGATAAGCCTGGGCATATTGTCAATCAATTCGCCAAGTACTTCAGAAGTTATAGTTGGTTTCGGACGAGAATATGCTTCGTGAAAATTCTCATGATTCTGATTTAGATGCATTAAACATCCCTGCCTTCTCTAAAATCGATATTATATCTGCTTCAAAAAAATTAAGAAATAAACTCATTGCAGGCGTTGACAATGTTCCTAGTCTTGTGATAAAGGACTGTATCGACGTTCTCTGTATACCTCTAATAGGGATATTCAACTTAATTTTATCAACTTGTGCCTTCCCTGAGCAATGGAAAACGGCTCGAACTTGTCCGATATTAAAAAAAGGCGACTCTAGCGATATCACAAACTACAGGGCAATTTCAACTTTATGTAACTTTTCTAAACTCTTAGAGATACGTGTGCAAAGTGTTATGTACTCCCATATTCAAAAAGTTATTTCTCCTGCTCAGCATGGTTTCGTACAACAAAGATCATGTATGACAAATCTTGCATGTTCAAGTCAATATCTCTGTACGTACCTGGTCAAGAAAGAACAAGTCGATGTTGTTTATTTAGACTTTTAAAATGCCTTCGATAGAATAGACCATTACGTTATTTTCAGCAAATTGACAAAATTGGGACTCTCGAACCAACTGCTTACTCTAATCGAATCATATTTTGTTAACAGAAAACAATTCGTCGAATATGAATCTTTCAAATCGGTCCAGTACTCAGTTACATCTGGGGTACCACAAGGTTCTAATTTTGGACCTCTTTTATTTTTATTTTTTATTAATGACCTGGCAACGTCTTTGAATATTCCCAGCCTACTATTTGCAGACGACCTGAAACTATATTATAAAATCGACTCTGGTTACAACCTCTGGTTATAAGCAGAGGTTGTAACCAGAGTCGTAACTCTGGTTATAACCAGAGGTTGCAACCGGTTGAAACCACAGGGAAAAATCCTCCTGTTACAACCTTATTATTTTCATCGGAGTCTTTAAGAAATTAAAAACCTCATCAATTATATAATTATAAACAAATGTTAAATATAAGAACAAAAACATTCCCATAAAATATAAAAAATAAACATTTCCAACATAATAACTTTCATTGACTGATAAGAGTTTAGTTGTGGTGATAACTGAAATACCTAACCCAGTCGAATTAGGATTTGAAGAGTTGTAATGATCTCCTGAGGACGCTAACTTGGTTAGCAAAACGTCGAGAGACCGTATTTTTATCCTGGTATTGGGAAAGTGTTTTCAATAGATACAAAAAATTTTACTGACAATTTTCTTTCGGAATCCTTTGAAGGGGCTCACTGGCAATCTTATCATTGTATTATCAGGTTTATTTTCAATTTCACGAGAAAAATTGTGATGAATGAAGTTGTATAAAATTAAATTTCTCACAATTTTGGTCCCCATCAATTTTTTCGTAGAATCGATATTTTTCGATTTATACCTGAGAAGAGGTGAGGGTTAACCTAAGTATTCTATTATCGCGTTTATTATTGATGTTTTCGTATTATTATTTTTTGTTTTTTTTTTTGTTGATTGTCTTTGAAAATTTGATGTGTTGATAATGTGATTTGTTAAAATTATAATACCGATTATGATTCTGCCATAAGTAAATTCACATCAGCAAATATTGCAGTAATTATGAGTTGAAGAGAACCTGAATTATAGAAAATTCCAAACAACTTTGGTTATGAACATTTTTTTGTGTCCAATGAAGATTTAACTAGTTATTCAATACACGAAAAATATTTCCCTCTTTTCGAACGTGATTCGAAAAATAACGATCGTACGAAAAAATTGATAGGGACCAAAATTGTAGAAAATTTGATTTTTAAACTTTGTTTCATATAATAAAAAAAAGCGAGTTGTTCAATAAAGAAAATCACCCCCTTTTTCCGGGTATAAATCGAAAAATATCGATCCTAGGCAAAAATTGATGACAACCAAAATTATAGGAAAATTGATTTTCATCAAGTATCGGCCAGTCATATTCAATTAATTTTGTTATAAACAACTTTATGCTTGGAAGATTTTTCTGGCCCTATTTTTCGTGTAAAACTGACAATAACGATTTATTCGAAAAACAAAAAATCAACCCACAAATTCAAGATGGCGGATGGCGCCACAGGTCCGGTACCCCGGAAACTTGAATTAAGAATGCTGTTAACCCCCTAAAGAATTCTGAAATTGACAGTAAAAATGTTTGCACTGCTGGCCCCTTTTTTGAGCTAATTCGACTGGGCTAACTAAATATGTTTACTATTAGTTTCTTTACTTCAGCTGGAGCTTGGTCCGTATATTTCCAAATACAGAATAGACTCGCTCACTTGCAATATATCTGTGTATATATTGCTGTGTAGGTTTGCACTAAATCACATTAAACAATCAACACTTTAGACTCTGATGATTCGTAGTTCTTATTTGATTTAAACAATCTGCTACCATTTGCGAATAGAAATATTGTTTATCATACATTGAAAGGGAAAGATTTTTACGAGAGTTAATTATTGGAAAATAAAGGTTTTGGTTTTCTTAACTTTATACAACAAAATGTAGGAATCTTCCAAAGGATGAAAATTAACTCTTTACAGAGATGTGTAGATTATCCAAAGAAGTAACTTTCAGACTCAAACTGGAAAAAAAAGCCTTTTTGAAACAGCTCCTTCCATGTAAACATTGAATTGCACGAAAACAAAACCTATATGAACATTTATATGTCTTAGAATAAATGACATGAAACCTGAAATGACTGAAAAACTCCTCAGAAGATTATACACTGAGTAAACCGAATTCTCTTGAAAAACAAATTGTTTGATACTCAGATTGTTGAGTCTCATCTCAATTATTATATTGATAGTACAATTTTCATTAAATCCACATTCTATTATTTTTATCATATTGCGCCTTTTAACGGGATTGAGTCATAAAATACCAAGCCTTAAGATTGTTACTTTCAGAAATTCTCATCATTCAAATTTCAATTAGTTTTTATACCTAAGATTGTATCCCTCAAAATCCTTATAAAAATCCTTATAAATGGCCAGCTTACCTATTGCTCCGTAATCCATCACAAATCTCGAGAAATATTTGAAATTAGTAGAATTATAAAAGTACCCTATTGTATTTACTCTCTTGGGTTTTTCTAAGATTACACAAAGGATTAAGTCTGGTTCTGTAATATTTCTTTCATGAGTATTTCCATCTAGCTGTAGAAACTGAAAAGGTTGGTATTTGTGAATTTTCTCACCTGTGGGATGGGCGTTTTCAAATGTCTACCCAATGAGGTGCCTCCACCCCCGAATTATTCTCCTACCATAGAAAGTTGCTCAAATCTCAGTTCGATATTGTAATTTCAAAATTAAGTTAGTATAAGTTGAACCTTTGTAGAGAACAGTTGAAATAAACACTTATCTGTGCTATCTTAGCATTCCTTTTATTTGACACAAGACTTAGTGCAAGCCTTGTGTGTAACTCAAATACGGGCGATAAAACAATCATACGTCAAAACATTGGTCCTTCGAGCCGGATTAGTGTAAAAATGATCAGTGTTGTTTCTATAATCCGGAAAGCAGTAAGCTTTATTCATCGCAACTTTGCTGTAATTGCACAGTGATCATCCATATTCATTTGTGTGTCATTCATCGAAAGCCGGAAGTTCGCGCAACAAATCAGAGTCAAAAAAACCATCCAGTGTTCATCGACAACTTGAAGAAAATTAGTGCGATTTTCATTAATCATCATTCATTTGCTGACACTCCGACGAGTTAGTCGCCAGGAGCAAAACTCCAGTTCCCGGTGCCAATAGTCAATCATAATCTTGCCGAGTCTATTTCAATTACAGTTGGACAACAACAGTATCAGGAGATCCATATTCAGCGTGCAGGTAAGTCAGTTGGTACCACCTAAAACATACTTTTTTTTCTTTTTACTTCACCGCATCTATTTCGTACCGTATATTGTTATATACCATAATAAGATTCCAGTAATTGTATTAAAATGGCAGCGGAACAAATCAAAGCCTTGAAAAACAAACGCGCAGGTGCTAAACAATCGTTAACCAGGTATTCAAATTGCCTTAAAGCATTTGATCCATCTAGGGATTTTCCTGCTCTGGAAAAGAGATACAAGGAAATTGAAACAACTCGTGAAAAATTTGAAAGCGCTCAATCAGAGCTCGAATCGCTCTGTGAGCTTAGCGATGAGCATCACGAGTATGGCGATGAATTCGAAGATCTATATTTTGAAACTTATTCAATTGCTACAAACCTTTTATCTAACCGATTGCTCGAAACTACTGTTACAGCAACTCCTACAAAAACAAACGTATCGGTAACACACGCGAGTACAGATTCTGTTTCTGATCCGGAATCCCACAATTATAGCCAAACTAACAATATTGCCAACCCTGTAACTCAAGTTAATGTCGATTTAACATTCACTAGTACCGTTTCATTACCATCCAACGTCAGCCCTGCGTCAGTAAGCGCAGATCAGCCTCAGCAATCAATTACACAGCAACAACAGTTTGCTTCTGTTATCCCAAGCTCGCAACTTAGCGCAAAACTACCAACCATTGGTCTTCCTACATTTGATGGATCCATTAATACATGGTTGGATTTTCGTAACTTGTTTACTTCTTTAATCCATGAAGAGCCTAGCATCCCGTCTGTTCATAAGTTATTTTATCTTAAAGGCTGTTTACGCAAAGATGCTCTCGAGCGATATCATCTATGGACTTGTCGGCTCAAAACTATCTCATAGCTTGGAATTTACTGAAAGAGCAATACGATGATCCAAAATTCATTCGCGATAGCCATATAAATACACTACTGGACTTACCTAGTATATCGAAAGAATTTTAAACGCGAGAATTCGTAGATGGCGTCCAAACAAATATTCGGGTTCTTCAGACGTTGGGAGAACCCATCGATCAGTGGAATTCAATTTCAGTTTTAGTATTTCGAAGAAAGCTTGGCGAGCGTCTCTAAGAACGTTGGCAAGATTACAGAATTGACATTCCTAACCCGACACTTTCGCAGATGCTCACATTTTTCAACCGGCACGCTCGGCTGGAGGGTACTAAATCTCAAAATCAAGCACCGTTAGCCAAACCGTCTATATCTCGAGAAAGGGGTGAGACTGCTTACCAAAAGGCGGACTCACGCCCTCAGAAGGTCTACATGGCTGCTACTTCGCCAAATAGATGTCTTCATTGTGAAGGTGATCATTGGATATACTATTGCCCTGAATTCCTTACACTTAAGCCAAAACAGCGTCATGAAATTGCCAAAACGAGCAATTGGTGCAATAACTGTCTTCGCAAAGGTCATCGATCAGCTCAGTGTTCCTCTAGTAATTGCCGCACTTGCAATCGGAAACATCACACTCTATTGCATTTCGACAGCAACAAGCCAGCAGCTCCTAAAACTTCATCGTCGACAGCGGCTGCATCTTCCACTTTAACCTTACATACTCGCGTTGCTTCGGAAGCAAGATAGTGTCACCACCAAGATTCGTGTCGTGTTCGATGGATCAGCAAAGTCTTCAACCGGTATCTCACTAAATGATACCTTAATGGTTGGTCCCAAGCTGTCCCGCTGACATCGAAAAGATGTATAGGCAAATTCTCGTCGACTCAATTGACGCTCGTTATCAAAAAATTGTCCATCGGGACCATCCACCGGCTGTCATTAACAACTATGTCCTCAATTCTCTTACTTACGGTACAGCTTGTGCATCTCATTTGGCTGTTCGATCCTTGTACCAGCTAGCACAGGACCAATGTCATCTGTACCCTTTGACGGCTGTCGTTCTGACTAGGGACTTCTATGTTGACGACGTCCTCACTGGTGCCAACACCCATGAGGAGGCGTCCTGCCTGCGAGATCAGCTCGTCGAGCTTTTGAGAAAGGGAGGTTTTTACTTGCGCAAATGGGCCTCAAACGAACCCTCTCTTATCGTCAATTGTGCCGAGCATCCCACTTCTACACATATGTCTCTAGACCTCGAAGCTTCTATCAAAACTCTCGGTATACGGTGGAATGCTCGGAAAGATACGCTATTTTACCGCGTAAACATAGTTGCGCAAGAATCACACACCAAGCGAAGTATCCTTTCCCAAATTGCTAAATTATTTCATCCACTGGGTTTGCTAGGCCCAGTGATAGTATATGCCAAAATAATTACCTGGGATGAATCAGTCCCTCAAAACATACATGATATGTGGATCGCATATCAGTAACAACTTCCACTCCTGGAAAAATTACTCTTTCCTCGTTGTCTCATTAGCCCGAACGTTGTAAGTATTCAAATGCATGGATTCTGTGACGCGAGTTAAAAGGCCTACGGGGCTTGTATTTATTTGCGCACCACAAACTGCGAAGGTATTGTGCAAATTACTCTCATATGTTCTAAATCTCGTGTAGCGCCCGTCAGCGCGGTAAGTCTACCTCGCTTAGAGCTGTGCGCAGCAGCTTTGTTGGCAAATCTTTATTGTACTGTGCGAGAGTCACTTTTGAAGCCTATTAACGAGGTTCACCTCTGGTCAGATTCCACAATCACTCTACATTGGCTGCAAACAGCCCCTCATCGACTTAAAACTTTCGTAGCCAATCGCGTGGCAGACGTTCAGCGGAAAACTTCATACTGTCGTTGGCGCCACCTTTTTTCCACACAACACAATCCCGCCGATTACATATCTCGTGGCCAGCTGCCTAGCGAATTCATTCGAAATGGTTTATGGTCACAAGGCCCTTCTTGGCTGCCTCTACAGTCAAGTGCGTGGCCCGAAGGAGCTTTACAATTAGTCGAGATTCCCGAGTTAAAAACAAGCTCTGAAAAAATAACTGCTTGTATTGCTTTAAATTCAACGGGGGCAAGCATTCTGGAACGATATAGCTCATATATTCTACGAATTATTTTCAACACGCGTAATAAAAACCAGCCTCGTCGCGAAAACTTATCATTGAAGGATATCTCGGAGGCTCATACGCTAATTATTAAGCTTATCCAGTGCTCGACATTCTCAAAAGAAATTAATTGCCTCAAGAGAAACGAAAGTCTTTCCACGAATAGCCGGCTAATCCTACTCAACCCCTATCTCGATGATGTCGGCTTACTCAGGGTTGGTGGGTGACTCCAACTCTCGGAGCTACCAGAAAAATCTCGGCACCGTATATTGCTGCCGCAATCGAATCAAGATAAAGGTTTATGTAGCTATATATGTATGCATGGTCACCAAGGCCGTACATTTAGAATTGGTGTGTGACATCACCACCGAGGCCTTTTTAGCTAGCCTTAGGCGTCTTTTTGCCCGACGGGGAAAATCCCTAGAGATTCACTCTGATAACGCGGCTAATTTCGTAGGAGCTTCAAGAGTTATTCGAGTCCACAGATCATAAAACTGCTATGCAAAAGTTCATTGAGCATGAACGTATAGTTTGGCATTTTATACCACCCAGAGCACCTCATTTCGGAGGGCTTTGGGAGGCCGCCGTGAAATCTTTCAAGTTACATTTGATTCGATCTGTTGGCGACACACTATTAACTTACGATCAATTGGATACATACGTTGTTGAAATAGAAGCGATATTGAATCCCCGACCACTTTCCGCCATGTCTTCCGACCCTAACGATCTCCTTCCCTTGACCGCTGGTCATTTCCTCATTGGTGGTCCACTGACTACCTTTCCACAGGAAAATTTGGCGGACCTTCCTGCAAACCGCCTCTCAGCTTGGCAGCACGCTCAGAAGCTGAAACAGCACTTCTGGAATCGATGGCATCATGAATATCTCAACAATATCATCAGTCTTCACCGTCAAACCAAAGGACCTGAACTTAAAGTTGGCGATCTGGTTATCATGCATGAAGATAATCTGCCACCATTGGCCTGGGCCGTTGGCCGCATCATAGCTACCCATCCGGGTCCGGATGGCGTCATACGAGTTGCAACCGTGAGGACCAAGAACGGCGAATATAAGCGATGCAGCAAAAAAACTATGCCCACTGCTTATAGAATAGCGGTTCCCTAATGCTCTCATTTCTTTGAACTCAGTAGTTCAAGGGGGGCGGCCATGTTGAGTCTCATCTCAATTATTATATTGATAGTACAATTTTCATTAAATCCACATTCTATTATTTTTATCATATTGCGCCTTTTAACGGGATTGAGTCATGAAATACCAAGCCCTAAGATTGTTACTTTTAGAAATTCTCATCATTCAAATTTCAATCAGTTTTTATACCTAAGATTGTATCCCTCAAAATCAAAATCAAAAGGCTTATAAATGGCCAGCTTATTGCTCCGTAATCCATCACAAATCTCGAGAAATATTTGAAATTAGTAGAATTATAAATGTACCCTATTGTATTTGCTCTCTTGGATTTTTCTAAGATTACACAAAGGATTAAGTCTGGTTCTGTAATATTTCTTTCATGAATATTTCCATCTAGCTGTAGAAACTGAAAAGGTTGGTATTTGTGAATTTTCTCACCTGTGGGGTGGGCCTTTTCAAATGTCTACCCAATGAGGTGCCTCCACCCCCGAATTATTCTCCTACCATAGAAAGTTGCTCAAATCTCAGTTCGATATTAAAATTTTAAAATTAAGTTAGTATAAGTTGAACCTTTGTAGAGAACAGTTGAAATGAACACTTATCTGTGCTATCTTCGCATTCCTTTTATTTGACACAAGACTTAGTGCAAGCCTTGTGTGTAACTCAAATACGGACGATAAAACAATCGTACGTCAAAACACAGATAACGAATTTATATATCTGAAACAATTTTGACGAGGCGGAAATCGGAAATTAGTTGTTGATTCACAAATAACCTTAATTGAAAAACAGGCAAAAAAATATTGTGCCGGCTAAGAATTCGGAAAATATTTCAAAACTGACCGGCAGCTTCAAAACATTATCACCATGGCGTCAATTTATCATTGTTTTAATCTCATTAACCCACTGAATTAAATATCGGTACGGTTCACTGAACGAAATCGAGGCTCTCAGGCAGAGTTTCCATTCATCAAGTCCAAAGTCCATTTATAATACTTGGTGTTAGTTTTCATGCCGATTTGCTGATGATTCATGTAAATCTTTACAGTTCGCCTCGGATCAATGGATAATGCAAGGCTCTAACAAGGTTCACCATTATTAAATGCAAAATGAGCGAAGAATTTTTCGAATCGAAGATTTTACAACACACAAAAAATTCCAATTGTAACTAACAAATTGAGAACGAAAAAGAAGGCAATTAATGTTTCGTTAATAACTCAAAATCTGTCAGTACTCAACAGTTAAAAATAAAAGACATAACTCTAATTCAAATATTTTTATACAGGATCTTGCAAAAGGGATTTCTGAACTTTGACAATTGATAACGGTCATCTTGTTATAGCTAGCTACATCTGTCAAATTATTTGTCATTCATGGTGATTTTGCCAAATCACCATGGACTGATATAGCATTCAATGACACGTGCAAATAATGAAATTGTTTCATAAAAAAAGGGTGTTCTGTTCGAGCAACGTACCGCGCGCTTCGCCTATTTTTCGGTCGCCATAATTGTTCTACCGAGAGGACTATTCGCAATGTGGTAGATAAATTGGAGTCTTCTGGTTCAGTAAACGATCGACCAACACTCGTACGTCGACGAAACGCAAGATCTTCCGAAAACATCGCCGCTATCTGTGAGAGTGAGAGATGTTTCGGAATAAGACACTTGCCTCACTGCCTCTTCAGCACCAATTTGAATAATATTTCAAGATGAAGCATTCATTTCATTCATGAAATTACGAATTCATGTTACAAATGAGTTAAATCAACTCATGTTATTGATTACATGACGTTTATTCGCTTATTTGATTCAATCCGAGCCATAGAAATCTTGTTTAAATTGAAAGGAGTATATCTTTATGAAAGATTAATTTTTGGAAAAGAAAGGTTTTGGTTTTCTACTTTCATCGGAAGATTCCCACATTTTTTAGCCAGAACGCTTCTCTTCCACTATTTTTGTTCTATTATTGATATTTCAATATTATTATTATTATTTAGTAATATATTTTGCCAATCGATGGTTTACACTGTCGATTATGGCTAATAGACAGTTTGGATCGCCGATTATAGCTGTATCGACAGTTTCACCAGTCGATCGTGGCTAATAGACAGTTTGGATCGTCTATCATAGCTATATCGTCAGTTTGAACAATCGATTATGGCGAATCGATGTTTTGTACTGTCGTTTGTGGCTAATATATAGTTTGGATTGTCAATTATCAATAGTATCAACCATTGATTATGGCCAATCGATTGTTTGAACTGTCGATTATGGCTAGTTGACAATTTGTTTCGTCGATTATGGCTGATCGATAGTCTGAACTGTCGATTAAACCGTTTGAATCATTGATTATAGGTGTATCAACATTTTGAACAGTCGATTATGGCTATTAGACAGTTTGTATCGTCGATTATAGCTATATCCACAGGTTGAACAATCGAATACGGCTAATCGTTAGTCTGAACGGTCGATAATGGGTAATCGATAGTCTGAACTGTCGATTATGGCCAATCGATGGTTTGTACTGTTGATTGTGGCTGATTATTAGACAGTTTGGATTATCGAACTGTAGATTATGGCTAATCGATAGTCTAAATCGTTGATAATGGCCAATCGATTGTTTGAACTATCGACTATGGCTAGTTGAAAGTTTGGATTATCGATTATGGCTAATCGATAGTCTGAACTTTCGAGTATGTCTATAAGACCGTTTGGATCGTTGATTATAGCTGTATCGACAGTTTGAACAATCGATTATGGCTAATTGATATTCTGAATTGTCGATAATGGGTAATCGATAGTCTGAACTGTTAATTATGGCCAATCGATGGTTTGTACTGTCTATTGTGGCTATTGTAGATAGTTTGGATTGTCGATTATAGCTATATCGACAGTTTGAACTGTCGATTATGGCTAATCGATAGTCTGAACTGTTGATTATGGCTAATCGATTGTTTGAACTGTCGATTATGGCTAGTTGAAAGTTTGGATCGTTGATTATAGCTATATCGAGAGTTTAAAGTGTTGATTATAGCTAATCGATAGTCTGAACTGTCGATTATGGCTAGTTGACAGTTTGGATCGTCGAATATGGCTAATCGATAGTTTGAACCGTTGATAATGGCCAATCGATTGTTTGCACTGTCGATTATGGCTTGTTGAAAGTTTGTATCGTTGATTATAGCTATATCGAGAGTTTAAACTGTTGATTATAGCTGATCGATAGTCTGAACTGTCGAGTATGGCTAATCGATATTCTGAACTGTCAATTATGGCTAATCGATAGTCTGGACTATCGATGGTTTGAACTGTCGATTATGTCTAATAAACAGTTTGAATTGTTGATTATAGATAATCGACAGTTTGCACTGTTGATTATAGACAATTCTGTGAACTGTCGCTTATTGCTAATCGCCAGTTTGAACGTCGATTGAAAAATGAGAATGAAATGTGGTCCTTCAATGCCCCAATGATCAAATGAAATATTCTCAAATAAACATTGCCATCTCTTCCACAGCACGAAGAATGAAAGGACCTACAAGGAAAGATGATGCTTCGCCGAAAACGTGCAAGGCGAAGAGACTCGCCAACACCGTAAAAGCGCCGACAATCCCCACCACGTTCGACGAAGCGAAGGCGGCCATCAAAGCGAGAAAGCGAAAAGAAAGACAAGAGAGCATCAGCTCGCTGTACCAGGAGCGGAAAGTGATCAGGTCCAACTCGGAAGAGCGACCCACGCAGAAGAAACACGTCGAGATAGTGGACAGCATCAGGAGAGTGTCTAGCAGCGAGGACTTCCAGAGTCAGAGGTCGACGTCTTCGGAAAGGAATGCGTCGCCGTACAGGGGCGGAACCAGCGACAAGATTTTGTTGTACGAGGACTGCGAACATGAGAAAAGAAGGTAAGGCTAGTAATATAGAGAGAAACGTTTGAAAAAAGTTGCCAAGTACACACGACGATCCAGTTGAACTCACCTCAACTTATATACAGTGCGACCACTAAATTTATTAGAAACTAAATTAACAATATCAGGTAACAATCATTTCCGAAACAGGTTGATTATGATTTTGATTTTTTGTAAAAAAAACAATTCACCACTGATGAGACCTGTGACGGGTCGAAACAGCACTGTCTGGTGTTGGATCATGAATGCGTTGAGTTTGGACTCAAGGTTAATTTTGGTCAATAGAAACTCAGTATCTATAGATCGTCAACAATTCAACTTTCAAATTCAGTAAATATTAATTATGAATATATATTTTCACAAGTAAATCTAATATCAATATATAATATTTAGTTGGAATTGACGCCACAACTCTTATCTTTCCCAAAATCTTCAAAAAGAGGGTTGGGGAAAGTCGAAAAGGAATTTGAACTAAAGTTTGATAATTGACCCTTTCAGTCTCCTGTTTTCTTTCCCCCCCTCCAATCCTTTCTTTGCAAAGAGCTTCCTGAATCCCTTCGATTCTTGCTGAAGAATTTGAAACTACAATGTCACGAAAACGATTTTTTGCACAATATTCTTTTTCACGACGGTGAGGATCCTACCAACTGCGCCAATTATGTATTAGAAATCGAAAACTCAATTTTTTGAAACGAAAATCGATTCCACCTAAGACAAAAAAGCGTTCGCTCGTATTCTCTTCTAAAGCAGTACAAAGAATCAATTTTTATTGAGACAGTTATTAAGAGATTTGTAATGCAGGTAATGAGTTTGGATTTCCTGGAAAGTCTCGGGCTCCTGTAGATAAGGCATATTGATAGCCGGTACCGTGTAACTAGCTCTGAGCTTCTTCAGTAAGTTGACGAGGAGTCAAGATTAAAACATGCTTGAACTATTGAACTCAGCTACCCATTCAGGATAGCCTCATTGAGATTTTTCTTCAGAAAAGGTGCAGATAAATTAAAATACTCTGAGGGCATTTTATTTAGCTGATGAGGTACTAAGTAGGAAAAGGATGGCTAGAAAATTGAAGAACGATGGACAAAAATAGAAAATCTATCATTGATGTTCTTCATTGACCTGTTGTGAATGTCCTCCCTTCGAACTATTTTTGAGGCAAGGTACTTGGGTAGTCCAGTAGCCATAATATTATTGACAAGACAAGCATTGAGAACAAAACGTGTTTCAGCCAATTTCAAAAGTTGAATGTCCAAAATTGTGATTTTGATCTGCACAAAGCGACAGTGTCCTTTAGCTGCTTCATAGGATAACTGAAGTTGTTCCTGTACATGGTCTGTACAAGACCATGTACACGGGTTCCAAAAATGCAGTGTATTTATTTTATTGAGGCACTATTACAGTGCTAACATATTCGCGTACTGACAAAGGACTCTATAAGTATCATATTTATATCTAAGCTCTGAATGAGTAGAAAATATAACCAAGAAACATTACCGAAGACGTAGATTATTTTATTGTCGGTCAGATATATATTTCCTTATAAATATTACAGCTACCCCGGACTGAGTCATGACCTGTGGAAGAAATCGTATCTGCGTAAAGTTTGGGTCGTAAAATTGCGTATGTATATGCAATTCACTTTTAAACTCCATCACTAATTGAATACGACCCTGAATTTGGATGTTTACCGCTCGAGTAATCTGACAGACTGATAATAGATTTCTACACATCTACTGCACATCTTGAGGGCGGGGCTTCTCACCGGCCAGGACACAGTCCGGCAGCAGTATATGATGAATTAATTTGTCTCAGAATGGTTGAAAATCACAACACCATCACACCTCAATACAACAATTGAATTTATATGGTAGCCCAACTCAAAATATTTATTTCAGCCACTTTATAGATTACATTAAATATCGTTATTTTGTTTTCCGTACCGTAATGTTACCGACTCCTTTGGTGATAATTAGTATATGCAATGCAATGAATATTGATGTACCTACAAAGTTTTTATTATCACTCACAACGTGATATTGAAATGTGATTGCAACTTTCATTTTTATGAAAAAATTTTACCGTAAATTATACAGTCACGCACTATTCAGTAGGATTGAACATCTTTTCAGAGACAAAATGCCTACTGCTGGAATATAGGTAATGGGAGAATAAAGTTCATTAGCCGCAACCTCTCTTTAAATTTAAATCAAACAAATTGTATGTGAGATATCATCCAAATTTTTTATTCGTTGAAAGACCTATTAATGACATTATGTGTGGAATAAAACATCGTTCAAACACAGTAGAATAATACAACCAGTAGGCTCTCTTACACGTGATCCGTCCGAGTTGCCGGGGATCTTCAACCGCTCTTAGGATGAGTTCTCAACCAACGCGTTCAGTGCTGTAGTATCGAAGGATTCGACGGTACGACGAGCATCGGATTAGTTATAATAAACGGTCGGAAATTGATATTTTGTTTAGTTTATTCGCTATTGTTATTATTGTTTTTCGTTTTTGTAGTAGATTATAAGAAATTTACCACAAAATATTCTATAATAACCTTGAATTTCGTTTTCCATTTTGATAAAACAATTTCATGCTATATCCATCCATGGTTATTTGACAAAAAAGATTGAATAAATGATATTTGACAGAGTAACTTCAAGAAGCTGACTGTAATCAATTGTCAAAGTTCGGTAGTCCCTATCAAGAATATGATAGGTACTCTTTCAATAACCCTAATTATAGATATTTGAAATAAAATAAACTCACACATTCTAGTGAAACATCGATTCCAAACATAAGAAACTCCAAAATATAATTCCAAAATTTTGTGAAATTCGGGTTCAAAAACTCTAAATGTGGGGTTATAATAAAAAGTTGGCGAAACCCGTTGAGAAGTGATTAGGGGATCTATTAATTACGTGAGGCGTTTAGTGGGGGAGGCGGTCGAGTCGAATTGCACGAGGGGGAGAGGGATCTCGGCTAATATCACGCATTTTTTTCCTAAGAAACAACCCACCAACAATGTGTTAAGTTCTGACCCTCATTGTCTTGAAATAAGTTCTCACGCTGTTGAAAGTTCCTGCTCGATTAAAAGTTTCAACGAGTTGAGAATTGGCATGCTAACCTCACTGAATGCCTCGTTGTTTAAAATAAACGTGACTTCTTTGAACTTCCTTTCAAACCAGTGTTCCTTCTCATCTCTCACTTGGATGATCTTGATCCTAGTCTTGACTTTCTGGACCACTTGGTGGTTTTTCTTCTAGTTGGGTGTTCTTGTGCTCTTTACATCGTATCGTCGTCAAATGACTTCCTGTGAAAGTAGATCTTAGAGTTATTAGCATTAGGTGGTTTGGTATTTTTTATACTTTTACGTTCTCTGTCCTCTGATCTGAATCGTTCTAAGTTGTACTTAGCTCTAGTACGTTTCATCTTCTTCGACGTAATTTCTGATATCAGAGTATTGTCTGACGTTATTCCTCACGTCAGTGGAACAGAGAACACAGGTTGTAACGACTTCTTTTACTTGAGAAGTTCTTGTAATCTTCTGGCCAGTGTCTATTCCAAATTCTTGGACAATGTCTGGAAATGCATTAAATCACTTTATGATAGAGCCAAAGTGAATTCATCCCCAACACACAATTTTGACAACGAAATTGCCTTTATTAAAGATGATTTCATAGTTAGAAATAAATGTAATTATAATGTTGCTGAAATTGCAAATAATAAAATTTGTTTGTATAATTTTAACGCGCTCGACCCTGACTAGTAGATCGTGATGTTTTGTTATTATTGTAACCTCGGCCTCATAATGTAACTACAAGAATCAACAAAAACTATTGAAATTCTGTTAGTATTTTTTGACAATCAAGTGGAATAGGAGCTCATTCAATATTTTATACAAAAGCTTAAACAGTGGAGTTGATTTCTGAACTACTATCCAACACCGATATACAGGGTGGACTAGCGACCATGTACCGCAAGGCGTAGCTGTCAAGAATTTTTTTTCATAAAAACAAAAACCTGTGCAAAAGCTTTAACCTTTGATCGAAGAGTTGCCCCTAAAATATTAAAATTCCTCAGTGAAAAGGGTTTTCGATTTCTTACAATTATTTTTAGATCAAAACTTACTCACTTTATAAAGAAACCTGACAATTTTTTGGATTTTTGCATTGCAGTCCCTATTTGATGACCCATCTGTAGTTTTACCTAATCAAACATCTCGACAAAACTGTACCTATTCATAAACAGACGCAAAGTAACATCTATAAACTGTTATGGAATTTGTGATTATTGTTTTCTCACACTCTATGATCATACCTGCTTCTATTTTTTGTTCAAAACATTCCCAAATAAATAATCATTATAAATATTTTCTAGGTCCCACGAAAGATTCGCTAGACCCTTAACCCTCAAGAGCCGAAAGCACCCGAACAAACGCTTAAAGGTCAAATATTTCCCGAGGACGAAATACAAGCCCGAACCACCAATCGAAAACAGAGAGCCTAAGAAAGCGACGCCGCCTGTGATCTCCAAAACCACCGATTACGAACCACCTTCGGATTTCCTCCAGATCCACGGCCACGACAGAGGCCGATCGCCCAGCCCTACTGAAGAACTCGTATCTCCGGTGGTCGATTGGTCCACCATCCACGAACTGGTTGATGGTTCGGAGCCTGTTCTGGCGCAAACTTCCAGGCAGATCAGCGAAAATACGGAAACCATGCCCGGGCTATCGGTGGCCTTGAACCGCCTTCTATCATCTCCTAGGAACTCGATCATAGCGACCCACAAAATATACCTCGACCCGGACGTTCCCAAAACGACCTCCGATTTGGATAAGAAGCCGCAAAACCCCGTGGATGAAAGATTGCACAAAACCGCGAAGAAGATCAACAGCTTGAAGAAGAAGATAAAGAAATGTGAGGCGGACTTTGAAGTAAAGCACGGATACTTACCCTCGCACACAGATAAGATGAACGATAAGAATTTGAAGAAGCTCTATGCCGACATCAACAAACTCAAGAAGGAGCAGAAGCACTTGGCGGAAATTTCCTCCAGCTGTTCTTTGCTGATGAACGCGGGAGAGAAGTCGGAACAGCTGAGCCTGGTTAGTCTGCAGATCACCATAAGCGAGATAGAAAAGGTAAGTTGGAGAAAAAGCAAGCAGACTCTAGATCGCAAAACTAAAAATGGGATGAAATTTTTGAGACAAAGTAAGAAAATCATGTTTTCAAAAATCAGAGGATTCTCTGTTGGAGTAAGATAAAAAACCTCGATCAATGGGTAACATAGGCACTATAGATATTTTGAGCCTTATAATAAATTTTCTGATTGATTTGGCCGTTACTTAATGAAGATCTACAGTAATTTCATAAACTACCACACCCCACGATTTTATCTCCACAAACTTAATTTTTTTTTTAATATCGTAGTAACGTAATAGTAGTGAATAACGTACTTAGGTGGGTAGTTCTCTATGAAAAAGCTACTGTGTTAGCAAAACATTCCGTGAGGTATCATGAGGTATAATTTATGAAACTTTATAATAAAAATAAACAGTAATTAACATGTGATTGAACATTTATTAATTTGTTAAGTGTATTATACATCCAATTGAAGAGATCTGTTCACAAATGTATCTCTTCAACAGACAATCAAAGATGGATGTGACACTGTCAGTCCTTGACAGACATCCATCTGAGAATGGGGAATGTTCCTCAATTTGGGTTATTACAGCAAACGCAAGTTTGAACAAAATAAAGTTGAGTTTAATTCATGAGTTTTTCAAATTCACTCCGAAAAGTATTCAAATTGATGTTTCAAATGTTGGGTTTTAATTTTTAAAGGGATTTGTTTCTAATTAACATATTGGCAACAGCGCCTATATCAAGTTGAAATAATTCATACGTACCTAGATATTCTGCTTTAAAAAAGTAAAATTATCTTTATAAATCAACAATTAAGGCAAAATATTAATTATAGTTCAATACCACCTCCACAAGCCACATAAACAACAGTTGTTTTGTTATTTATTTATATAGAGGAAGATAGGTTAGATGCACAAAATGTCATATGTCACAGAATGTCTCGGAACTCGGAACATAAGTAAACAGAACAGCACGCCTCTGAAATATGTCATCTTTGTTTGTCTCATCCAGGTAACAGATTCATTGTCCTTTATTAGATATAACCGATGTTGCCAAATGGTGAAATAGAAACGAATCCCTTTAAATGTTGAATGCATTTTAAGTATTTAAATAATTTTTTGAAGAAAAAGGTTGAAATGATAAGTTTAAAATGCGTTGTTTTAGAGCTCTTTCATGAAAACTACTTGATTTTCGTCAGGAGGAACATTCCCCATTGTCAAAGTTCGAAGTCCATGTTGGATGACCCTATGCTTTGTTAAAAATATATTCTATTTGATGATAAATGGACTGTAAATTATGTTATTTTCTGAGAAAGGTATAACTTTGTACAAGATTTCAGGATAAATGACTTCAATAGACAAGACGGGTTTGTTATCACTGTCTTTCACATGAAACTAACGTCTCTGCCTTGTTTTCGCACTGGTATATATGACCCTTGGAGTACAGGAATGCATGTTTTCTATTAGCAGGTATAAATGCCATGGGCGTACGGCCACTTAGTTGCATATAGGTACGATTGATTAAATTCAGTTAATTGAAAATAATGACAAGAAATTAGATATGAATATATGCAAGGGAATCTTGAATAGTGAGAATTCTCATACAGATATAAAACTCTCCATTTTCTAAAAAAAATAGTACCCTAAAGACGAAGAGCTCTTGACTTTTTCATTAGAAAGTACTAAAAATTACATAAATTTTGTCCGACCTTGATATCTTATCACATTCATAAATTGAGAAGGAATGAGGACTTTTTACATCTGCACTATATGTGATAGAATAACTGTTTTGATGTATTTTTTTGAAAACTATCTCCTATGCACAACAGTCCAAAGGTGTAGAAATCACATGTTTTTCAATATCTTCCATAGACTTGTTGTACCAACTTCTGCAATTTTTATTCGTTTCTCTTCAAAAATGATATTCTCTGAAGTAGTGTAAGAATTTACTCAACAATTGTGGTTGCTTCCAGTGCTCTTTAGATGAAGTCTATTCTGGTTCTCTTCAAATACTGAATCACCCTGGTCGATGTTTATCACACCGTAGGTTCTGGTAAATGCCTGCTGGCAAACAACTACTTCCCCGGCTAATACCACGCTTGATATTGAATTATATCCAACAGACATTTATACAAGATACCTCACAGAGGTTAGTCAACACCTGATGACGCCAATTTTTTTAATGAAACGGGTTGAGGTGTGTGGGAGAAATGTTTATGTTAGTTCAAGTGATAAATTCCTAACTCACCCGTTTTCGTCAAAATAATGGCTTCATTGAATTTGTCTCGTTTTTCAGAAACTGACTGCAAAGAGGGAAGCAGCGAACAGGAGCTTCAACATAGAGGAAATGTCTGCAGAACAACTGATGGAGGAGAAGATAGCCGTACAGAAAGCATTACTTTTCTTAGAGTCTATCCACGGTAGACCAAACTCCAGGGAGGATCGCGACATTGTCAGACCTTTTTACGATAGGTACAGGACATTGAAACGAAAAATATCTGCGGTAAGTTTAGAATATGGACAAAATTTTTCAAGTACTCATTACTTTTCCAATATCGATATCCAATTGGATAGTGTTGATCACCATATGGTGAATTCCATTGTATGAGTACTGGTCAAAACGTTAAATATACAATGAATCAGAAAGGATGGTATTATTATCAATTGGCGAAAATTTGGTTGAGTCGTACGACGTCTTTCTGCAAAATCTTCCCTTCAAGCTCTTAGTACAACCCAAAATAAAACGAACCAGTTGTTCGTTCTTCTCTAGGGATCTGATAGGAAAATGGTTCACTAAATCTAGACAGCCTTGAGCTGAGCAAATAATAAATTAAATTTGAGAATAGGTTGCTCAGCCCGTTCTCAAAGAAAGTTCAAGAGACTCTGGCGTTGAATAAGATGGACCTAAGACTAGTAACAACATACCTCATAGGTCACATAGGACACTGAAGTATCATCTCAGTATATCACTGTATTCCGCAAAAGTTACAAATACCTTGAAATAATTCTTTCAATCTCTGCCATGAAAAGTCTAACCTGCAGGAAAATAACCCTCCACTGTAACCCGCAAAGGGTTATTCTCTACCGAATAAATCCAGTTTCGTGACGAAACCAATTACTTGATTTGCTGAGTGATCTTTCAGGTCAACTAGCGAGAGTTGGAATCTACCAAAGGCAGAAAACCTGAATCTACTCCAAAATTGACATAGCATGGTACATTTTCCTCAAATAGTGAGGATCTGATCTGGTCCATTAAGCTACTACCTTCGTCAGGTACGTAAGCAATACTAATGTGTGGCTTGGCTGTAATGCCCTTCAGAGGGACGCTCTCCCATGGCTGCAGGATCCTAAATGCACCCACCATACAGGAGGCACCCTATTTATCTTCCCAAGTCACCTCTAGTCATCCAGGTCGAAATGTGCAAATCTGGAATAGTACCTGTGAACCATCTTCTGAAACACCCTCTGCGACAGCCATGATGACATACTGGAGAGATTTCATTTGATAGGTCGATATTGTGGTTGTCAGATATTTAAGATGCAGATTTCCAGCTGACCACAGCAACCTTCCAATATGAAGGCATCTGTAACCTAATGATACAATTTTTACTCCATTGGTTTGTGTGAATCATCGTTTGAACGTAAGCTTTTGCTGACGTGCTCAAGGATAATTTGTTTTCTCTTCTGATGCAGATTTTGCTTCTGCTGCTCAGGAGTTTGCTACAAAGGAGATTCATAAGATATCTCGCTGTTGAAGAGGTAATAAGTCGCTTCCTAGCTGCATTACCTTACCTCCTAGGTTTGTAAGCAGGATTAAGAGTTGGCGGACTGAGATCTTGCTCTTTTCCGATGTTACGGGTAGTCGGGTTCAGTCCATATCATCTGTAGTCTTAAGGTCGGATTTTTTGGTTCTGCATAGTCCATGAAGGGTCCCACGAGTATATAGGGGAAGCACAGCAAAGCCCCCTATTATCGCGACAAAGCCGGGTTGCGATTTTGACACAAAGTGGGCCGAGAGACATACATCCCTCAGGGAAACTCTCACCATTTCTAGTGTCAACTCACCTAAAAGAGCTATTCTAGCTTGGGTAGGAGAAATATTTGTGAAACTGAAAAGTACCTTCACAATCTATAAACAAAATATAATTTAATTTTCTTTCCAGAACAACCCCTCCGGGGCCGAGTTGGCCACCATCCACGAGAACGAAACGATGAACTTTGTAACACCAACTTCTTCGTCCCAATCAAACGACACCGAATCTGAGAAAACGACGGTACCGCCATCTATGAGCACCGACAGCAGCGACTCGGACAGTTCTGTGGGCGAAAACCTCCACTCGCTCTCCAAATCCGAAATGATAGAACAGCTCAAACTAGCGATGGAAGAGAAAAAGCGGTTGAAGCGAAAAATAAAAGAATTTGAAATGAATATCCAGCTCAAAACGGGAAAGATGATTCAGAAGGAGGAAAGAGCTCCGATGGAGAGTATATACGCGGCTTATAAGAATGCGAAAGCGAAAGCGAGACTGCTTGAAGCTTTGGTTGGAAAACAGGGTAGCGTCTAAAGCTAACTATAAATACAGGTGGTTAAACATGAGATTGATTTTAGAATTATTTTTCAGACTGGGTATAGTGTCACAAACTCACAACAAACTTGTAACAAGCGAAAGTTTATTGATGAAATAATTTTCATGCCTCAGTTATTCACAGCAATCATAACTGCCAATAGACCTTTACAATTCCCTAGAAAAAATTCATGAAGTTAATGTTATTCTTCAGTTCTGAAAGAAAATTGTTCATTCTTCAGGAGGCAACTCCAAAATTTTCCATTTCGGAGGAAATTCGGAGTTTCAAGAATGAATGTGACGTCACTACTATTGAGACTTGCCCCCTCTTTAAAATCGCGTTCCAAAATGAATGATTTTCGTAAAGGAGAAAAAAGTACATGAATGTACTACTCAATCAAATATCTCTTGAACAAAATTTTAAATATAGACTCCGTTTTGTGATATAAAACGCTTGTTAATTTCGAAAATGACCATCAAATCGACCTTAATAACAAGTTGGCAACGTCGCACGCACAAGAATACAGGAAGAAGAAAATGTTAGTGACCTTCATTTTTACTCCCTATTGATAAAACTGGTGACAAAAAAGTGTAAACAGTATAAAACGAGGCACTATCATGCATATAGTTTTCACCTATGCAGTTATCCCGGTTAGTGAAAAAGTGCATTAGAATTTGAATAATTCAAATGAATTTCAACCTCTGACAGACTAGGAGGATATCTCAGTGTATGTGGTCACAAAAATTTTTCAAATAGAAACTAATAATCTTTTGGAATTGAATAACTAATTTCAGCGCCTTTATCGCACAACTACCGGACTATTGAAATAGCACGATTTTTGCAAAGGAATTCAATAAGCTTCGTCACGCTGGAACCCGCTTTGAAAAAATCTGCCTTTTTTTAGTCTACTTCACCTGCAAACGATAGGTACTGATGAATGTAATAATGTTCATTTTTTTGTAGTCTAATCGGTTACTGAGAAAGCACTATCGATATTATTCAAACTACGAAATACAAGTAATAATGCGATAAAAAGTTTTGAAATAGGTTCTGAATTGATTGTAGTTTATTGAAGTAACAACACAATATCAATTTATTTTATATACTTTCGAAGTATAGCAAAAAAAAACTACGATAACAAGACTTCAAATCATAAAATAACAATTGTCCCCAAACTACAAAATTTGGAGTTGACTGTACCTGAAATTAGATGTTTAGTTACCATTAAAATAAAGCTTTCTAAAATACGTTAGTTTTTACTTCAGATTTCAGGTTACTTATGTTGGTTAAGTTAGGTTAGGTTAGTTTAGTTGAAAAATTCTCGATTTTGTTTCATTCATTTGTGATGTGTTTAATGTCAACTACAAACATCTAATTTCAGCTACAATCAACCCCATCGTTTGTAGTTTGAGGACAATTGTTATTTTATGATTTGAAGTCTTGTTATCGTAGCTTTTGCTATACTTCAAAAGAATTTAAAATATAGTAAAATATATATATAATAATAGATAAACTACAATCAATTTAAAACCTATTTCAGAACTTTTTGGCACAATATTACTCGTCATTCGTAGTTAGAATAATATCAATAGTGCTTTCTCACCAACCGATGAGACTACAAAAAAATGAACATCACTACATTTATTAGTATCGTTTGTAGGTAAAGTAGGCTAAAAAAAAGATAGATTTTTTCAATGGAGACATTGTATTGACACATATGTCGTGGCCCCAGTCTCTGATATGATCAAGGCTCACTTTCGAATCAGATACCATTTTTGTTTTTGTAAATTGTTCACAGTTTTTGTTTGACCACCCTGTATATGTTTAGAATAGAAATTCGAATGTAATAAAACCACTAAACCGATATTAGCCTTGCAAAAATTCTGGATGCGATAAAACATCCAAGGGCGTTTTTGCACAGATTATTCTTCATTCCACAAGTTTCTCTGATAAACGTTAAGATTAGTTTGGCGTGTAAATATCTTACTATATCCAAGAACAAATATCTGAATAAGTCTGAACCTTCCAGATAATTTGGAAGTCTCTAATTGTTGTGAGATTGCTCGAATGATTATTGTCATTCGTGTTCATGATTCTTTAAATTTTTTTTATGTATTTCTCCCCTAGATGGACAAGATACGCAACAATCTGTTGTAACACTTCAAGCGTTAGAGGTAATCTCAAAAAAAAAGTTGTTAGCTGTAGTTGTAATAATGTAACACAAGGAATGTTTTATAATTGATTACGTTTTTGAAATATATTATTTATGTTGACGATTTTATATGTTATATTTTAATGTTCAATCAGTGATTAGTACTCATCAGTACTAAACATTGTAATATTTGTCGCTCACAAGTGAGTAATATTTCAGCTTATTGAAAATATTATGTTATAATAATATTGTGAAGGCCGAAAAATTTCGGATATATTTTGGGGACCCACCCATTGTTTGTATCTAATGCCTCTAAAAAATATATGGACTATATATAATTATTGGTTTTATTCTTCTTCTTTTTCTTATCTTTTTTATGGTCTTTGCTTCCTTTCGGCGCAGTAGACCAATTCGTTTTATTCTTGTGTTCGCTTATATTGCAACGGAAATCAACAATTGTAATGACCACAAAAAATACGGATTCAGAAGAATTTTTTCAGTAACTTTCTCAGTGACTGATTAACTTACGCGATTTTTGAATGCCCAACATACTATTAGGTTATTTCAAAGGTTTTCTCCGTTTTTATGAGTGCTTCAAGCTGAAATATATCAGTGAATACTTATAGAAATAAAAATAGATTGGAAATATATGTCCTAATATAAATAAAGATTATACGCATATATCAGTTATAAAACTAAATACAAAATATACAAAAACATATAAAACCTATATAGTAGAATATAGTGTGTAAAAACGTAGCAGTAGTAAATGATGACGAGATTAATAGATTCAATTCAATCGAGCTTTGCGCAATTTGAATCGATACACTTGTGCCAACACAAGTCGCATAATTTCGCTTTGAATTTGGATGCTCGGGATTCGATGACATCGACGAAGGCCGTTTTTTTCCTGGTCGTGATTGGCGAAAGTTATCGAAGTGCTTGAAAAGATGGTAGTCGGTTGGCGAGAGGTCTGGAAAGTATGGTGGGTGAGGCAAACTTTGACGCTCAATTCGTTCAATTTTCCGCTGGTGATTTGTGAAACGTCCAGACGGGCGTTGTCATGGAGCAGAATCGGACCTCTTTTGTTGACCAGTGCTGTCGATTTCTTCACAATAGGACTCTGCTGTGATGGTTTGGCCTGGTTGTAGAAAGTTTTAGTGAATTATATCAGTCGATGACCACCGTAAAGTAACCATGGTCTTTTTTGGTGAGTTTTCGCCTTTGGGAGGTGCCTGAATGGCTCATCTGTATCCAACCTGAACGTCTCCTGTTGTCGTAGAGGATCCACTTTTCATCACCCGTGATGATCCGATCCAAAAAAGGATCGTTTTGGTAGCGCATTCAAATCTTGGGGCACCCACTTTTCGAGCTTTATGACCTTTACAATACATTTTAAACCATCAAAAACAACCGCATGGGAGTCAACGCCCAGTTCTTCTAATTTAATTCAATTCAAGAATGTATATTCAAATTTGCATCAAAATATATTCAGTTTGAGATAGTGTTTTGAGGGATCCCTGCTATAGGCCTATGCCTCTTCAGGGTTAGGACTTAGTGTGAATGTTGTATATAGTAGGGAGCACTTAGTAGGCACATGTGACCCATTGTACATCCTCCCGAGGAGTTGTCCTTCTAGGTCAAGTTTCTGGAAGGTGCAGCGACATTACTGTCTTTGCGCGGCTTCTTCAATCTTCTTGAGGTTACCCTAGTGTAGGTGTTCAAGTGAGGGCGCTTTCCTGCAGGGGCAGCTGGTGCCTTGCCTTTATTCAAGGCGAAGATCTTGGCGCCTGCCGCAGGAAGTGCTCTTGCTGTTGGAGGTGGAGTGGGAGAGGAGGAAAATGCACTTTTAGTCGCTGGACATAGCTGATCACGAAGTGATCTGACTGCCCCTGACCAGGAGTCTGGCGATCCCGTCCGTAAGGCCATAAATAGGCTTCCCGGACAGGGCCCCCAGTCCCCTGGCCGGTCCTCCTATCCGCCACCTGGGGACGCGCCCGATAGATAGCCAACCCACGGAGTGTTTAGTTTGTTTTTCCGTTTGTAGTTCTGTTGGGGTAGTCCGGGTCCGTTGCAGTTGCAGTTTTTGCATATGTTCAGGTTGTTAGGCCAGGAGTGGATGTTGTACGGTTTCAGTTCCTTCAGGGATATAGCTGTACGCTATCTGATTTCCAATTTGTACTCCTCCAGGATATCTTGGATCTACTCCGATGGATCTTCCATTGCTCCCAGGAGCCTGGCTGGGGGAAATTGGAGCTTCTTCCCAGGTATCCTTCTGGGTCCTCCACGAGGAGTCGATGATGTGGTCAGCGTGTTGATGGCATCGGTGTTGCTGCTGCTCATCGTTCTGGCCTCGACCAGTTCTTCCGCCATCTCACGCACCGTTTGTGATAGTCAGTCTCCACCAGGGCTATCAAATACTCGTCCTGGGTTACTGTATATCGACCATTTTGGGGCTCATCTTCAAAGGTGAACTCTCTGGAATGAAATTTCGCAAACCAACGTCGAACAGGACGTTCATTAAAATCATCATTGCCAAATTCCTGCTAGCTTTTTCGAGATTTCAGCGATTTATTGAGATTGGAGCTACAAAAATAAATTGAAATACACAACACTTTTGAAACAACCCGATACAGTCTCAAAGTGTATACAAGTTTAATAAACGACACGGCAAATATATTCAAACGATCCACAAGACAAGATTAGTGAAAAGGAATTTATCTGAACTAGAGTGTTTGGAGTTGAGATATCTCTGTACTTTGTATGAAAACACCGACTATTCAGAAACAGTATCAAATACACTGAAGTCAAAAATACAGAAACACAAATCATAAAATCGATTGCATTCATTGCCAAGATTGCCTCAATTAATTTTTTCTATACAGGTAAATATAAATCGATGATAGTTTAGGCAAGTAAAAAAAAATATCGATTAAATTATATAACGAATTATCAAGGCGATATTGAAAAACTGTTACAGTTTGTCGTCCATACTGCAAAAATTTACGAGCGGCCTTCAGATTGTGCAAACAGCGGAAATTGTAAACAAAACTTTAACACTCTTAAGATACACTAATCCAACAGAAATAGGATGATTTCTGGTTTCCATACATATTTACATGCAGACTAGTTTTTCCAAATCATTAGTGAGTATCGATTGAGAGTTCATCTTTTGAGCCATAACTCAACAAAAAATTACCACGCACACAGTTACGTCATAATATGGACTGGCCATTGAAGAGAGAACATTGACTCCAACAATTAAACAAATATGAGGATATTTACGTTTCGGCATTTGCGTCACTTATACACTCAACGTCAGATACTGCTACAGCGTCATATTTTACGTGTTGAATACTTCAACTATGAAAATTGTAGGATTTGATTTGTTACACAGTGACCTGTCAATATTATCATGTCTCAGTGGCGAATCCAGTGCGGGGAGAGAGCTACCCCTACTTGGACGCAGAAAAACTTTTTAATTATGGGGCCTAAGCCAATCTTACACTCTTGCCCATTACCATGAAATAAACAGAATATATAACGCCAAGTACAGTAGTTGGTTTCATTTGAAACCCTCATCATGTTCTCTAAATATTTTAATTCTTTTTTTATTCATTGTGGAAAATTTATCTCAAGTGCGCCCCCTTAATAAATTCCTAGATCCGTTCCAGTCGTGTCTATGGCACACAAAACATGAGTTTTTGGGCATTTGATAAATATTCTGAAACTCGAGATAAGAAGAATGTTGAAGCTTTGGCACGTGAAACACTACGATTAGCCATATTCAGTTCTATAAGTCTGTCACTGAGGTTTTTGAGGTCGCTGAACACGAATCTGAGATCAGATTATCGATATCGTGACACATAGCAGATCTCCCAAAATGAGGCAAGGGCCTCCGAACATTGAGCTGCTGCTCTAGCTGATTCATTTTTGAGCTTTGCATACATTAAACTCTTTGTTCTTCATATGAAAAACAAACTTATTCCCAAATATCAGAAAATTTGACGGGTATTCACAACTTACATATTTTGTGTGTCCTTTTCGCGAGTGTCTAAAATTAGTTTAAAATACCACTATCATTATAGTATATATGATTATCATCATATTATATGTTGTATAGTTCAGTCTCGAATGATTAAAACATGGATGATGTTCACTGTAAACCGTAAATTGGAAAACTTTTATCAAACATTTTTTCCTGGCTTTCCAGGCTTTCCCACATAGACCCCTAACAGATTTAACGCATGAATTCCATCATTATTAAACAAATCCTACGGACTGCGCCGATTATTACGTATTTTGAATGTATTACAAAACTAGTTTCAAGAACTTACAACTGAATTTTATAAACTCAAAATAACGTGTCTCTACTAACACGTCTGTTGAAGCTTTGTACAGTGAAACACGTGTATGGATTTATATGCAATGCTATAATTGAAATTCGACAGATGATTTAAATAGTATATACTGGCATGTGCCTACTCTACCAAAAGAACCTAGCATTTTCAAGTTGAATTGGTCGATATGAATTTTCTGTCTTTGAGCTTATACAAAATCTTGAGAAGCGTATTTCCGGAAAACACAAGTGACCTTCGCATTTCTAAATACGGCGTTTGCATTCCTCATGGCCGACATTTTTATTTCAACTTTTTTCATAAATCTAATCAGTGGTAATATTCTTGTGTGCACAGTAGCGTAAAATTCGATATTTATAAAAGAGAACTGCGTTAAAACTTTTACAAAGAAACTAAATTTGCGGAAGCAGCACTACAGTGAATGAAAGAAAATGGTGAGTGTTTGTCAAACCTTCAATCGTCCTATTTGAATCTTTGAAAAATGTCCTATTCCCGACAGTATATACAAAATATCTAAGCTTAACATTAAACTTCTTGTGATCCACTATTTGGAACCTTTGGTGTTGTAATGAATATTATTGGAGTGTAATCCCAACACCAAACCTTTAAAACCTCGACACGTGTTTTAATCACCAAGTGATCATGTTCCAGAGGAAGATTAAACCAAACTACATACACTATTGAATACCTCTGCTACGTACCTGCGTCTTAATTATCTGAAATTAATTTTACATGTTGCCTTATCCACTAGTATTAAATTAATTCCACAATATTGCCTCATCTGGGTTAGGTTAGCCTAGGTCAAAAGTGAGTGGCTCTATTCAAACCTCCATCGCAACCCGCAAGGGTTTATTGTGGCTCACATATATTCATACTTGATCAAATAAAACCGGATTCGGTCCGCAGCGGGGCAGGAATAAAGTATGTGCTCTGCTGTTTCATCATTTTTCAAATAGAGGCGACAGACACTGTCTACCGACAGTCCGAGTCTCTGCATATGATGATTCAAATGACAGTGACCTGTGAGAAGGACTGTTAGACATCATAGCTCATCCCTACTATTGTCCAACAACTGTTTGGTATGAAGCTTCGAAGGGTGAATAAACGCCTTGGAGTGAGCCAATCCTGGAAGAGTCTGCCAGAAGTTCATAAATCTTCTTGCCATCCAGGTGTTCAATGTTTGTTTGGCAAAGCCCAAAGCGATGCCAATGACAGGTTCTGGTCCAATGAAGCTGCTTGCAGCTCCCTCCTTTGCAAGAGAGTCAGCAGCGTCATTGCTTTCCAGGCCAGTATAGCCAGGAATCCAGACCAGAGACAATCTGTTGATTCTTCCTATCGAGGAGAGTCGTTTTTGGCAATTTGCTACCAATTTATAGGTTGCTCGATAGGAGCCAAAGGCCTTACCTAACGGTCAGGTAAATCTGATAATAAAATATTATTTCAACAAGCTATATAGTATACTATAAGGTATCGGTTCACTATCGTTATTCATAATATTTCTACATTCTCATAGGCATCTAGATGCCTGTTGTTGTTAACTTGTCCAACTAATCCTAATGAACTGAAGTTTATAGAAAGGTTTTTTGCAAAATATTATAGGCGGCTGCTGATTTTCCTGGTCTGCCATATTGTAGGTGTGCTAAGTATTCCTTATATCTTATTTTAATAGATCTTTCAGTCTGTCCATAATATTTTGCATCGCAGTTCTCATTTAATTTAGTGAATTCCAGATTTTTCCGAATTCTCGACTTTGTCCTTAGGATTTCCTAAAAGGCTCTGTAGTGTAAGACTTGTTTTAAATACCACCTTGAAAATCTTTCCAAAGTTATTCGTATATTGGTGGTATGGAACTGAGATATATTCGTCTTTTTATTTATTCATTTATTTTTATTTATTCTAAATTCGGGACACATACAGGTAAGAGAACCCAAACAAGTATCCACTAAAATACAGATTGTGCTAACAAAACTGGCGTTCAACAGGTAAATGATCTAAATGCTTAATCTAAAACATAAATGATTAAAAATTGAATATTTTCCTTATGTTACTTTTACACATTTGTAAGGACATGGAGAAAACGTCCAAATTGGAACAGTATCTGTTGAATGAGTCTGTAATTCTATTTATTGGAGAGTTTTTCCCCACATTGGTGTTATATGTGGAAGTAGCTAATAAATATTTATTCCTTGTGTTTCTCTGGGGTACATGAAAGGACATCATTGCTATCAACTCAGGCGAGTCAATAAGATTCGTTAAAATTTTATAGCCAAACACTAGATCCGAAGTGATTCTCCGTTGTTCTAGAGGCTGAATGTTATAATAGTTACGGATTTGATTAATACCGTGAGTTACATAGACATTAGTGATTCGGTAATGAAGATGTCTAACGAACCTATTTTGCAGTCGTTCTAAACGCAATTTGAATGTATTATAGCAAGGATTCCATATAATGCTAGCGAAATTCAACTTGCTATAAACAAATGCATAATAGATAGTTTTAATAGCGGCTCCGTTGTTGAAGTCTCTGCACATTCTATTGAAGAAACCCAGTGTTCTGTTGCTTCTATTTATGACATATTCAACATGGCGATTGAAATTCAATTTTGTGTCAAAGTATACTCCAAGGTCCTTGATATATTCTACTCTATTCAATTCAATACTATTCAACAAATACTGAAACAATATGGGTGAATGATTTCTATAAAACGAAATACATGTACATTTTTCCACGTTGAGTTTCAGCTTATTGAATTGAATAAAACTGGCTGATGTTTGATGAAAATCCATAGTAAAAAACTAATCAATAAAGTTTATTGTATGATTTTCACCATAAAGGATTTTACAAAAACCGCGACACGTGTTTCGCTATACAATAGCTTCCTCAAGCATACCTGAGACTTACTTCTGAATTACAATCATTTTATATTCTAACCTAGTACCTACTCGTCTACCTAAATAATGAATCTACCTGAAAAGGTCAGGTATGAATTCATTAACAAAATCAATAAATTTTTTGAAAGTGTACCTGAAAATATACCTAACTATTTTTACCTGGAAATGAACAGATTCAATAATGGCGAATTATTCAATTCAGTTTAATCGTTCATGAGCTGTTGAGAGTTTTTGTTTATTTCCACACTCTCCAACAGGTTAAGTTTCAAACCTTTCTGTGTCCAGCGGTGCAGCAGCTTCATCAGCGGAATTGTCAAAAACACGGAAATACAATTATTTGGGAGATAATTTCATTTTTTATGCAATAGGAATCGAAACATTTGGTACCTTAGGCCCCCAAGCATTGGAGTTCATTCGTGAAATCGACATTAGCATATCCAAAGAGACAAATGACCCAAGAGCTACCCCTTTTTTGATACAAAAAATCAGCATTCTATTTCAAAGAGGAAATGCAGCTTCATGTTTAGGTACAATTCCTCAATCAAAAACCCTAAGTTAATTACCAATGTTTTCCATGAACAAAATATATCAGCATGTACAGACAGTGCAAGAAATGGTGAATCATCGTATCCGTGTTTACTCAGAAGAAGATAGTAGTGGCAAATGTAGTTGCAACAATAAATCGGTGATACATTCTTCAGTAAATACACTTGGGTTCAATGGTTTGAAAAATCTTGGAAACACCTGTTATATGAACAATATAATCCAATGTTTATCAAACACGGGATGGTTGCTGGAATACCTAAAGAAGGATACATGCATGGAAGATATCAGTACTAGTATTTCTAGTATGAAAGGTGTTTTAATCAAAGCGTTCGCAGAAGTAATCAATTAATTGTGGTCAGAAGATTCATCTGATAGAGTAATCAACACAGTCTACTTCAAAAATCAGATTCAAAGATTTGCCTCTCGATTCATGGGTTCTGCCCATCAAGACGCTCACGACTTCCTTCGATATCTTTTAGAAGGTTTACATGAGGACCTCAACAGAATTACTGAGAAACCTGAACCGATATAAACTGAGATTGACGAAAAATTGACCGATAACGGAAAAGCACAAGAGTCCTGGCAGAGATATTTGAAAATGAACAACTCCAAGATTGTAGACTATTTCGTTGGTCAATTAAAATCCACTATGAAGTGCACACACTGTGGACACTCATCAGTAACCTTTGATCCTTTCTGGGATTTGTCTCTACCCATACCACAAAGAACTGGCCGCATTGCTTGGATTCTTTCACAAGAGTGGAAACTCTGGATGGAGATGAAAAACCAATGTGTTCGAGGTGCAAGCAAAAGAGAAAATGTACAAAATCATTATCAATCTATAAGTTTCCCCGTATTTTAGTAATTCATTTGAAAATATTCTCTCCAACGGAAAGATTCAGAGACAAATTGAATGTTTCCATTGACTTTTCTTCAGATGGATTAAATATGAGCAGTTATGCAGCAGACAATATGGCTCCTTGTCGTTATAATCTATATGCACTTTCAAATCACAGTGGGACTACTTACAACGGACATTACACAGCATATTGCAGACACCCATATAGTGGCACGTGGCATGAATACAACGATTCACACGTGTTCCCAATTTCGCCAAAATCACTTGTGAGCAATGAGGCATATGTCCTCTTTTATGAACAGGAGGGAACGAAGCAGCACCTTTGATGTGATTTTTTTTATAATTTTAGTTTTTTGAATTGTGTTGTATTTCATGATTGTTCCAAATTTCATATCCTAGGGAAATACTGAATTTTATTTGGCCACGAACAGGTTTGCCAGGTAGGGAGACAAGGGTTTATACATAGCAATTCCCTCCTCTTGTTCATAAAAGCAATCTTCTACCTGGAAACGGTTCCATGACACGTGTTTCAATCACTTGGTGATTGAAACACGTGTCGAGGTGTTGAAAATAACGGTTTGGTGTTGGAATGAAACTCCAGTAATATTCATATTCATGTAACTACTGGCAATATCTCAATTATCTCTTGTTGTGAAGTTCACTATAGTTACTGCTATCTGAAGACTACTCAATTGCATCTAACACGTTTGAAGACGAAATCACTGATATATTTGAAGATTCAAATATCTCTGACAAAGACATTTTAATCGACAATTTATTGTAAGATTGAAATACAGAAGAAAGAAAATAAATAATTTGGTTGTCGAAACGCTCGTCGAGAGACATCATTTTTGTTCTGATTAAGGAAAGATGTAAAAAGATGTAAAAGGTGTAAAAAGTGCGGACAATAATGTGTCATCACTCGTCGTAGAGGGCGTTCTCAACTTTTTTGTTTCAAATAGAAGGGGTGTCTTGTGGCCATCGCTCGAAATATTTTTCAATTCTCTTTACAATTACCTTTACTGTTTTGAATTTGGATAACCGGGGCGGAGTTATTGGTGCATGAATTGGAGACTAGTGAAAATGATAATTCGTATATAACTTTGCAACCAAAAGAGGATTAAAACAGCTCCAAACTCAGTCATCACAGGTTACACACAGGTTTTGTGACGAATGTACTTTTTAACGGAAATGTTAATCACCAAAATGTGCGAGATTGGTCAGATATGAACCCACATAATTTTCGAGACAGTGACACTAAAACTCCTAAAAAACTAAATGTCATATCATTGGTTATAGCCAACAATTAGGATGATTTCGAAAATCCAGTTGTTGAGTGGTTTTCCAATATGGCAGCGCGTCCCCCACATCATTAGGCCTGTGAGGGATTATTTGGATCACACATACAAAGGCATGTGGATTGGCAGGCTCGGTCTGTAGGAATGGCCTGCTCGTTCACCGAATTTGACTCCTCCCGATTAATTTCTTTGAGGCATTATCAAATCGAAAGTTATTGTTACGCAACTAGGGATAATACGGTAACTTAGGGACAGAATTACCAGAACTTGTGCCAGCATTACCCCAAAAACATTCGAAAATAAACTGTTTTACTGTCAGGGGGTTCAAGGAGAACATTTTGTACATTTGTTCAAATGATTTTTTCCTGTTTAAGATAAATAACAACGAGATCGAAATAATCCTTTCAATCCTGTATCTTTTTTTGCCAACAAAAGTCCGAACACCATGTTTACTATTTTGAAAAATATCGATATTCCAATCATCGACGCGGCAATTAATACCTCTCAGTCTCGAAACTACCGTCCAACTTTCTCTGGACCCATCCGTTTCATGTTCCGGTGACTTTCGCTAACATAGTCTGTAAAAAACGTTCGCGATTGCAAGTCGACCACGTATTTTGAGCGAAGTATGGGAAAAGGTGGAAATAACATTCATAACTGGGTATGTCGCAATTTTTATAGTCATCACACTACGTGTATGTGATCTCGTAACACACCTTGCATAAGATTTTACAATTGGAATCTACCCAATGGTAGAGAGAATTTTGTTACGGTCTAAGAATGCGCTATTTCTAAAACGTTTTCAGTAATGAAATTATAGAGGGAATTCCCTCCACAGAAGTCTTCGATTTTTCAAATTTCGCCCATAATCTGTTTCTAAATAGTAAAAAGTAATAAACGCGCATTATAAATGCAAAACGGAATGCTCAAACAAAATTTTCGTTATAATTTGCAACAGCTGATTAGGCAAACACGAGGGTTTTTCAGATTCTTGTTTATTTCTCAACACAGTCTCCTCTCAACTCTATACACTTATTCCGCTGATTATACCATCTTTGTAACCCGTCCAAATAGTAGGTACTCGGCGTTTTTTCTCTGCAAAATAATTGCTCACAAACGTAATTTCCTATTCATTTGACGAAAATATCTGTCCTTCAAGCGCAATTTTCAGATGAGGAAACAAAAAGAAGTCGCTTGAGGCTAGATATGATGAGTGGAGTTTCGCCATGGCAACCGCGAGGTGTGAGACGGGGCTTTGTTTTGGTGAAACATGATTTTCTTTTTCGTTTGCAAATGTGGCAGTTTTTCTGCAAGTCCTGTCTTCAGCTTGTCAAGTAATGATGCGTAGTATGCTCCTGAAATGGCTGTTCCTTTTTTAATATAATCAAAAATCAAAATAAATTCATTGATGCCCCTAAAAACAGTCGCCATCACTTTCCCAGCCGAAGAAACAGTTTTTACTTTTTTGCAGCCGACTGTTTGGACTGTATTTTTGTTTCGGACGTATAACGGTGTATCCAAGTTTCATCATTTATCGACCCCAAAACTGGGATTTATTGCGTCTAAAATGTTCATGTTCATTACCTTTGCTATCTCTTTCACTTTATTTCGGCGGTCGTCTAGCACCGTTTGGTGCTAGGGCCTAGTGTATTATTCTAAGCTTCATACACTGTGTCAATTTTAAAAATTACAATGGGCTATATCTCACGAACGAAAGCTGATATCGAAACCGTTTCTAGGAAAAACAGATTTCAAACAGAGATTGGAGTAGTGGAGCGACATACTTGCGTAATTCTTTCTCGCAATTCCCCAAGTGACGCAGGTTGAGTTTTAACTGACTTGAGGTGACCCCACAGAAAAAAGTCAGGTGACGCCAAGTCTGGTGACCTCGGTGGCCACTCAATGGGACCTCTCCTTCCAATCTATTTGTTCGGATAATTAGTATCCAACCAGTGCCTAACTGGAGCTGCATAGTGAGGAGGTGCTCCATCTTGTTGGAAGTGCAGCAAATCTTCGTCTACAGCGAAGTTGCTTTGGTCGTCCCTTTGGTCCTCTAATTCATGCACAATTAAAGGTTCGATGGTGCTTTCCAGCATATCGAGATAAATGTCGCCACTTAAATTGCCTGGTATGAACAAGGGACCCATCGCCTAATATTCCTGCCCAATTCAGGGCATTCAGTTTTTCAGGATATTGAGTGAGACCTTCTCTGAATCGATGCGGGTTTGCATCACTTCAGTACCGACAATTTTGTTTATTTACATTACCATTCAGCATAAAAGTGAAACAAATATTTTTTAATATTCTCGGTACAATGCGAATTCTTTCAGTCATGAGTTCACAAAACTCAATTCGTCGGTCTGGATTATCATCGCCTAGTTCTTGAAGAATTTGTATTTTATACAGGTGAAACTTATGTAATTCCAACACCTTTCTAACCGACTCATGTGAAAGTCCTGTCACTGCAGATACTTGACGTGTTGATGCAGTAGGCTCCATTGCTCCAAGGACCTCATTTGGGTTGCTTTATTCAGTAATTTCGGGGCATTCCTTTTTTTATTTTGCACTGATCCCGTTTCTCTAAACTTTTCAACTAAATCGCGGACGGACAGACTCACATTTTTGTCCGGATACCTTTCATGAAATATGTTTTTAAATAATACTGGTTCTGGGAAGCAAATATGAAAATTATCTCCACGCGCTCAGGTATACTGTAAACTATCGTGACAACTACAGGTGAATGACAGTACAGATCGTACAAATGATGAAAACTAATGACATTTAAAAGTCTCAAACAAACCAAAAATTATTGACTCTGACAGAACCCAAAAAAAAACAGATCTTTCCAAGTTGTTTTGCAAAAACGGCAAATTAAATTTTTATTTAACAAAAAAAGTATCGACGGACACTTATCATTTGAAATAATAGTCCGGGAGGTAGCATTACAAATAAAAAAGTCATAGTAAGAAGGCTGATATTAAAGTAGGTGCAGACTTTGACAATATACTATATTATTGTTTACAAAACAATGGAACCCACTTTGAACATTTACTTAATTGACATTTTTAATAAATTTGTAGTCCAAAAAAAACCTTAATATTCCATTTAAGCCAAAGTTTCACAATTATTGTTTCAACCTGTACAATTATTATTTATACCATCGGATATAATTTTTTATCATCTTTTCAATGATGTATCCACAAGTAGGGGTTTGCAATGTAAACTCTTTGAGTTTTGGTGGGTGGGGCCTAGGGGGTTGATGGGGGTGAGTTTTCTTTCATGTCACTTTAGTTCCTCCTTACTATCCTAGAAACAGTTTCAAGCATTTTTCGATATCAGCTTTCGTTCGTGAGATATAGTGTTCGTGAGATATAGTGAGTAAGTTTTAAAATTGACACATTATATAAATATTACCATTTGGGGACACCCATCAGAAATAAATAAAATCTTTATAATGCAATGATCTCAAATACAGAGGATCTTGTAAGTAAACATTCAAAGACAAAAAAATTTCACATTACCATGTATTCATCTCTACAAAATATTGACCTACGTTCATACAAATTCCCATTAGGAAATGAGGAAATTCGCTCTCATCAAACGAGACAGAGAAACGACTTCCACCAGAAAACAATAAACCGTAACGAGTACAAAGGTTCGTCACTTTATGCCGGGGCGAAATATTTTAACTTATTACCGCAGAGCATCTGAAGTGGAACAAATTTGCTCAAATTCAGGAAAAAAGTCAAAGACTTTATGGTAACAAGTTGTTTTTACTCCCTGAAAGAGTATGAAAATAATATGTTTGTGTAACATGTGTTGTAAACTATATAAGTGATATTATATCAAAAATATTTGTGAATGATGAATAAATATTGACTTGATTGAATAAATTCAGGTAGTGATCACATATAAGTGATCACTTACTAAAGTGATCTCACTCACAAATATCGAGTGATCTGACATAGAGACAATACAAGTTCTCAAGGAAATTAAATGAATTTTAACTGTGTCATGATTTCGTTATTTGTTGTTAAAATCCACTTCAAGATCCTAATTGCTGACTTTAGATGATATCTCTTGCTAGTACTGCTTGGATTTCTGTGGGAATATAGAAAGCTATTCAAGCTGATATGTGGTTCAACAGCTCTATACAATTTGATGTTATGAGATAATTGGAGGAGATTACATACTAGTTACAAGGTTGTTTCAAAAGTTTTGCCCGTTTGTTCCGTCAACACAAAAATGGTGTGCTTGCTATCTTGCCTGGCCCTGATTGGTGAAAGTTCTACCGGTGGGAAAAATATCGAAGTGCTTGACAAGATGGTGGTTTACGAAAGGTCTGGGATCCAACAGGACTCTGCTATGATGGTTTGGCCCGGTTGCAGAAAGTTATAGTGAATCACAACAGCCGCTGACCACCATACAGTAACCATGATCCTTTTTTGGTGGGTTTTTGCCTTTGGTAAGTGCCTAGGTGGCTCATCGGTGTCCAACCACTGTCCTCAACGTCTCCTGTTGTCGTAAAACAGTGGTTGCAAAAGTGGTCCAGAAGGACCACTGCTGTGATGGTTTGACCCGGTTGCAGAAAGTTATAGTGAACCTCACCAGCCGCTGACCACAATACAGTAACCATTGTATTGGTTGGATTTTGCCTTTGGAAAGTACCTGATCATGAACGTCTCCTGTTGTCGTAGATCGTTTATGTAGATCGTTCAAATCAAGCTTTGTAACCTTTTCAATACGTTTTAAACCTTCCAAAACCGTTTCAATTTAATTTTCTTTTTGCAGGAGATCCAAAAAGCAACCAACGTGAAACTACAATCCCATCATGTGTCCCGTGAAAAAAGAAGTCGAATTATGGGAAAAAATGGGAATGACAGATTCCGTGGATGCACGATATGGTTCACAGGGCTTTCAGGAGCTGGAAAAACAACAGTTTCATTCTCCTTGGAAGAACGCCTCGTGTCTATTGGATTGGCAGCTTACAGCCTCGATGGTGACAACATGAGGCACGGATTGAACAAAAACTTGGGATTTTCCGAGGAAGATAGAAAAGAGAATATCAGGAGGGTTGCAGAGGTAAAAAAACTTCAGTAGTTCTATTTGATCAACAAAAAATAATGAAATCGAAAAGTAAGTAAGAGTAAGTAGTTGTGCATTGAAAAACAACAGCTAATTGTTTGCGATGTTTGCTATTTGTTACATTTATTACATTTATTGTTGTTGCAATGGATACTTACAGTATTGATACATAGAAGGATTTTTTCAGAAAAGTCCAACAACCTGTATTTTGGAACAATTTATTTTCGGACATTCGTTTATATGAACTATTTGTCATGAAATTAACTCCTAAACAAATTCCAATACTTTTTCACCACAGTTTTAAAAACCCAATTTGAATAAAGTTCTTTAAAATGTTCAAAATTTAAAATTTTCTATAATGTGACCAGCAATATTTTTAGTGTTTTAGAAAATATACAGCGAATTTCTTTAATGCCCCCCCTCTTTTATTTTTTGAACGGGTCAACTAAAAAAATTGAAATTTGGGATAATGAAATTAATGCATGAATACTTTATTTTGAAGTGAAATTGACAGATAAAACTCTCAAGATGGCGACTGGGCGGCCAATCCAACGACCGGAAATCCAAATAATTTTTTACTTGTCTGTAGTAATGTGGTGGTGCTCCATCTTGTTGGAATACCATATCCATATCGAATTCATTAGGATTCGCTTCGACCATTTAAGAGGGTCAACAGTAGTTTCCAGCATATTCAAATACAATTCCCCTGTTAAATTTTGATCAATAAATAGAGGTCCTACAATATGGTTTCCCAATATTCCTGCCCAAACGTTAATTTTTTCTGGATACTGGGTATGTGTTTCCTGGAAAACGTGAGGGTTGGTGTCACTCCAATAACGGCAATTTTGTCTGTGAATATTGCCGGTTAAAAAAATGTACATTCGTCACTAAAACAAATATTGTAGAGATAGGTAGGATTCCTTGCAATGATTTCCGTCATGATTCGCAGAATTCTGTTCTTCGATCAGGGTCATCTTCAGTTAATTGGTGTACCATTTTAATTTCGTATGGATGATACATTTGCTGCGGAATAGGTAGACTGTTCAGGAATTAGTACCATCTCACCAATTATTTGCAGTTGCTGTTCTTCAGGAATGGACGGATGACCTGGGGACTTTTTGTTATGTACACTACCGGTAGTTGTGAATTTGGATACAAGTTCCCTCAAATATTTTCGGAAAAAGTTCATTGAAAATCCTTTCGGTCTCGTGAAAGTTACGCGTCGCACCGTAAATAAAAATCGCTTCAATTTTTTCTTCCAATGGACGAGATTTGACCATTTTAGAGATTGTTGACGTGGTACCTTTCTACTAGTAAAACCGAAAACTAAATTAGAATATTCTAACTAAACAAAATATAACTTAATAAACCTTATCGGGTTGTTGGAATTGCCATATGGCAGATAAAAAGGAATATTTCTAGAAATATCGATAATAATGTAATTGTCTTCAGAAAATTATTAAATGTTTGACCATTTTGTAGTAGGTGAAGATATTGACTTCATATTCTAGGAATGTGAAGTATTCATCAGGATCTTCACAATGATGTATCACAAGACCCCTGTCCATTTAATTTTTTTTCGTCCCAGTCGCCATCTTGAAAGTTTAATCTGTTAATTTCACTTCAAAATAAATATGCATGAATTAATTTCATTGTCCCAAATTTCAATTTTGAAATTTGGGAAATTTGACTCGTTCAAAAAATAAAAGGGGTGCATTAAAGAAATGCACTGTATACTGTAATAAAACTGAAAAACGGTGTATTTACAATTGTCTACTCCAACCTTGAAGATTCTGATTTTCTAAAAGAACTTCATAATTTAATATTTTCAAAATGTAGTTCCACGGTACAAAGAAATAATTTCACCTCAGCAGTCGTCAAGTTATCGTTCTCCTCCAAACTTTAAACCAACCCTCAATACTGATCCAAAGGAAGTCCAGCTAGTAATAACATGGCAATGGTTTGGTCAGTAAGCTCAATTTTTCCCCGAATAAGTTTTCTGTTCAAGCCTTGCATCTTTGAGAAATATTCTTGCATATTCATATCATTTGTCTTCTCTAACCCTGTCATGTATTTTATGGTAATTATACTATGTAGCAATGTAAAAGTACCATATAATCCTATCAACGTTTACCAGATAGTTTTTGCAAGTTATATATCTCCTATGTTTTCTAAAATAGCATCTGACACCAAAGAAAAAATCAAGGACCTTGCTTTCCTGTTTTGACGAGCTTTGTCATTATTCAGACCGTTAATATCATTTCCAAATCCTGGCTCTATAGCTTTCGAAGTATTTTCACTCACCAACTTGGCTTCAGTTCTAACTGACCAGGCAAAGTAGTTGTCTTCACCTTGCAGCACGTATAATTTCTTATTGTCCTCCGCAATTTTGCACTTTGATAACCTCCGTTCTCGTTCACAATCAATAATTTCCAATCTTCATTATCGATCCAATCTGCATTCCAATCTTTAATTCGGATACCCTAATTAATCACCTTAACAAAAATGGATTCTACACAATTGCATACGCAGATGACATAGTTATCTTGCAGACCGGCAAATTTGTAAACACACTGTGCGATAGAGTGCAGGATGGGCTCAAATTGATAGAAACATGGTGTAAGGAACACTCACTGTCGATCAATCCCAAGAAGACTGAGATGGTCCTTTTCACCAGGAAAAGAAGTTTAACGGGCTTAAAACCTCCCGAAATCTTCAAAAGCCAACTAAACTTCTCTGAAGAGGTGAAATACCTTGGTATTATCCTCGACAAGAAGCTAACATGGAACTCTCATCTACAGAGTAGAGCAAAAAGAGCATACGTGGCTTATGAGCAATGTCGGAGGACAGTGGGACGCGCATGGGGTCTTTCACCCCGTGTAGTCGCCTGGATCTACACTGCAATAATAAGACCTATGTTAACGTATGGAGCCATTGCATGGGGACCGAAAGTTCTACAAGCAACGGCCATCCAAAAATTATATCAAATACAGCGACTGGCTTGTTTAAACATCACAGGAGCCATGAGAACAACACCAACCGCGGCAATGGAAGTAATCACGGGTCTGACCCCTCTGGATCTGTTCGTTAAGGAGGTTGCGTTAATGGCCATGTTACGATTGCACACGGCTGGTGTAAACCTAGAAGTAGGAATGGGTCGATTGAGGCTGGGCCTGTGGCGGGAAGCGCTTACTGCGCAACCTCTGCTTCAGGCAACAAGTGATGCAATTGAACCCAGGTTTGTGTTTAATAAACCCTACAAAATACAAATTAAGCAGAACACAGAGTCAGATGCTACAAATGCAATACGGATTTATACAGATGGCTCAAAAACCAAAGAAGGTTCAGGATGTGGAGTGTACTCCAGATCACTAAGCCTAAGGATCAAATGGGGAATGGGAAGAAATACCAGCGTGGTCCAAACAGAACTGGCTGGTATCTCAATCGCCACAAAAGAAATAACCAAGAAAAGAATTTCGGGCAAAAACATAACAATCTGCACTGATAGCAGACAAGCACTATTAGCCTTGAACAGACACCGTGTTACTTCAGGGCTAGCACTAGAGTGCCACCAAGATTTAGCCAAAGCCTCGGTAGATAATAACATTATCCTGAGGTGGATTGAAGGGCACGAAAGGAGTAAAGGTAATCGCATTGCCGACTCTTTAGCCAAGGAAGCGGCTGGACTGAGAATTTTAGGACCAAGTGGCACCCACGGCCACAGATACAGCCACAGATACAGAACACTCGGGACCCATAACCTGTTGTTACATTCAATGTAAACTGTGAACAGTATACAACAAGACCAAAAAGTTAAAAATTTGGTAATGGAATGTAGCCCACGAAATTTGAAAATTCGCCTCATTTTTTTAATAGTCCCCGTACTTAGTAGTTAGTATAAACATCCCTCCTTTCACAGGTAGCAAAACTATTTGCCGACGCAGGACACATCTGCCTATGCAGTTTCATCTCCCCTCAAGCCTCAGATCGCGAGATGGCTAGAAAAATCCATGAAAATAGCGACCTTCCTTTCTTCGAAGTCTTTGTTGATACGCCTTTAAATGTTTGCGAAGAGCGAGATATCAAGGGCCTCTACAAGAAGGCTAGGCAAGGCCTCATCAAAGGATTCACTGGAATCGATCAAGAGTACCAAAAACCAGAGCATCCGGAATTGGTCCTGAAAACTGTCAGCGCATCCATAGCGGAGTCCGTCGAATTAGTTCTGGAGATGCTGACAGAAAACGTAAATATAACTGGAAAGTTTCCATATCTCAGATTTTATTAATTAATTTTCGATAACTGATACAATTTACTGCAAGATATTCGCTAAGAGGATGTTACAAAAACCTCTACATGTGTTTATCGCTTCCTCAAGCGATAATGTTGAATAAGTTAAAGTATAATACTTTCCAGTTCAATCAGGTGATTAATTGATTCAAATACAAATACAGAATTCAAATATAAAATTTAAAATCAAAATATAAATACGAATACAAGTACAAAATACAAATTCAAAATCCAGAATACAAAACACAGATACAAAATATAAATACAAATTCAAAATTAGAATATGAAATATTAAATATAATATACGAAATAAAAATACAGATTCACATACAAAATACAGATAATAAATACGATTACGAATACAATACAACATACAAGTACATTAATAGCCTACATACATAGCATACATTGAACGCCTACATTTCTATATACAAATACAAATTACATTACAACATACAAATACGAGTCTAAAATAAAAATACAACATCCAAATACAACATATGAAGACAACTCACAAATAAATAATACCCATTCAAGTACAAAAACCTCGACAACCGCTTTTCGCTATACAATAGGTCCCTCAAACGATAATTTTGAATAACATAATTCACAATCATTTTGATACTCTCCAGTTCAATCAGATAATCAATCAATTCAACTACCGAAACGACCGTTGAATTCATGTTTCCATTCTGGAAGCTGTTTCTATGTTCTCTCATGCGTACATCGAAAGTTCTTCCAGTTTGACCTATGTAATTCATCTGACGTCAAACAGGTAGCTAGTTGCCTGATTGTTTGGAAATGATATAACAATATTTTTAGGAAATCATACCAAAATATCTGGACAGTACCCAAGTGAATGGGATGTCTAATGGAGATGTGTTTTCCGGGAAGCATGATATCACTGTTCCAGAATTATTTGTTCCTGAACATAAACTGAAAGAAACGTTACTCGAAGCTGAAAAAAACCCGAAACTCGATATAGGAGTGGTGGATCTGCAGTGGATTCAAGTACTAAGTGAAGGGTGGGCATATCCTCTGAAAGGCTTCATGAGAGAAAACGAATTATTACAGGTATGAGCAAGTGAATTTTATTAAAGATTTCATCAATCATCGGATATTAACTCCTGCATCAATTTTTATAATGGAGACAGTGTTCTTAGCCCATAAAAATAGAGTTATTTATTTATTTATTTCATACACTATTCTACAGGATGAACCCAATTACAGAATAGGGAGTAACAGGGGCATTTACAAATATGTACTCACATAATATAATTTGTGAATCTATATAAAAAAAATTAAAAACAGAACTGTCAGTTAGCTAGTAAATGTCTTTTGATTTGTATAATCTGGCAGTTGAATATATCTAGGACATGACTAACAGAATTAGAGGAATCGCACACTGTATGAATTTAAGATTTTTTCATTATATTTGTACGCGGGGTGTTGAGATGAAATGTGACACTATTCCTAGATGACCGTCTAGGAACCCAAAAATTCAACATATGTAACAGTTGAGAGCAGGTGATGATATTGTTTATGATCTTGAATAAAAAAAGAAATGAATAATATTCACGCCTTACCTCGATACCACAAAAAATGTGAGTTACAAGCAATTCATAATAGGGTATTCCTACAGTAGGATACGTGACTTCAACTTTAAAAGACACATATTTAAGGAAGCGCCTCTGTAGGGCTTCTAGTTGATTTATATGAAGCTGATAGTAGGGACTCCACACGACAGATGCATATTCCAACCTAGATCGAACAAAAGTGAAATAAAGTAATTTCAATCTTGAAGCTTTTTCGAAGTCTTTTGTATTTCTAACTGAGAATCCATACATGCGATAAGCTGCTGTTAGAATAGTGTCAATATGTTTGTTGAAAGAGAGGGATGAATCAAAAGTAACACCTAGATCAGTGAGTGTGTCAGGACGCTCCAGAACTTGATTGTTCATGACGTAGTTGTGTAAATTCAAGTTCGTTTTTAGTTAGTGAGACATTACTTTTGGATATGTTGAGAGATAGATTATTCTTCCGACATCATGTAGCAAAGCGATTTAAATACAGACGTTCCCAATCATTAGAACATGTTATATTGTGATACAGTTTCAAAGCATCTGCGGATAAAAGGAAATTGACATCAATCTCAGCTCCGACATCATTAATGAACATATTGAACAGTAGGGGTCCTAGATTTGATCCTTGTGGTACACCAGATGTGACTATATATTCGACAGATTTGAGGCCATTGAGTTGGACGTACTGCTTACGGTTGTAAAAATACGATTTGAAGAGGGTAATGGATTGGATAACACAAACGTCGAAAGCTTGTTGAGAAGAATACCATGGTCAAGTATGTCGAACGTTTTAGAAAAATCAGTGTAGATGACATCAGTCTGAGCCTGACAATCAGTAGCCCCTGGAATACATTGAGTGATTGTTATAAGATTGGTGGTGGTTGAACGTCCTTTCATGTTGCTGACATAACAATAGTTTGTCTTTTCAAGAAGAAGCATCTCAAACACTTTACTAAAGTTGCATATGATAGAAATTGGTCTGTAATTTTTTATCTCACTTTTATCTCCTTTTTTGAAAATTTGGCAGACTTTCGAACATTTTTAATATTGATTGATTGATATTGATGCTACAGTTGATGTTTTCGGGCATATATTAATTAGGGTTGTTAGTGGTTCAACCAGAGCAGAGGCACAATATTTAATGATGAATGCTGGAAAAAATGATCAGGTCCTGCAGTAAATTTTGGCTTTATTTTTTTAGGGTAGGATAAACATCTTCAATACTAAAGTTTTTATGATGCACTGTTTGGAACCTTTGGTGTAGTAATGAATATTACTGGAGTTTTTTCCCAACACCAAATCGTTATTTTTAACACCTCGACACGTGTTTCGATCATCAAGTGATCATCTTCATCATCCTCTTCGAAGATGATCACTTGGTGATCGAAACACGTGTCGAGGTGTTGAAAATAACGATTTGGTGTTGGAAAAAAACTCCAGTAATATTTACTGATTACTAAGCTGGGAATATCACTACTGTTGTTCGCATGGTCACTTGATGTTGACACTATATAAAAACCACTGAAGAAATCTGCAAAACCATCAAGAATATCTGAGGGATTATCGAGTAGCGTGCCTTCATGTAACATTTTATCTCCGATTCCATTCGTATATTTTGACATGTTATTGAATGACCAAAACTTATTGGACTTATGGGTAATCTTGCTCTCAGTTTTCTGAATAAATTTTTTATAAGCTGATCTAATGGCTCTTTTGATGCCTGCCCGAAGACGTTTGAATTCGTGAAAAGCGTGAATGTCGCCCTTTTTTTGTATTTAGACCAAAATTTTGTTTTAGTTCGAATTTTCTTTATCAATGCACCATCGAAGAAGGCTGGATAATTATTTTTATCTAGAATTTTGGCACGCAGCGATCAAATACACTGTATAATTTTTCATGAAAATGAAGACAGGCATCATCTGCATTGCGAAACGCATTTAGAAACGCGGTTTTTTGTTCAAAATTAGCTTTATTCATCAACGTGATCTCCATCAAGAGCCATACAATTGCAGCTTCAATACCACTTCTGTAGAACGATTTATCGTTTGCCACAGAATAGGCCTCAGTTTCAGGTCTTCATTCGAGCCAAATTTCCCACCAGTGAGCATTTTTTGAAGTATACCAACAGCCAGTAGTCGCTAGGAGCCAAATCTGGCGAATACGGTGGTTTTGATTGACTTGTTTCAGGGTACGTTTTCTTGATGAAACAATTTTTTTTTCTTTACCAAAGGCGGTCGTTTTTTTGCAATTTCGGTCTCAAACGCTCCAACAACGCTATACAATATTCACTGTTGATGATATTTGCCTCCTCAAAATAGTCGATGAATATTACACCACGCACATGCCAAATTACCGAGGGCATAGCCTTTCCAGTCGTTTGTTGTGCTTTGAGGCACTTTGAATGAGGTTCACCACTCAGATGACGATCGTTTTGGTTCTGGAATGAAGTGATAGATCCATGTTTCATCCATTCTCACATATCGATGCAAAAATTCAGGTTTGTTATGTTCAAACCTTGGCAAACCCTGCTCAGAATCAGAATGACGTTCTTGTTTTTGGTCCCATGTTTTATGAAAAAAAGTCCTGAGGACTAATCTTATAACATTTTATGACCTACTATATGTAGGCAATGGTCAATAAATATCATTAATCATATCATTATTATTTTAGGCTTTGCATTTCAATACCGTAGAGAAAGACGGTGAAAGGATCAGCCAGAGCATTCCTATTGTGCTAGCCATTGGTACGAGCGATAAAGAGAGATTGGAAGGATGTAACGCAATTTCACTGTATTATGATAACCAGCTGTATGCAGTTATGAGAAATCCCGAAATTTACCATCACAGAAAAGAAGAAAGAGTAGCGAGGCAGTTTGGAACTACAGATAAAGGTCACCCATACATCAAGGTGAATATACGCTATTCATTTGATGTTAGTTTCAACCACAACCCTTCCTGCGATTTTGTAAATAAGTAACCAACTTCATTAACACCTTTGCAGTAGATTTGGTACATTTCATTTGTTTACAAACTTACCTCTTTCCATCTCCATCTCCAACTGACGATATATTGATCAATTTAAAGGGGTGTATTATTTGGAGAGATTCATTTTTGGGAAAAAAGGGCTTTTTATTTCTCTACCTATATACAAAAATGTAAGAATCTTCTAAAGAAAAGAAGACAGCAATCAATTTCAAAACAAACCCTTTACAAAAATGTGTAGATCATGCAAAGAAGTAACTTTCAGACATTGGAAGAAAAATCTCTCTCAAAACAAATAAATACATAATATACAACTATATTTATACATTTTTAAGAACACACAAAATTATATTCTAAAAGTTGATAAGCCCAAGCTGTAATTTCATCTACAGTTTTTTAATAAGACATTGGCCTCATTTCAAATGTTTGATATTTGAAACAGGCCACTCTTTTACTGCCTATTTTTTTCATGTTATTGTTTGATTATCGTGCTTGCTCTTGCTTCAGTCTTCTTCCAATTACTAGTCGAATGTTCTACATCAGCTTCAGTTTTTGTTCTCCTTCCAAGATTAACTTTCAATGAGTAAATGAAACGCTAGCTGGAAAATATCTGAGAGAAAGAAGTTTTTTATTGCATACAAACACGGGTAAAATTCGCAATTTTACTCTCGCTTTCTAATAATATTTGAGTATCTAACATTTATATCGTTCTTACGTGTTTATCTACTGAATTAAGAAAATAATATTCGTTTTTTCCTCAGCATAAACTTTGTTTATAGCTGGATTACATACAACAAAACCTATTCCTAAAACTTATTAATCACTAGTGAAACATTTGCTTATACTGTATCAGCGTTAACTACCTAACAATTCAAATTACAGAAAAATCACACACCGACTCAACTTGGTAGATTGATACAGTAAGGAAATAAATAAGAGGTGGACTGACATAACAAATGAGAAGTATATATTTTCTTCTTCTCTTTTTTATGTTATTTGCTTCCCTTACGGTGCAGTGGACCAATGTCTATTTGAATTCCATTTTATAGAATAAAAAACCTAACGAGTAACTATTCACATTGAAATTGGGATTTACCTATTCCAGATGATCTACGACTCTGGCGACTGGTTGGTAGGCGGCGACTTGGAAGTTATGAAACCCATAAAATGGAACGACAATTTAGACGAATACCGTTTGACTCCCAACCAACTCCGAGGGAAATTCAAGGAAATGAAGGCGGACGCTGTTTTTGCTTTCCAACTTCGCAATCCCATTCACAACGGGCATGCACTCCTGATGACTGATACAAATAGGCAGCTCCGCCAAAGGGGGTACAAGAAGCCGGTGCTGCTCTTGAATCCTTTAGGTGGTTGGACGAAAGACGACGACGTTCCGCTAGAAATACGCATGAGGCAGCACCAGGCAGTGCTTGAACAGGGCATTTTGGATAAAGACAGTACCGTGTTGGCGATCTTTCCCAGTCCTATGATGTACGCGGGTCCAACAGAGGTAAAATTATTACAATTGACTTAAACTTTACAAAAAGATAACCTTAACCAAATATTGTCCAAAAGCATCGTTCTCCAATCTTATGACTATTTTCTTTCCTCTTGAAATTGAATCAGACTTTATTGAACTATTGAGGCCTAAAAAATCCTAACCATTTGGAGAAGATGATGTAGAAAAATTCTACCTAACCCAACTTCTTGTACTTCTCATAAATTGATTTCTGGACTGAAGGTATCTTCCCAGTCAAACGTAAAATAGCTGAAATAAAACCAGTGTGAGTATAATATAAATGAGGTGCTGGTACTGAAATTAACAATTCAATTCGTTACAATAATTCTATTTGCCCAGATACTAGAAAGAAGTTCAAGAATAGCAAACAGCATGCAGGTAAAAGACTGTCGACGAATGTTATTGACACTTTACCTAATCCAGGTACCGATATTATCACATCAGACTACCTGAGTCAACATACAACCGCTTTACTCAATTTACCTAATCCAGGTACGGTATTAACACACCAAACTACCTAAGTGAAAATGAATACGTTTTACGCAGTCATAATACTTAGTCATCGGTGATGAAATAAAGATGTATGAACCAGTGAATAAGCTAGCCACTTGCGTCAGCGAAACGCCAGGAAAAAATCTAAAAATTGACGATCTTCAAACCCAAAATATAGTAACACTGTACGATATACTCTGTATGATATACTTCAGAATCAATAAATAATTTACTTGGAATGAAGCGTACAATAAAAAGTATCTTAATTATAAACTACCCCTAATCCAGGTCCAATGGCATGCAAAAGCAAGGATGGTAGCAGGTGCCAACCACTACATAGTAGGAAGAGATCCAGCAGGGGTGCCACATCCACAAGGAAAACACGCTTCAATAGATGGAAACTTATATGAAGCCACGCATGGGGGGCGCGTTCTCAAAATGGCTCCCGGATTAACTTCTCTCGAAATCATTCCATTTAGAGTGGCAGCATATGACATGACAAACAAAAAAATGGATTTCTTCAAACCACAAAGGAAGGACGAATTCGATTTTATCTCAGGAACCAAAATGCGAAGTGAGTATGCTTTTCTAGCAGCTACTGTAGAGGTTACTGATTATATCAGTAACCTTGTAGAGGCTAGGTAACCTCTACAAAAGCTTTATACTTTTTTCCAAAATAATAGTCTCTTTTAGATGATCTGAATGAGAAAAACTTCGTAAACTCAAAATGCATTTGTTCAAAATGTATAAATTAATAAATCGAGTAAAACTTTTTTTCAGAATTTGCAAGAACAGGAGAAGATCCACCAGAAGGTTTCATGGCCCCGAAAGCATGGCAAATCATATCGGATTACTACCAATCTCTAGACATCAAATCGTAATTTTAACTCTAACTTTGAATAGATTCATGACGTATTTAGTAATGCAAAAAGCAAAAATTATAATACTTATAACCACTCACCAGAAGTACTGCTCTGAAAAATGGTTACAATAATAGGGGAAGCCCAAGCGGGGATTTCGGGATTTACTAAAGCGCGGCAGATTAATACACAGGGAGATACCTTGTATGAGCCCCATATATAAGGCCGCCTGTGAGGGATAAAGGATCAGATTAGTAAAAAAAATTGATCATCAGAAATTCTCGAGCGCATCAGATTAAGATAGGGTGAGTTAATTACCTGCTAAAGAGTGTATATTCCAGTAATCTGACAATTTGAGAGTGACGTAAAGAAAGGGGAGGGTAGCAAAGTTGTAAAAAAATAACGTCATTTCGACATTATCGAGCGTAGCTAATTTTTTTTTATTTTGAAGGAGATAATTCAAAATTCAATGCGTGCAGCTGTGTGATACCTATATTTCTCTTTCCGAGTTTCTATTTCTCTACTCGCTTTTTCTGTATCTATTACTCTCTCACTCTGTCCCCACTCTGAATTCTGATTCATTGAAAATGTCCTTATATATTGTATAAGTTTGAAAATGTCCTTATAGGACGAAACTGCAGTAACGTTAGTTACAAATAAAAGTGGTAAAAAAAACATAAAAAGTTTCATTTCTCTTTTCTTCATTAATTATTCAATTGATTATAAAAAATTAAATTTTTTTGAGCATTTCTTTAAAATTATTTTCTTATAAATACAAGTATTCTACTTGAAAAATATACACTTATTTATTTGCATGCTATTTCCTGAGCTTTTCAATTAATTAAGTTCAATGAATTAAAAAAAAAATTAAAAATATTGTTTTTGTCAGATTAAGCGAATCCCTCTAGATAATCGTCAGATTATGAGACAGCACGTCTAAAACATAAAGATGAACCATATATATCTTAATCTGACGCGCTTGAGTATTTCAAAATGACGAATTTTTTTTGCACATATCGTCTCTCATTGCATCGTCTCTAATTGCATAATCGTCAGATTATTGAATGAGAGCTTTTTTTTGTTGCACTTAACACCCCCTTAGAAAATCTGACACGCTCGATTAAATTTGTTTCTTTTCACTTTTAACCCTTACGTACAACCGCCCACATCATGCAAAGGATCAGATTAACATACCAACATTATTAAAAATACGTAGGGCATTGATGCTATCAATATCTGAGGCGCTCGAGTATGTCCATGCAACAGTATTTTTTTACATATTCAAAAATCTATAGCTGCTTCCCCCACCGATGAAAAGGTATATATTATATAACATTTTTTTCTTATCATCCAAGTTTTGCAACCTAATATGTCTCAATGACGCTCGAGTAAATCCCCATTTTGCATCGTGGGCTCCCCTGCTACAAGTGAATATAAATGCATCTAAGCATAAATTTTAAAGGAGACTTCTAGAGGATTGTTAATAGAAATTTATTCTAACTTACTTAAGTTAAAGTAAAAAAAATATGTATTCCAATTGACTGTAAGAAATCGTCCTTTGTAAATATACAATATTTTGTTAAATAGTGGACTTATTATTCATTTGAATTGTCTAAAAATGTGTTGACAAAATATGAGAGAAGATGAATAAAGTATTAGAAATACTAAGACCAAAACATTTTGTCAGGCTACTGGAGGAAGTCAAAATCACAGAATCAGTTTTGACGAGGTATGCCTATATACCAAAGTCTTCATTGTGAAAGCAGCAGAGAGAGCTCTGTATCTGTAGAGTAGAGACCACACGGGACCCATTGTACATCCTCCCAAAGAGTTGTCCTCCTAGGTCATCCTCCATCCTGTTCTTTCCAGGAAGGTGGACAGGTCACTAGGAGACATCTCCTTTATATTGGCAGGTGTAGGTCAAGACTCGTCGAACACACACTCCCTTTGGGAACCTTGAGGTGTCTTACGGTGGCCTCCGCGAATGTTTTGGAAGGTGCAGCAACATTACTGTCGTTGCACAGCTTCTTCAACCTTCTTGGGGTTCCCTCCGTGGAGGTGCACAAGGTTTCCTGCATGGGCAGCCGGTTCCTTGCCTTTCTTCAAAGCGGAGCTTTTGGCGCCCATCGCAGGAAATGCCCTTGCTGTTGGAGGTGGAGTGGGGGAGGTGGGAGGGTGCACTTATAGTTGCTGCCACTCCTTCTCCTTTTTGACCTCGGCGCCACAAATGCGCTCACGCCTTGGCCTTTGTATTACATCACGAGGTGATGGTGATCAGCCTCATTCCAAGCGGTAGATTGGAGTGGACATTTCTGTTCATCCCCAGCCACCGCCTTAGATTGAGGTGAGCACTTCTGTCCAGCCTCGGGATTGGTTTTTGTTGTTTCTCTTTTCGTGTTTGTTTCATTCACGTGTGTTCCCACGAGTAGCAAAGGAAGAGTTGGTCATCTCTGGCAGAGCCCCGCATTACCAGAGGTAGGCTGATTACAATGAGATTTCGCCCAGTTCCCCAAGGGATCGTTCGTAACCGCATATCACCCTGCTGCCATTCAGCTGTCGGCACGATTCCTTAGCTTGGATAGACTGTTTGCAAAGGCTTGCAAACAGCCCTTTGCAACGACATGTTTTACACAGGCTTCTGTGGGATTTTAGTTCCCCTCACCCTACTTATTTCTGCCACTGACCACAAGTCCGGCGACCCCGTCCGTAAAGCCACATTGGCTTCCTGGACAGGGCCTCCAGTCCCTTGGCTTTTCCCCTATCCGCCACCTGGGGACGCGCCCGATAGGTAGCTCAACCCACGGGAGCAGAGAGAGCTACCCTAAGATATTGTTTTGGAAGTCAGAATGAAGTTAGCAATGAGAGGAATAACTAGGTTCCTGTGTGAAAATTCTTGATGTTTGAAGGCCTTGGATTTTTGGAATTTCTTCCTGAAGTTTCGCTGGCGTGAGTGGTTACCTTCTTCAGGGGTTTATACATCTTGAGTTAATATCTCTGATGACTAGATATTACGGCTACGTTCAGCTGACTCCTCAGGTAGTTTGGTGTGTTAATACCTGTACCTGGCTTAAGTAAATTTCGTAAAGCGTTTTTCTGTTGATTCAGGTAGTCTGGTGTGATAATATCTGTATCTGATGACCTGCCGTCATGCTGTTTGTTATTCATGAACTCCTTAGGATGGTATTCCATATGCGATTGAGAATAACAGCTTCTTCTTTTCTGTTGAAATCATTCGTATGTTTGTGGATTTCTATTGCTTCCCATACCAGGCTATGGTATCCCTGGTCGGGAGAAATGAGATCCGTGTTTTCAAATAGAATCCTGTAGTTTCCTTCAGTGAGTGCGTTTTCTGCCACAGCCTCATAACAACATGATATGACAACATTTTTCCTATGGATCTTTTGGTGGCTCAGATTTATTACCTTCCCACAAGTGCAAGTCAGGGTTGATACTAATCTTCCAGAGGTTGGCCCACTCGCGTAGTCTGTCCGCTTGTTATCGCAAGTATCCTGTAGCTAACGCGTGGATGGTGGATTACGCCAGTAGGGCTGTGTCGTCTGCGTAGAGTGCCAACTTGTTGAAGTTGTTCTCTGGCATTGGCACGTCTGCTGTGTACACCGAAAAGAGTTGTGATCATGAAACTACTCCTTGTGGGACTCCTATGTCAAGAAGTCGCCTGGTGGAGAGTTCTTATCCTACTCTGCATTGGCATCAGCTGGAAAAGAATCGATTAGTCTTTCCATCGGTCTTGAATATCCAAAATTTGTCATTTTGACTACGACTCCATCGTACCAGACTCTATCGAACACCTTAGAGACGTCTAAGAATATCGCTCCGGTATGGTAACCATCAATCGCGTAGTATAAAAGCATTGCTGGACTCAACGGTCTTCGGAGAACAATCCTGAGTAAACAAGAGCGATGACATCTGCCCTCGCGAATACCGTCATCTATCTGGGATCAACAGAGAACTCAATCCTCGAATATCAAAGATTAATGTGTTGCTACTGATCGTTTTGGGGATCCTCGTTTATCTTTGATATTTGAAGATTGAGTTACCTGTCGATACCACAGATAGTGTCTTCGTAAAGGGAGATGCCATCGTCCCAGATACAAGTTTGAACCGGTTTTCAGGAATAACTAAAAACTGATCCACTTTCGGAGGCCCTTGACTCATTTTGGGCCCACGACCTTCTGTGGGTCACGATATCCACAATCTGACATCAGATTCAATTCCATGACCTCAAAAACCTCATTAGGTTTACCATCATAAAAATGTTTTTTCACTACTAACCTGAGAAATTGCTATTATTTACTCCATTCTCCTAACGAGAATTAATATTTCTCACCCTTGGTAAATAATGATAATAAAAAAACACCTAGGTAAATAATGAGAACAATTCTATAATTTTAAAGATATTCACAGAAACTTTTGTTAACTTTAACTAGAAGTAGGAAATTGAACATTGGAAATACGCTTGGAAATTATTTGAAATTATAATTAATTGTACAATTGTGACAAAGTGACAAATCATGTGTATTCCAGCATTTCCTGTATTAATGGAACTAACATTTGGACCAGGTAAATTCACTTCTGTGTTACAAACAATCCTCGTATTTTGAACGCATTAATTACCATTTTCCACTAAATTATCTTCAACATGGACGTTTTCTAAGACAGCATCTTGACTTGCAGAAGAAGTTATATTTGAAGCTTCATTGGGTAAATTACATTTTTGCACTAATTCGGCGATTCTCTTCTTATCAGCTATTGATTCCTCAATATATCCTTCAGCCACTGCAGCCGACTTCCACCCACCGTGCCGTTTCAGGCTTAGTAAGTCTCCTCCGTTTTCTGCGAGAAGTGTTGCTGAGCTACGTCTTAGAGAATGACCAGTATAACACTCAGGATTTTCTAATTTGAGATAATTAGCCACGACATATGGTACTTTACTAATAGTATTGTGCCCAATATTTTGTTTAATATGTAATGTCAGTTGGCCTATTAGCTAAGTATTTTTTAATAACAATAACCCATTGTAGCTCAACAACAACAAACTTCCTTGATGTTCTGTTCTTTGAATTAAGAATATTTATTAAGATAATATCATCGCATACATCTAAATCGTCAAGGAGCATATTGCATAATTCATCTGTTCTGCAAACACAGGCAACACCAATTACCATAACATCCTAAATATCATTTCATTACAAAATTAAAAACAATCTAATAATGAAAAAGTATACTTTTTTTGATAAATGTTCGTCACCAGGAGCTTCAACTATAAATTTGTCAATTTCTTCCTTTATAAATACTTTTGATTTCTCAGGTTTATAATTGTTGTTTTTTCGTTTTAAAAATGCTACAAGCTTGAAAAACTTTGAAATATCAATATTTTCTTTTATTGCTAGTGTCGATTTTAGCATGGAATAATTTGCCCACAATGTCGATACCTTTTTCCAGACTATCTGAAAAAATAAGACGAATTGGAAATAGTTATGATGTTAGCAAAGCAAAAAATACACTGAGATCTATACTCACACATACAAAACCCAACAACAATGAAGAAAAAACAAAAAATTGTATTTATAAAATACCTTGTTCTTGTGGTAAAAGTTACATTGGTGAAACCTCAAGACCATGGAAATGCGTGAGAATGAACATCGAGATTATATAAAAAATAGATAATTGACAGGATCAAAATTATCAGAACACATTTTAAAATCAGACGATGAACATCGGGTGGAATGGAATAGGACAAGAAAAATTACCAATGAGCCTCATTCTAAGAGACGTAAGCTAAAAGAATCAACGTATATTCTCATGTCTGGAGAGAATTGTATCTCGAATAGCTCCTTAGAAATAGACCGTACTTGGCTACCCATCTTGAAGAAAACTTTGGATAGTGGCGAAATGGCAACAAACTGATATCGAAGAGTACCTTGTATTACATCGAATGTTTCAGTTGTCAATCAACAACATTAACATAATTTCATATTTCAAAAATTTGACATCTGTCGAAAAAGTAAAGAAATAAGCTATCAAAAAAGGAATAACTGCGTATATATTCGAATTTTTATCCATTTCTGAAGACGGAGACAGATTTTGGCATCCGAAACGTAAAAGATAAGTATTATTTCCTAATAATTTTTTTGATAGGCAAAATTGTTAAATACGACAAGTTACTGATAAATAGAAGATTTTTCTTTGTGAAAAATACTTTGATTTTCATGCAGTAACTTATCGGGGTAAACTAAAAAGTTTGCCCTTCTACACTTGTATAAAGTTCTCCATTATAATTTTTCTATTTTTTCAGATTGTGGAAGGTAACAATTACCCAAAAAAGGTCGATAAAAAAACTGATCTTTTAACTTCTTCAAAATGACATCTAAATTTGAATTAAAACCGCATTTGGCAGACTGACAGCAATAATAATCATTGTAGTGTTTGGTTGTCATGGAAACGCCGGCAAACGTTTTCATGGCCTAAGTAGATGTTGCGCGCTTATCATCGACATCGCGTATTCAACATGGAAACTGTACCGTTTCAATTTGACATGCAACAATTCATAGCTGCCTTGGGAAGGAAATTTTTTTCTCACTATAATGCAGAATTGAGAAATTCTAAGTTGTGCACATACAGAAGCGATGAGAGAAGTGGAACATTGAAATATATAAAAAATGCAATGAGGCATTTCCTAGATTCATATTAAAATTTGACACATGCCAAATTTTCACATAAATAAAGCCAGTCTGATTAGAAACACGCTCCAGTCTACTTGATATTCCGATATATTCAACAAATTGTTAGAAAATTACTAATGCCAAAATTAAAATTGTTAATATATCAATGTAAGTAGTGAAAAAAATTCTATATATACCTCGGCTGAGAAAGCTATTATGAAAATGCTCGGTAAATAATAGCTCACTTCTCACCCTAGATATATAATATACTATTTATATAGGGAACCGAAAATAGGCTGAATGTGCTGTTTTACGCATGAAAGCTCTAGCTTTGAGCTGTTCTAGCTCAAAACCGGTTCATTTTTAAGTGGCACTCATGAAACTTTTCATTCTACTCATCAAAAACCAACTTTTTTCGACTTCGTTGAAAATTTGACAGATATCCAAAATCTCACGTATTGTGTGCGTGGTCCTTTTGTCAACTCACACACAACAAAAATCATTTTTATACATTTCACTATTTTAGAAAAGTTGACGTTTTCAACCACAAGTTCTCTTCAACTTATTTTCAACTAGATAATTTTGTGAACTGTGGAAATTAACAGATATTTGAGGGGCTCAGAGGTAAAGGTGACTAAACCACAAACTATAATTTTTTGTGTTACATATCGCATCTACTTATTTTGGTACGTTATAATCCGTGTGGCAATTGTGTCTAAGCCTACAGCTATTATTACGTGTATCCATCTGTCGAGTAGTTTTTGAACTGACAAATAATCATAGAACGTGTGTGACAAAACTGCCTAACCAACACAAACATGGCGGCCGTCAACATGAGCAGTGATGAACACGAGCCTTTTGGTTCGGATTATAGCGATCAGGATAGTGATTATAATCCAGACTCATCAAGAAGTAAGTCTTCATGTGAGTTTCAAGAGTTTTTTTAATGTTTTATTGGCCGAGAAGCAAATCGTTTGATGCAAAAATGACTTAGTAAAGAATATGGGTTAGGCACTTTTGCCGCACATTTTATTTAGTTTTCTTTTGTTTGGTTCCTAGGCGAGAATAATGCAGAAAATGGTATGTCAGCTTTCAAAACTCATTCATACTCCAAGAAAAGATTGCGAAGGCCTGAAACTCACGCGAGATTCATTATGAAGCTGGCAAGGGGAAGAGGAGCAAAGTACAAGACAGAAAAAGGAAAAAATAAAGATGCAAAACAACTGGTTATTAGACCATGTTCTTGTAAAACGGAATGCCATTTGAAAATTTCTGATGAAAGAAAAAAAGCATCTTTGACAATTTTTACACTCTCAACTGGACCATGAAAAATGCTTTCATTCAGGGTCAAATAAAAGTTACAGACAAAAAACGAACTTACACTAATAATCAAATATCACGGAGATCGAAAACCCGTGTAGGTATATACTCTACATGACGACAATGGTTGCGACCAACGTGTCTGTAAATCCTTTTTCAAACAAACTCTATCCATAACTGATGGAAAAATTTCATTAGCCCTGAAAAGAAAACAACATCCTGGGACACCCCTTCAGGATGGCAGAGGCAGGCATTCTCCTCCTAACAAAACAAATCTTGAAGACCAACAATTTTTATGTGAATTTATTAATCTTTTTCCGGCATATGAGTCCCATTATGCCAGAAAAGATAATATAAATAGAAAATTTCTGTCACCGACTCTAAACATGTCAATAATGTACAGATAATATAAACAAAAATGTTCAGATAGCTCTAGACAACCTTTGTCCCTATTCATGTTTCGCCATATTTTTAATACTAAATTCAATTTACAGTTTCATGCACCTCATACGTGTCAGAAATGTGATGCTCTTAATGCGGAAATAAAGTCATCTGGTACTTCAGAAGACCGCGAACGTGTCGCACATACCGAGCTGGAATTTCACCAAAGGCGAGCACAAGCAGTTAAGGCAAATAAAACCCAAAATGTTTACAAAGTAAAGGGATCTGATGGGAGGATTTCTGTCTTGGTGTTTGAACTTCAAAAAACTCTTCCGACGCCAGAGTTACAGACAGGCGTGGTTTACTACAAACGACAACTTTGGACGTACAATTTGGGCATCCATGATGAAGTTTTGCAAAAGGGATTCATGTATGTATGGAGTGAAAATATAGCTTCCAGGGGGTCTCAAGAAGTAGCTTCATGTTTGATAAAGCATTTATCAACAAACTTCTGTTAAAAAAAAAAAAAAATCTGTTTTTCCGTTAACCAGCTGTCGCACCCCTACGAACGACAACCCTCAGAAGTCGAAACTTGTGCGAGCTAAGGATTAACGAGGTCTTACCTTTTAACGTGTGATTCCTAACACGAGTTGGACGGTAGCAAGTGAAGATCGATCGTTCAGACTAGGGCTTGAACCACCGACCAACACGGCAGTCAATTCGAGTGAGTGAACAAAGCACCCACGCCGAACCGCTTGGCTACCGACTGACCAATAGCAAATGTTCTGCACAAACAGAACATTTGCTATTGTACAGTGACGCATGTGGTGGTCAAAACCGAAATATCAATATGGCTGTTATGTTGAACGATTACCTCCAAAGAAGTACTACATCACTAAAAAGTATTGAACAAAGATTTTTTGTGCCCGGTCACAGTTTTAGTTCTTGTGATCAGGATTTCGGCATTATTGAAAAGGAAAAAAGATACCATGACCGTATTTTCAGTCCTGAAGATTGGATATCCATCAATAAATCTGCAAAGAAAAGAAATCCAAAATTCGAGGTGACGACAATGAGGTGCAACGACTTTTTTAGAAGTAAATCTCTTACCCAAAAAATAACAAACCGGAAAATATCTACAACTGGCGAAAAAATAGAATGGCTAAAAATACAGCAAATAAAGTACATAAAAAATGAACCTAAAAAGATTTATGTAAAATATACCACTTAGGAGGAAGGTTTTTTTTATGAGGTTGACCTAAGCAAAAAATCTAAAGGGAGACCATCGAAGAACACAGTCAATGACCTGGACCTTCTTTATCCAACTGGTAGAGCAATAACTAAGGAGAAGAAGAAAGACTTGCTAAAGTTTATTCCACCAGAGTTCCATGATTTTTATGAAGGGCTAAGGGATAGTTCTGAGACAGTTGACAATGATTTGGCTGAAGAAGCTGCTGAACAGGAATAAATATGAAATGTTAGAGTATTATTAGTCATTATGTTTCGTTCTGTTGGGGCCTAACCCACATGTTATTTCTTATAAAATACATTTTTTGTAACAGCAAAGGTGCCTATTATTCTAAAGCACATAATACTAATATCAAAACATAGGATATATTTTTTTTCATAGCATAATGTGATTTAGAACTTTCTCTATGAAATCGTGAAATAATTCTCTTGACCTTTCATCAAAAGGTGCATTTTATTATTTGGTTTCGACTTTACCCCAACCTAACAAAAAACTGCGGTATTGTGGCTTAGTCACCTTTACCTCTGAGCCCCTCATTTCATGTACTTCTCACTCTTCTTAACGTGCGTTTCACCAAATGTCTTGGCATTTTAAGGAGACATACTTTATATCCTGGAGACGCCAACTTGGTTTGTGAAACGCGCGTCGAAAAAGTGTTGCAGGTCAGGTGTTTGGGAAAAATGTTCACACTAGAAGTTCCAGTTGTAGCTTTCATTTCAAATTCATACCTATTCAGTGAAAACTCTCACAGTAATAAAAACAAAGATCCTATCAAAATACAAAATTTAATTTGGTATAAAATGCTTTTTACAAAAAAATAAAAGAATATCAAAAAATTTGAGAGAATAAAAACATTGAGCGCACCACATGGCAAAATTCACAAACTCGTCATAGCCGGAGGCCTGGCGTAGGCCTTAGGAATGAACCCATACTTCCTGGTCTTCGGGGCGTAAGCCCACAACCAGCCATCCACCGTTTGATTATTGAGATCTGCGTAAATCCAATCTCCCCTTCGGACAGTCAAGTCATCGGGGGCTTGGGCTTTGTAATCGTAAAGCATCACAAGTTCTGTACCATGGAACCTAAGATCCTCAGCGGCAGACGTCGTCAACGAGTGAGGGTTGGCCGGGTTAGGAAAGCTGCCAGCACCATTTTGATTCGAGGAGTTCAAGTGGCCTGAGGAGAGAATATTTGCATTCAAAACGTTCAAGGTTTGTAAGCTGGGAGAATCTTATTTTGGTCTCGTCATGAACACTGACCTTGTATCACATTATCAGCCGGATATACAAATCCAGAGGGGATGAAGCCTTCTTGTCCGTCACTGCGCACAATCCAGTACCAATCGGGGTCTTCTCTATTGAGAACTATAAGAAATACCAAATATTTAACACATATTGCAAGAGGAGTGAGTATTTTGAAGCAGTTCGGAACTGAAATTGTTGGATATGGTTTAGAGATCATCTTAGATATCTTGTTCCGAAACAAACACTGTTTCCACTAACGAGAAATGCAATACTCATCTCGACGCGCGTCATCAACCAAATTGACGTCTTCAGGGGATGAAGAAAACAGTTTCTTCTCTCTCGAGGACGCGCGTCTCACCAATCAAGTTGACGTCTTCAAGTCATTAAAAAAACCGTTTCTTCTCTCCTGAAGACGCCAACTTGGTTAGTGAAACACGCGTGAAGAGTGGTATTACATTTCTGGTGATTAGAAAGAGTGCTTGTTCTGTATGTATTCCAGAGATTCCAGTTTTACTTTTTACCTTTTTCCAATCGAGGGACATGAGGATAGGAGAGGTACACATTTTCCATGATAATTTTTGAAACAATGGTTACTCAAAATTCTGAATGCTCACCATAGATATGTTATGTTTGTTTTTAAGTTACCAAACGTTATGAAAAAAAAAATAGGAGGAGCTTTGGAAGAGGTATATGTATGTATCTTATATCATGTCTCCAGGATCTGCTTAAGAATTTTGTGTAGCAGCTGTTTGGATTGTTTAAATATGATCTACTATCAGTAAAAATATTAATTACACCAAGCCATAATATTGTCAGACCAGATGGTGAGTAAAACAAGGATCTTTTTGAATCACTCTAGGGTATTTATTTATTTATATACACTAGAATATCTCTAATCCGGCACTATTGAAAACCAGAGAGTGTCGGATTATTGGAATGTTGGGATTACTGAATTATAAAGAAAAAATCATAACAAACAAAATAGTGTCGTGTTTCCGTTCACTTGACATTTTTAACTATTCACTATTCTCACTTCAAAACAATATGAAAATACACGTGCACATGATAAGTTGTGAGGTTAGACCATAGTCGAGTTTACGACTCCAACGGACCTCCCTGTAAATTTATTTCAGGAGCGAGTCTACAGAGGAGATGGATGTCGAGTTAACGACTCCAACTGACCTCCCTGTAGGTAAATCTAGTTCAGGAGCGAGTCTACAGAGGAGATGGATGTCGAGTTAACGACTCCAACTGACCTCCCTGTAAATTTAGTTCAGGAGCGAGTCTACAGAGATGGATGTCGAGTTTACGACTCCAACTGACCTCCCTGTAGGTAAATCTAGTTCAGGAGCGAGTCTACAGAGAAGATGGATGTCGAGTTTACGACTCCAACTGACCTCCCTGTAAATTTAGTTCAGGAGCGAGTCTACAGAGGAGATGGATGTTGAGTTTACGACTCCAACGGATCTCTCAGTGAATTTAGTTCAGGAGCGAGTCTACAGAGAAGATGGATGTCGAGTTTACGACTCCAACTGACCTCCCTGTAAATTTAGTTCAGGAGCGAGTCTACAGAGAAGATGGATGTCGAGTTTACGACTCCAACGGATCTCTCAGTAAATTTAGTTCAGGAGCGAGTCTACAGAGGAGATGAATTTCGAGTTTACGACTCCAACGGACCTCACTGTAAATTTAGTTCAGGAGCGAGTCTACAGAGATGGATGTCGAGTTTACGACTCCAATTGACATCCCTGTAAATTCAGTTCAGGAGCGAGAGCTGCGGCGTACGCAGAATCTGTCTCAGGTGGAGGAACTAACCCCCCATGAGCAAGTTAGCAAGCGTTTGCGCTCAAGTGAGGTTTCAGAGGCGAAAAAGCCCTGCACGGCTGAATCCAAGGCATCGTCAGGTGTAGCTGACATGCAAAAACCCTCATATGGAAAGGTTGTCGTGGGTATCAACGTGGGAATCTTGCAACTTGACTATCCGACTACCTCATTAACAGAGCATAAGCTTAGTGCCTGCCCCGCTGGGGACCGAATCAGATCTTTAAAGTTCGGCAGAGCCGTAATCTAACCATCTAACCTGAAATACCGCTCACCATATAAACCAATCGGCTTCGTTAAGAAGCTGGGTTTGTTTGGCCGAGTGAGAATTGGTGTGAGCTACAATAAACCCTTGCGGGTTGCGGTGGAGGGTCGAATAGACAAGTTTTCGGTGACCTCGAATCGAAGTGCGGAGCCAATTTCGTCCTTTTACCATAGCCGTGCGCTCATATAAAAACGAAATTTAAGGTTATTATAGAATATTTTATGGTAGATTACTTATAAACAACTACAAAAACTAAAAACAATTATAACAACAGCGAATAAACTAAACACAATATCAATTTCCGACCGTCAAATCCTTCGATACTACAGCACTGAGCGCGTTGGATGAGAATCTCATCCTAAGAGCGGTTGAAGGTCCCCGGCAACTCGGGCGGATCACGTGGTAAGAGGGCCTACTGGTTGGTTAGACTGTGATTAGACTTCTAGACGACGACGTCGCTACAGAGCGCATAGGGATAGAGTGGCTAGGGAGGCGCGGGCGGAGGGTGCCGAATTATTGGAGGGTGCCGAATTATTGGAGGGTGCCGAATTATTGGACGTACCGGTCTATTGAGGTGCCGGATAAGTGAGATTCTACTGTAATTGTTTTTCTGGTCCAGACAACATACATATGCCCATCAGACATTCATTTTGATATATTATGGATTTTCATAAGAACGTCTCACTACGTCAAAATCCTACTAGGTCAAAATATCACTACGCCGAAAGCTATCGTCAGCGTGACGTCAGCGGAAGACTGACGTCACCAAAATACGGAAGTTGTCGAATAATTCGACGTAGTGAGATTTCGACGTAGTGATACTCCTTCAGTCAAATTATTCTTACGTCGAATTCCCGTCATGTAAAATGAATTTGAATAATATCCTTCATATTTTGGTGACGTCAGGGGAAGGGATCGACGTACTGAGATTTCGGCGTAGTGGTAAACATCCACTTTCATAAGATATCCTTCAAAGATGCTCTTGAAGATTTTCATTTCATTTCATTTTTATTTGTCTCAAAAAAATTTTACATTTTATAGACACGTCCAAACCTTAACCCAAATAACTAAAGATAGATGATAATTTGTAGTCCTGGGAATATAATCGAGGTTGAAAATAATTGTGATATGGGATATTGAAGAATAAAATCATATATGATCTACATACAAGGTAAAATACATTTTAAGGGATGACTAAATATGAATATATAAAATGTAAAACGTATGAATTATATATAAAAAGTAAATGTATAAAATATACATATGAAGTATGACCGCTCTGGATTGAATGATTCCGTACAGTCCATCTCGTCTTGTGTCTGTAAATTTTTTGCTGGAAAAATCCTCACTTATTTACTTTGTAGTAAATGTTCAAGAGGTAGCGAAAACTTATGTGAACTTCTGGAACTCCATCTAGCTTTTCCTAGTATGACTAATAACCAGTCCGTGCTAAGCTTATTGTTAAATCATCTGAAAATGGAATTTTTAACAGGTGATGATCGACTGTATTGCCAAACATGTGCCAAACTAACTGACTGTTATAAGGAAACAAGTATAGCTGAGGCACCAGTCAATCTAATAATAAGACTGATGATCTTCAAACAAGACTCAACCTCTGACGGAAGCAAGAAACTCTCTGGAAGGTTCGAAATAGATAAACATTTCAATCTAGCAGACCACTATTATAATATTCATGCAGTCATTGTTCACTGTGGTTCTGGCGTTGAATTTGGACATTATTACGCCTTGGTCAAAGACGAAACGGACTGGTTTAAGTTTGACGATAGTCGTGTCACGAAGTGTTCTGGCGATGTATTGAATCTATTGGAGCCTCTGGAGACACCCTACATTTTGTTTTATAAGAAAGAGGACATTGGTAGATCAAGATCTTCAAATGATGTGGTGCTGCAGGTTTTTCTGGGTTTTCCTGCAGCTGAAAAAGCAAATGCGCCACTGGAATCAATGAAGTCGCCCCAGAGCACCAATTAATTTTTATTGTTGTTTTTATTTTTATGGTTGTTTTAATAAATATTTAATCACTGAAGTATGATGTATAAAATGTAAAAAAATATGTAATGTGAAATGTATAGAATGTCTAATGAATGAAATATAGATAAATATATACCGTAACAATAAAATGGGAATTTATATTCAATCACTGTGATTATCCATGAACAAATGCTGATTTTCATCGATCAACTGAGTAAATTCTTGGAAGTTGTAAATACAGTTACTAGATAAGATACATTTCAATTTGGATTTGAATTTTTTTGGAGGTAAATCTCGAAATTGAGATGGTAAGTTGTTATATCAGTATCAATTTTGGTGGTTTTATGAAGTCTTGTTTTTGGTTCAACTATTCTTGAAATAGCCTTTGAAAGTGATCAATTTCAAGTGACACGTATTTAGGAAAAAAGGGAATTTCCTAAACAAAAAATTACAGTTATTCTTATACAAGAAAGCATATTAGCAAGGTACAAGTAATCGAAAAATCAAAAAGGTAAAGAAAAAAAGTTCGACATTTTTATGGATGTCTATATTTGATATCCATTTCAGGCTTATGGACATCCAGTACATGTCTGGGATATTCCCACCTGAAATGGATGTGAATGGGATATCTGTAGGATATCCACCAATGATTAAAATTGTCAAAATTCAACTTTTCGCACAAAATTTGAAGGTGAAATATATTTTTGAGAACCTCCAGATATATTTATGGAAATTTTGAAAATCATATTGAATACAGGTGTCGTGACTCCTCTAACAACTTTTTTTGGACTATTATCTGCATATACTTTAGTTCAATTTCTTTCAGTTTGCTAGTATTTAACAAAATAAACAGGTCAAAAATAATATTTCAAAACACTAAAAGAGAAATCCTCTCAGGTATCTCAAAGGTGCGGGGTTTCCTCCTTTTCATAACAGAGGGCGTATGCCTCTCTACTCACAGGCGATAATATTGGATCATTCAGTAAAACTAATTGTGTTGATATGTCATATTGAATATTTAGAAACGACAAGATTGTCATAATAAACCAAAACGTGTCTTAGTCTTACTTTGAAGCTATTCAACCTCCATATTAGACATTTTCAATCACCGGGCAGGTGTTTTTCATAGATGAACAACAGGTTTTGTTGAGATTATTTTTGTGAAGTTGGAGCCCAGTTGAAGAAAATAACAAGCAAGTAAATTCTTATAATTCATTCCTAAGTATTTCACGGCTTACCTGTTACAAACTCTCCTCTTTCAACAGAAACGTCATTTTCATCTCTAGCGATAAAAGTGTATAGTACGATAAATCTGCCGGAAGGATCCTTTGAAAAAGGTATCATGTCTGGCTCAGAATGTATACTAATAGGCGAAGCTGCCTCTGTATCGTCCTTTTTACCCAGGGAATCACAGTCACTAGTGTCCACAACAACCGCATCACTAAAATATGAAAACAAAGTATTTACCTACATTTAAAATGGAGTGACAACCTGATAATTCAACAAAAAATCTTACCAATCATTGTTGGTGTCTAAACTCTCACCGGATGCTACATGCCCTTCCCTTGGCAGTTTTTTCTTTATGGCAAGTTCCGCCAAATGATTATTATAAGGAGTGCAATAGGAGTATGGTATGAAACCTTCCTGTCTCGTATCCAGTCCTATCACATACACCCAATCATTTTCTCTATATAAAATATTAACAATCTGAAAATGAAAGCAACAAAAATTATTTTTAGTGTGACTTGTGGGAAAGAGGCAATCAGCTGAATGTTTGTCTAATATGAACAATGCCCTCTTTCAAAGAACAAAAAAAAGACTCTAGGCAAGTTTAAGTCATATTCTCTTCAAAGGAATCCCACATGCCAAGTAAAACTCTACCAATGAACTCATCATATTCCACTACCCCAATAACCTCTTTTTCATGTTACATTTATGATGATATGCACAATAGTTTCAGGTGACGAATGAATTTTGATTGATTAGACTGATCAATTTCAACGACATTACTGTATTCCTATCGAAACTGAATTATATAAATTGAGTATCAGCTATTGCATGAACTCCTCTCGGTTCAGAATCTAAATTCGTCATTGTTTTATTTCTCAATATATTTGATGGAATGTGACTTTCCGGCCCTCACCTGTCCTCGTTTCACCTCTAGTTCATCATCCACACAGGGGGTGAAATCATGCAGCACAACCATTTTGCTATCAGGAGATAATCCATGTTCTTTCTCAATGCCAACTCTGACAAGAGTTTCAATACTTGCAGAACCTGTAATTCTTCCCATTCCTGGTGTAACCCCATTATTGGATCTGGCAAGTTCTTTCTCCAAATCAACACTGGATGCTAAAATTAAGACATTCAATAAAGGAACATGCTTCAGATGAATAATTAAATGAGTACTTACATTTTTTCTTTGTACCACGTCTGATGCGAACAGGGCATAAAAATGCCATTTTATGTATTGTTTACATACTTTTTTTACATTAACGTTATTCCTTGCACCTCATTTTTGCTCGATACGTTGACCTCGAATCAGAATCTTCATGTTACATACAGAAACAGTCAAGCTAAAGATGATTTTCAGCAAAATGTTATCAAGCAATGAAAAATAATTGATTTCCGATTTGAGTTGATTCCTAAGCACATTCGGTTTTCGTTAAATAAAAAAGTGCAAATAAATGTAGTGACTTCTCACAAAACAACTCATAACAAACTTGTTTCTCAAGTCAAGTCTCTGGTCGCTGAGATTTGCTCCTTTGGGCTGCAAATTGCGGTGTCTAAACTTCCGGCGCCGTTTCCGTTTTGGCACAAAATTTCAAATAGGAATTCGTCTTTTCACGCACGGTGAGAGGAATTAACAATGTGACGTTCAGTTCGAATGTTATTTATGTTTCACGTTTTCTAATCCACGTATACTGGATTAGAATCTATATACTTACCTAGCTACTTTTGTTATGCTGGACACGATGAAAATTTAGTGGTTTTAATCCATTTGAAATTAAAATCAATCAACAATTTTGAGCAGAAATGTTTTTATGTACCTATTTGAATGAAGTTCAAGTGGAAAAGATTATTATTCACCAGATGTTAGGTGGCATAACCGTTCAAACATATCAAATTTAGAGCAGAAAAGACAAAAGTTGTAACAATAAAAATTGATATTGCAGGAAAGGTTTTTACAATTCCAAGAATTATTCAAATCATTTTTGAAAGCAATATTGGATGGAGCACAAACTATATGCTCAGGCAGATTGTCCCATCGGATGAACACATTACACATTTAATATTGACGACACAGTTTTAGAAATCTTTCTCGCACTATTTTGAATGGGTGTCCTCTCAGTCTTTCATTATTAATCCGTGAAGGATTTTGAATGTTTCAATAAGATCACCTCGTAAACGACGATCTGATAGTGATGTATGATATGTAGTTCAAGTAATTCAAGGCGACGATTATATGTTAGGTAACGAATTTATGAACACAACTTGGCAAGGTATTCAGTGACTTGATGTTGCGCCTTTGGCGGGTTTGCTCAAGCTCATAAATGTCTTTGTCAAAGTACTATTTCAAACTGGCACAACATACTCGAGGATTGGTCTAATGTAAGGTTTAACCAACGTTCTCCTGGAAATGGAAAGTTTTGAATTAACGATTGATGAAATCTTGAGGAATGATATTTTGGCCAATAGTAGTATGAAGATTTCAAACTTTGAAATCACACATTGAAATTAAAAAAGACACGAGTTTAGTGTCAGAGTTTATGAATTGTCGTGAGGTTAATAACCAAAGCTTCACATTGGTCAAACTGGAAGAATATTTGAAGCACGCATAAAAGAACACAGTAAGAGTTTTCAGAATGAAAAAATGAATTCAACGTCGATCCTTACAGATGGAAACAAGTTCAATCATGAATTCAAAACCCTTCATTTTCAGAAAAAATATATGAAAATTAACCAATTTAGAAATATTCGATATTCAAAGAACGATCAACTAGATTATCCCTTGTTAACCAGATAATTATTCTTAGAACCAGCAGAAAATTTGATGTAATTTATTGACTTTGTATTTACCTGCTTTTACTAGTAAATTCAGGATTACATCCAGTCTTTTCAAGTACTGAAATTTAGCCTAGAATTAATTATCTGATTTTTCCGAGAATAATAGCTAAAGTTATAAACCATGTCAGTAAGTTTTGATAGGGATTTTCATCAAATATGTTACAAATCTCATGGAAACAACCCCAAATCTTCAATTGCAACTGAAAATAATGATAATAATGTTCAAGGAACTCAAAAAATACAATACTATGGCTATCACAAGAATCTATACTTATCTTGGAACGAGCATTTATAATCACGGAAGTTTAAGAAGCTTATGCCTGGTAATGGGAAATATGATTTTTAAAATTTCATGACAGGTAGAGAATTCATTGAAACACAAAGCAGAGTATTTTTGTTGTTTGAAATGAAACTTCTTCATAGAAGCGCATGACGAACATATACAAGAAATTATATTCCTAATATGGGAATGAAAGTTGAGTTTAACATCGAATGTAACATCTGAATTAAGCACTTCATCCACTTGTTTGACGGGAGTGATTTCAAAAAAATTCTTTATATTCAAGTCAACCGTAATAACTGAGCCTCAATCGTAAAATAGTGAAAGTTCAGCTTGCAGTACATCTGTATCATTCTCATCCTCAATACTTTCAAAACTGTTGAAGTCTTTGGCAAACAATAATAATTCAGAATGTTCAACAATCAGTGAAATGTGTGAGAGCTATTTTCTGGGTTTTTTGGCCGTGGTCTGAAAGTTTTCATGCCTGATGTTCCGTCTACTGCGGCAGACATTATCGAAGGCCTTATGGAAACGTTGGGTACACCGAGAACAACAACTTAAGCACCAACCTGGGCACTCCACCGTTACCACATCATCTGTGATGATGTCTACCGCAGTAGTAGACGAATCGTTAGGCTAGGAAACTTGCAGACTACGGCCAAAAAATCCGGAAATAGCTCTCACACAGTTATCTCCGGCTGGGAAAGTTTACATTCTTTAAAAAGTGAAATATTATTGATAAATGAGTTGAAGAAAAGCAGGTCACGGTGAGAGCCCTGGGGAGCTCTTATATGAAGGGGCGCTGTATGTCAGTCAAATATGGAGGCACCATGTCAGATGAGCATGCTGTTTCTCAGGACTCAGTTTTAAGACCATTATTATTCATTATATTTGTCAATGATTTGCCTGAATATGTGAGGGACTGCCACATAACGATGTTTACAGATGACACCACTGTTACAGTCACTAGACATACTATGGACGACGTGGTAACCAAAATTATTATCATTATCGATGAATTCACTTCTTGGTGTGAACGCGACCGACTAGTCTTGAACACCTCAAAATCATTGACAATGAAGTTTTATAACAGAAATAATAATACTCAAGACGCAGTGTTCTCTATTGATGAAATCGATATGTCACAAGAAGTAAAATGTTTAGGAACAATTGTGGATGAAGCCTTGAATTTGAATTCTCATATTGATGGTGTCTGCAAGAAACTCAATAAAGCATTTTTTGCAATAAAGCTGATGAAAAACTGTGTAGATCAGAAAAGTCTACTTAGCATCTATTATGCAATGGTTTTTTAACATATTTCCTTGAACATCATGTCTTGGGGTGCGGTTCGGATTTTAACAGGGTGTTTATAGGACATAAACGTATTCTGAGACTAATTTTTGACATGGAATATCGTGAAAGTTGTAAACCAGTATTCATAAGAATGAAATTGCTATCTGTCCCAGCAGTGTATATTTTAAAATGTGTAGTTTTTATTAGAAAATATCTTACAACTCTCACAACTAATGGATCCTCTCACAATTTATACACCTCATGCTGATCAATTGAGAATACCCCTCCACATGACAACTTAATTCCAAAAATCACCCCTATATAATGGGATCATCCTGTATAATAATCTGCCAACTTCGATTAAAACTCTGAAATCCGAAAATGTGTTCTAAAACCGTGTTAAATCCTTGCTCATTGAAAAGTGTTACTATAGTCGCCAGGAATAGCTAAACGATAATTTAATGTAGTTATTTTCTAAATAAGTCTTACTGCATTTATTACAACATAGTACTTTTTCACTAGTGTCTGTTTTTAACGTTTTGAATTTATATGTTGTATGTATATATATGACTGACTGATCACCTTTGAAATTGGTATCCGAATAATTATTTAGCACAGGCGGATATCCTTTTTGATTAAAAAATTATTTATTGACTAATTGACCTTTTTGTTACAGTTTAATCGAGACAAACCACAACAGGTGCTAGTGTCTGAGATATAATTAGTTTTTATTGTATGTCTTGAATAACTTGCAAATCAGTTAGCCTTGCTCAGGTTCGATTTTTTCAGGCAAGGTCATAAAAGTTGACAAGGTCTCACAGTCACATTCGTAAAAAACCGCAAGATTTGTAAATAGGTATCGAACATTTCGAGGAATCATTCGCGAGAAATAAGTGTTTGGCTTCAGTAAATCTCTTGATGCGTTAAAATTCAATTGATGCATTTTTCAGTACATATTTAGCACTGCATAAAGATTCACTTGAACTGTATAGGATCATTTTTTGTGACTACCTATTTACAATGATATGAGAAATGTAACATTTATCGTAAACTTCACAAATTGAGTGTCCAACCTTTCTTCGATGTTCCAGACTATCAAGGTTGCAAATGATGTTCGCGTCTCCAATCAGGCAGATGGCTCTTTTCTGTATGGAATCCAGCAGCTTCAGAGTTTGCTTAAGAGTGGAGCTCCATATGAATAATACTCCAAATAAGGCTGATCTTAGCTTTATACAGCATCAAAAGTTGCTGGGGATTGTACAGTTTTCTGGTTCGAAACAGTATTCCAAGCTTTTGAGAAACAGTCTTTGCAATTCCAGCGACATGATTGTGCCGAGACATATTACAAATTAGTGTCCATTCTCCCCCAAAATGCTGTCCGTATGAATTTCGAGATAGAGTAATGTTCAACGGTTCTCCTCAGGAGAGGACGATGCTGGAGTTACGGAAAGCATGTACCAGCACGTAGATGAAAGCATCCTGGACCATCTAGATGGTCCAGGATGCGAACTCGAAACGTCGTGAACTAACGTGACTTGGAATCTCTCCACTTTTTATTTTTATTTTCTTTTTTCATTTCTTTATTTTAATTTATTCAATTGTTCTATTTTTACTTGTATTTTATTTCACTATTATTTCATTTCAGGTTTATTTTGGTTAATATAATTGTTATTTTCAGCTATTCATTTTCAATTCTTTTTATTTTTTTCAGGGATTTCAAATCATTTTATATAACAGACAATGGAAGTCCGAACTAGTGAAATTCTTTAAGGTAGCTGCTCGAGCAGCGGATGAACTTGGTTCAGTGTTCGACACTGAACGAGTGGATCAAAAACCTGTCACGGTGTTAGAACCCGTTCAGCAAAAAACATTCATAAAAGTCGTAGAGATGAGTTCATTCCTGCCTCAACACAAGGCTGAGCCGATATATAAAACAACATTGAAGATCCCGGCTCATCAAAGCACCCAAAGCGTTCGCTTTCTTCAGGTCATGTTGGCTCAAGTCGGAAACTGAGAGGTTCATCATGACCTGCCAGGATGGTGTCTTCAACAACTTGGTCTATAGTAGTCGCGTGATGGTTATAGAGGTCCCTGACTGCAGGTGTAGGACCTGCCACGAAGAACATAACTTGCTGTCGGCATGTCTAGTATGATCAGTCCCAACCTATATCCATCGACCTTACTTTATAGTCTTACGCTCCGGGAGATATTGGAACCGTTGCGTTGTGGAGAATGAGAGGTCACACATTCATTGGAACCAGGGCCGTAGTGAAAAGTAAAACCAGGGGGAGAGGGAATCCAAATTTTCCCAACCCCACCAGCAAAATTTCCCAACTTTCGAAAAAATGAAAGCCGAGGGATCAGTTACTACTATAATACAGGGTGTAACTGAATAAGTATAAAACATTTAAGGAGGTGATTCCTCATCGAAAAAAGATAGAATCTTTCACATAAAGAAATTTCATTGGATCATCCCTTGTTAAGATACACCCCCTTAAAGGGGGTACATAAAATTTGTATAACAATTTTTTTCACAAGTACTGAAAAAGTTACAATATTGAAATTAACCCAACGTTTTGTACTACCAAAAAGACACTTAGCCAGAAATTTATTTGGTTTACCCCATGGTTGTAAGGTGTGGAAAACGCAACCCCTAAAATGTATTTCCCATGTAACTTTCTGTCTTATTATTTGTTTACCATTTAAAAATTTATTTCCGATAGCCTGTTTCATTCTAAACAAAAATGTTTCTTGGGTTTTTTGCCCAGAATAAACCAGTTCGCAGCAAAAAATTATTTTACGAACAACTACAGAGATACATCGTCATAAATGCGAACTGGATTTATTGTTATTTCGTAGTTAGTACCTGCATTAACGATTAAAGGGTAATGAACAAAACTAATTTATTAATAACAAAACATACAACATGTGGAAATCATAGTAAATGTTCAATATGTCATATGTTATTTAGTTACACCCTGTATATTTTATTTAACATATGAAAAAACGTTTTATGTACTTATCAACGTAATGGGGACCCAGATACTTCTGAAACATTTTGACACAGTAATAACTTTCCTTGCAATGAGCAAGAATTTACCTCGAAGATTCTAAACGAATGGCTCAATACTCATTGTAAATATCGTTGTATAATTGAACTAAATCTGTTATTGCCTCATTAATTAGTGAACCCTGTGTATTACTTCAATGTTTTCATTCACAAAGCGTATTTTCTAGTAAATGTAATTGTACAGTACGTGAGTGAAAGTATTCACCTTCGTCTGAGCATAATGATGATTTGATGTTAGGTCTTTTTTCGAAGTTGTCCGCAATTTGTGCTTGGGCGGCTACACGACATTGGTAGTCGAGTCATTACACAAATCCGTTTTTTCTGTTTGAAGATGTAGACAACGTCAAGTTGCAAAATAACGGCGCGGCGATTCGTCCACAATATGGTGAATGCTTAATTTCTTTGATTTGTCATGTTATGCACGGCACGAAATTCAACGACACAAAATTAGGCGATTTGCAAGTTTCTGAATTCGATATATTTTCGACTGCGGCAAATTTATTGTAATTTCGTTCCTGTTACATATTTGTTCAGAGACAATGAAAATAATGTTCTACGCTGTGAAAATCCCAAATTGGACTGTCTTCATTTGTCTTACATTTTGTTATTTATTCATTTATTAACGGGTTCAAAACCAATTTCACTCAGCACAATTTAAAAATTTAAATTTCATTATGGAAAGTAGTACATTTCGTCTCTACAAGAAAATAAAAAAATCTCCCCTGGACCAGAGTCTATTCATCTCTGTTCCGCTGAGCTGAGAAATGAGATCAGATTTTTTTTAAGAATTCTGATCTGATCACTTCAATAACTTTTAATGGCTCACAATGGTCGCATATTTGGCTCACATCTTCAGTGCTCTTGACGATCTGAACTTAGGTCTACAAGATAAAATAGAAACTATGACAGTGAAGATTGACCCTTTTCTACACTGGTAGCGTTTTTGAAATCCTCTGGCGGGGAAATGTTTCCAATGCAAGTAAAAGACAAAATGATTAAACATCTCCGCGGTTTGAAGTCGTCTTTTCGGGATTATTTTCCAAAACTCAACAGAAATATAAATTGGATAGTAGACCCTTTCAACACAGATACTTCAGATATCATCATCGGCTGGTCAACGGTACAGGAAACTGATTTACTGATTTTTTATATGCCACTGCTTTACATACATACAGGGCTTTTCATGATGAGCGTTAATTAGCCGTTTCTTACAAACTATTTGACGGATCAACCTGAAAATTACATAGTATGCATAAATTAATATGCATATAGTATTATCTGAAAGAAGTTAATCTAAAATTGGATGTAGAGCTCAAAAATGTTGAAATATACAGGGTGTTCCATTTGAAAAAATTGAGTTCCAATCATTTTTTCATGAGTTCAAAGTATCTGCATTTTTTGAAGACCCTGTATGAGGCAAATGAAAATATGACTCGGAGTGAAGATCCTCATAGTATCACTCCACTCCATTTCAAATTTGATCGTTTTAGTGTAAGAGAGTTCAAGATTATCAGCATTTATAAAAGTTCATGTTTGGTAAAAAAATATCGAAATTAATTTATATCTTCTAAACGGTAATAGATAGGTATAGGGAAATAGTATATGAATTTGTTGACAAAGTGATAATGAATCATAATATGATATTATATACGGGGTGTTCCATTTGAAAAATCAAAGAAGCCGCTACTTTATAGTAGAAGCGACAACGCCGCTTCGTCTGAAATATTTTAGGAGTGTAGGTCATATTGACTTATGCATACTGTGGAATTTTCAGGTTGATCCGTTGAATAATTTTCCAGAAACGGCTAATTAACGCTCATCATGAAACCCTGTATATCAAAAATGATTACAGAAACAGATCACAACTGGATTCCGATTTGAGATTACTTACAAGTAAGTAATAACACTAACCGAAATAGTACTCATTTTGCTGCAAAGAAACAGCACCAACCTGCACATTGAAAAAGTTATTTTTCGGCAGTGGGTATTATACTGAAATATAATGTCTGAAATGTATTCCTGTGTTTTTTATTAAGGGGGTTACATCGGCAGGAAAACAATTGTTTTTTTTTAATTGATCCTGTTACCAAACCAACCTTTTTTCAGAGCTATTATGAGACCCATTAAATCGGGATCAATTTATAAGAAAATCATAGTACCGGATGAAGTTATCGAAGTAAAAGATTTGGTTACATTATATTCTCAATTAGCGAACGTTGACGCATCATATAGAGATATCAGTCAGCAATCAACAAAAAGATACAGGCAACAGTTGCAAGAAAATGGAAAAAAAAACAATCGATCTGAGGATAGCCAACTCAACTAATAAAACATAAGCCACGTGGCAGTTTGTTAACCAAATAAAAAAGAAACCCAACCAAGTAACAGAATTATCCACTAGAGAAATGGTCGAGAAATTCAATAATCATTTTACACCCAATCCAGTAAAAATCGGACTTGATCTTGAATTTACGCAAAAAATTATAGGTACCTATTTGTTCAGTTCACTATGTTTTCCCCAATTTCTGAATTTGAGGTAATAGATTTGATTCATAACCTGAAAAACACGTATTCATGTGGGCATGATAGGCTATATAACAATATTATTAAGAAATGTAGTCATGAACTGAGTTTTTCCCTGGCTTATCTAACAAATTTGTCAGTAGAAAAAGAGATTTTCCCAGACAAACTCAAGTCTGGGCTTATAAACCCAGTATATAAAAAAGGTGACCCCCACTCCACTGAAAAGTATAGAGTAATAAGTCTTTTATCAAGCTTTAGCAAGCTTCATGAGTTGAATATAAGAAAACAACTGCTTTCATTTTCAACTATGAATAAGCTGCTATCTTCAAGTCACCTTGGTTTTACAAATGGCAGAAGTACTGAAATTGCTTTATATAATTTTCAAGAAAATGTAATAACAGCCTTGTATGGAAAATTACAGATTTGTGGGCTATTTATTGACTTTTCTCGGGCCTTTGATTGTGTTAATCATGACCACTTATTGATTAAGCTTGAGCGATATGGTATAAAGGGTGTAGCCTCGAATTTAATGAAATCATACTTAACTGATCGATCCCAGAGTGTAATCATCAACACAAATCAGAGCCAATCTCTCAATATTAAACAGGGAGTTCTCCAAGGTTCAATTCTTGGACCTTTGTTATTTTCAATCTATGCTAATGATCTCATTAATTTTCTTCTTGACATCTCTGAAGTCCAAATAATATCATATGCTGATGATACAAATCTACTCATAACTGGTGAAGATACTACTGAACTTGTGATAACATCAGAAATGGTATACACTAAAGTGATGGAATGGTCCGAAATGAATCTTCTAACGGTTAATGTATCTAAAACCTCTTTGTTGGAATTTACTTTGAGGGGAGCTATGGAACAGTTTCAAATTTTCAAGGACAATGACATGAAAATATATGCTAGTGAAACGACTAAGTTGCTTGGACTAACAATCGACTATAAATTGTGCTAGGAACCACACGTCGATATACTTTGTAAAAAGTTAAGAAAAAAATGTTATGCTTTAGAGTTCTTATCAAATCATTGTCACGAAAACATACTATTAATCGTTTATTATGCAAACATCAACTGTCATCTGCGATATGGTATTCTTGACTGGAGTACATGTACCTCTTGGTCACATGTTTTCGCTCTGCAAAAATTTGCTGTGATAATTGTTGCAGGACTAGTCATGTAGAGAGGCTTTTAAGCGACTAAAGATCTTAACTGTGACAGGCTTGTATCTGTATGAACTGTGTATATATGTATGCAAACATAAAGATGAATTCTTCAATAGAACAGATCATCAATATGACACTAGATCCTGAAATCTTCTGGTGCCTGCTTTGCACAGAACTAACCTATACCAAAAAAGCCATTTATACAGCGTGACTCACGGTCGATGGTAGGTTAGACGTTTCTGGAAAACGCAAAACATGATTTTTCTTAAAATTTCACCTCCCACATTTCCTTACCTGTTCTATCGATCTAAAATATTTTCAGCATTGCGGCGTTGCCACTTCCATCAAAAAGTCCTAGCAACTTTATTTTTTTAAATAGAACACTCTGTATATTAATATATTTTTGGAATCGCTCTGGTATTTTAATACTTTTTTTGTTGATAATGTCCTATACCTATCTCTATCTGTTTTCGAGATAGAAAATAAATTTTGCTAAATATGGTCCAAAACATAGCCTTAATTGAAATTAAGTACATCAGTACTCTCAATTCATGAAAAGTTAATATGATAGTTTAGACAAACTCGAAATATTCAAATAACACCAAAAAATCGACTCCATATTATACAGGTCAAGTTTTCTCAATAAAGTCGCTTCATCTAGAAACATTATTTTTTTTTAGAATTTGGATTTAGGTAGCAGTGGAATTATCAAGCTTATAGCAGTTCGGTTACTTTTATAAGTAATTCACAAAGAGTTATCGACGGTGTTTCGAATCATCTGCCAAAATGAATGCAAATATCGATTATTCAAACGAAGTTCTTGTGAAATTATTTATTATACACATGAACAAAGTGATCAAATCATTATCAGAACGTGTAAAATATTCAACCAAATGTATACTGAATTAACACCAATGAACGAGAGGAAGTTTGTAAGGTTACAAAATAATTTCCTTAACTATGGCTCAAAGTTTCCAGGGAACAACTGTACCAAAAATCAGTCATTTCTAGGTAAAAAGTAAGATTTTGTGAGCTAAAACATGTGAAAGTACAGACAGTAACATAATAGGATAATTCAAAATACCAGAATTGTGAACAAAATATCACATTTTCACAATTAATGCTGAAAATATTGTCGTTTACATTCTGAACACTTTAAAATGTTTTTTTGTACGCGACTTGTGGTTGCTTTTTCAATTTCTTGGGGATCCAGATCTTCAATACTCCGCACTATTCGCCGTCGCAATTCTTCTTTGGTAGGCACTGGAGTACTGTATACCCTTTCTTTTAAAACACCCCATAAAAAAGTCAAGTGGCGTGAGATCAGGTGATCTCGGTGGCCAATCCCACGGCCCTAAACGCCTAAACCAACGATCGTCGGAGAATTCGTCAAGTTTTCTGGAAACTTCCTGGGTGGAATGAACTGGCGCTCCGTCCAGTTGAAACCACGAATTTCTATATTCCTCTAAAGACAAATTTTCAAAAAATTGGTTACAGTCGTCCTTAATATTTGGAGATATCTCTCTGTATTCAGTGTGTCTTCATAAATAAAAAAGCTAATTTTATTGTTCTTCAGAATACTGAAAACGTTCAGGTCAAATTTTTCTTGAAAACCCATTTCTTCTGTAACATGAGGATTATGATCAGCCCAAAAATGTTTATTCCTTCTAATGAAAATACCATCCCTCGTAAATTTTGATTCGTCGCTCCAAATTATTTTTGACAAAAATTCCCGATCTTCCTGTGTATGAATCAAAAGGGATTCACAAAAATGCATTCTACGTTCGAAGTCTTCTGCTTTTAGAGCTTGAACTTTGGTAAATTTATACGGATGCATTCCGTGATTTTTCAAAATTCGTTGTACTGAAGCATGTGATACACCTAAATCTTTTTCTGCACTGCGAATGGAAGCTTCTGGATATGCATAAAAATATGCCAAAACGTTAACAGTATTGTCCTCATTTGAAGTAACAGGTTTTGGTAATGTTGAAGGCGCTTTTAACATGGAGCCATAGTTAAGGAAATTATTTTGTAATCTTACAAACTTCCTCTCGTTCATTGGTGTTAATTCAGGATACATTTGGTTGAATTTTCTACAAGTTCTGGCAATGATTTGATCACACTGTCCGTGTATAATAAATAATTTCATAAAAACTTCGTTTGAATAATCAATATTTGCATTCATTTTTGGCGATTTTTTAAAACACCGTCAATAACCATTCATCGATTACTTATAAAAGGCACCAAACTGTCATAAGCTTGATTTTTCCACGGCTACCTAGAAATCAAATTCTTTAAAAATTACTTTTTGTACAACTGTTATTGAAAATCTCTTATAGAAACACTTCAATCAGAACACCTACCAAAAAATCATTTAGAAAAGTTCACACATGCAGTTCGTGCTATTGGTAATATTAAATCCCTGTGAAGTTACTGACGATGACAAAGTAGTATTCAGTCCAACTGTAGAAAGTCCTTCATGACTAACCAATAATCCTCCCTAAAATAACGTGAGTTGGCGTATATAGTTGTAACATGTCTTGTAATCCAAAGATCGTGTGTTCAAATCCCATGGACCCTATAATTTTTTTTATTATCAGCAGTAACGTTATACAAAAAAAAATTGTATGATACATTTGTTAAAAGTGATTTTATTTTGCTCGTGAGTTTGCTCCACTTGCTGACGCTCGTTTTGCAATAATCCCCACTCACAAAATAAAATGCCACTTTCAACACTTGTAAGTAAAACGGTAAAACGTGAATAACTTTTTTTCCACAAAACGGCTTTATTAGGAAAACTTGACGATTTAGGTATAGGGATATGTATATCATCTTGAAGCATTTTTCACCATCTTTCAATTTATCGAGTAATATACAGGGGGTTTCATTTGAAAAAATGAACTATCGACTACTTTTATGCACAATGGAAGTAATAGTAATTTTAGCACGCCCTGTATGATATGGAGTCGATTTCTTGGTGTTATTTGAATATTTCGAGTTTTTCCAAACTATCATCAAAATATCAACTTTTCATTAATTGAGAGTACTGAAGTACTTAATTTCAATTAAGGCTATGTTTTGGACCATATGCAGCACAATTTATTTTTTATCTCGAAAACAGATAGAGATAGGTATAGGACATCATCAACAAAAAAGTATTAAAATACTAGTGTAGTGAATACTAGTATTAGTGAATTTATGACATAATACTATATGTTATAAAGATGTTTTCTTTTTGACAATCAAATGTTATATTTGTGCTGTTGTTTTCAAATAACATTTGTCATCCGTACTATGACACTTTTAACCTTTTTCTAATATGTTCTTGTTGTGTCTTTTTTTATTGAGTCGGTTGGTTCTATCATTATTTTATATTTCTATATAAATATATATTTTTCTTCTTTTATATTAATAACTCATGATTGTGTTCATAACATTTAAATTATTTTCTATATTAATTATGACGTTTTTGTCCGTTACTGCTTGAATTTATTCATACATTCATGCTTTTTAAGTGAAAAATAAAGATTTATTATTATTATTATTATTATCAAAAACGTGCTGGTAACCAGCGCGCAGCTTGCTCCCAATACATTAATTTAAACATTACCATTTGCTATTGCAATTAGATCGTCTGAAGGAGTCAATTGTATTGCCCTAATATCCGTTCACCATCACTTTCATTGCGGTGCCACACACGGGTATGACCCGAAGCCCCCTCTAATTGCCGAAGTAGGTCCTAAGCTCTTGAGTTCTTCAGCGACAATCCTCGAGCGAGCTACAATCTATCGGTGTCTTCAGCAAGAAGTGCGTGCGATGTTAGAGGAAGATATTTTAGCCTCTCAATGTTCGGTATTACTTTCGGTACCAGCGCGATCTTGAAATTCAAATAACTGCCAAGTGATTTCAGTGGTCAGTGAAATGGTTTCGGAAATGAAAATCATATTTTTTGTAAGTGCAATGATATGTTCTTGAAGAAAAACGTGTATGAAATAAATTGTTTTTATTGGTTTTCCAACTATTCACCTTACAAGTATCAAATTTTCAAAATTTGTATCCAAAATGGGGAGTTTTCAGATTTTCAAGGCTCAGTTGAAACTATATTTATTCAACCTCTCTTGCTAATAATCTTCAGAATTCTCGTTTCAAATTAGCTGCTGCTAAGAAAGTTATAGAACATGAATTATACTTGTATCGTGGTGTATTTAGTTGTAATTAGTTTCGTTTATTCGATATGGTATAGTTCAAGTAAACAATATAGTGCCACCTACTTTCGTTATTCAATATCATTTCTGATAATATAAGAATCACAATAACTATATATATATATATATATATATATATATATATATATATATTATATATATATATATATATATATATATATATATATATATATATATATATATATATATATATTATATATATATATATATATATATATATATATATATATTATTATATATATATATATATATTATATATATATATATATATATATATATATATATATATATATATATATATATATAATCGATAGCTTCAAAAACACTTCACTAACTCTCTTCGGAAGCTTCTGATAATTCCTCTTCCATGTTCTCTGTTTCACTATCACTGTCAATGATGAATTCATTTCCACCATCAATGTGGAAGTGTCCAATCTCCATATAGACTTTTTCAACTAAAATTATTTTTTTAAAACTTTTCTGCCAGTCTTTTTCGGTAATATTAGATACTTCTTCTTTAATTAGCTCTGTTACCTTCTAATCAAATTTTGGAAAATTATTTTTACGCCTGATGCTTTGTTTCAATTTTCCCCAAATCAACTCGATGGGATTGAAAACAGGAATTGAAAACACAGTATGGTGTGCCTATACTTTTCAGCAATACTTTCCAGGGCATACACTTTTTCAAATATCAAAAACTACACCTCACGATTTGATCTTCATAAACTTTATTTTGAAAAATATATCACATGTTTCCTTGAATTTTTATTCGGTACTTTGATGAGCTGTCGCGAATGATAGGAAGGGTTGTCATTCGCATCCAAATTTGGGATCAATGTGTTTTCAAACCATTCCTCGAAAATATTATCTTTCATGTTCTTATGATAGTCAACATTGCAGTCCTTTACTACCTCCGCAATGCACAATGATTATTCACGATCCTTTATTTGCAGGCATGTTAGGCGTACACATTCTCGAACCATCAGTCCACTCTTTCGTGTGAGTGTCATACCAAGTTTCGTCCAAATAGAAAATTTGCCATTGTTCTTGTCTATATTTGGTTATTTCTTCCAAGTATTTGTTATGCACTTCCGCTATTCTTCTGCTTTTCATAACTGCTTGACGTCTGTTTATTATTTTAAATCTGAATCCTAGTTTCATTATTCAATTATGGAGAGATTTGTCACAGCAGCTCACGTTATGGCCAAAAGTATTCAATTTCTTCCTTATGATTTCAGTTGTAGGAATCTCATTGCTTTTGTAACAGTCGTATATTGTTTTTTTCAATGATTTTAGTAGATGAACATCTAAAGGTTTTGGTAATCCTGTATCACATCGCGTTTTGCGTTCATAAGGTTTGTTTTTGACTATTTTACGTACAGTTGAGAAAAAAATTTCGGTCAAATCTGATGTTGCTTGTAATAGTTTGTTTCCCCCGAAACCAATCTTGAGATGTAGATTCTTATATACATTGAAATATACTCTCTGTGTTCCAATATTCAAATGCATTCGAATCTCATTCACTGTTATCTCTTTTTCGTATTTTTAACCATCTCTATTGGAATCACTACACTGTAAAAAGTCTGCGTTGTTATCACACTTGCTATTACTATTAGTACTTGTCCAAAAACGTCACATTTCAAACAGATAACAAAAATTTTAAGTAATTATAACTGCACCAATATCGAATTTCAGCACTCAAATCGCGATAAGTTCCTTAACTGAACACGACTGCGATAACCAACCCCGCATTCCCGGTTTCTATTCGTCACAGTAACATGACTTCAAATTTAATTTTATGACTCTTCAGCCAATCATAAAACTCGGTTAGTAAAAATTATCCAATACGAACCGCCAAATCTGCAGTCTACATAGACTAGTTTGTTGCCGGTTCATTTCTATGTATTGATTTTTTTGGCCTTTGAGGGTACCGCCAACTTTAAGACTGCACAATACCGTTTACTACGACTATACACCTATTTACACGAGCCCCAGGTCAAATTATGCGGCATTCATCGGGAACAGATCTTTTTTCAACCTAATTGTTGTAATATGCCAATAGGCATATAGAGTATAGATGTTTTTTTTGAGATCTCAACTGATTTTGGTCACCATTCACAAGATTTTAGTTCCAGGATAATTCCTGAACATTCCACCGAATTCCAGAATGTTCCTGGAGAGTTCCAGAATGTTGTAGAATTCTATCGCATATTGTGAACCATTCTAGAACTTTCTGAAGGTCGAAACTTCCAGGCCTTATATTTTCAAAAGCACGGCCTTCAGAAAAAACGGTAGTCTCCTTCATGGCAAGCTATGACAGAAAAAATGTAGTTGTATATGTTCTGCTACCTGTGCGAAGCCAAGTCACTAACTTGTATGTAATCCTCCTTATAACTTCAATCAATAAGTGTAGATTTCAGGCTTGAAGGTTTTTGCCTTCAGTTTTTTTCATCGATGCGAAACGTCGCATTGCAAATTGGTTTATAGCAGTTTATAACAAATAGGAAACAGTATTGAAAGTCCCTCTGCCATTCTATTCTAGTTTTTGGCGAATATTTCTAAAACAACCAGTGATATTTTCGATCTGAAAAAAAATTATTCTAGTTCTCCAAAATATGCAAATTTTGACCGACCTTGTAGGTCGGTCATTCACTTTGTAATCATAAACTATTTCATTTCAACTCGTTCATTGAAGGATTGCTTAATATCTGAGATGAAATGCTGACTCACAGAAATAAAAGTGACCAAATCTTGATGACCGATCCTTTTTTCAAAATTGAATTTCTCATAAGTGATTTCAATTCAACCAAATTTTGTTCTGCGATTACTTCATCAGTGAAAATATCGCATTAAACATAAGAACAGGTGTTAGTTAAGTCATCAAAGACCACTCATTGTTTTTAATGCAATCTCCATTATTCAATTGCGATCAGTTAATAAAATACCTGCATGCATTAGGCAATTAATTAATTTCACACTCTAGCAGAGAACAATAACAACAGACAACGCTAAACATAAACCGTCAAGTGGTACTATAAGTTATGTGGAACTTACCATGTTGTAGCTTATTAGCAATTATTGAAAAAACAGATATTAGATTTTGATAGAATATCATTAAGAATTTTTCATTTATTTGATACCTACTAACGAAAAATGCCCAAATCCATAGTAAAAATGATTCAGTAAGCTGTTGGATTTGAAAGAGGAGAAAATAAGAAATCTATTATTAGATCTGTTTCCACTATACGATAGGTTGCCTTTTATGTTTCGGGATTTGGCAACCCTAGTGTTGTTTATAGAAACTTAAAAGATTCATCACGGCCCAAAAATGGAATTAAATCGTGAACATTTTCTTGCTATTATTTTTCACAACTTTCTACGTGGAATAACTCAACAACAGTGGATGGATGGACTTAATTCAATTTTTGGCGATGAAGCTCCATCAAGAACCAGTGTTTATCGATGGTATGGTGAATTCAATCGTGGTCGTAGTTCACTCCACGACGAATTTCGTCAAGGTCGTCCAAAATCAGTTGTTGTTTCGAAAACCATTGATGCTGTGCGCGAACTGATATTGCAAGATCGTCATGTGACCTATCGTGAGATTGAGACAACCTTAGGCATTAGTGAGACCAGCATGCATTCAATATTGCTTAAACATTTGACTGTCAAACAAATTTGTTCGCGTTGGATCCCACGCAATTTATTATTTGCTCAAAAAAAGGCTCGTGTCGATTGGTCGATGGAAATGCTCAAAAAATACGATCGCGGTGCTTTGAAACACGTCTATGACATCGTGACAGGTGATGAATCGTGAATTTACGCGTATGAGCACGAAAGTAAACAGCAGTCGACTGTAATGGTGTTTCAAGACGAGCCAAATCCAGTAAAAGTGGTTCGCGCACGAAGCACTTCCAAGCAAATGGTCGCTTGTTTTTACGGAAAAACTGGACATGTCGCAACCGTACCACTAGAATAACGCAGAACAGTCAATTCTGAGTGATACACAACCATTAGTTTGCCAGGTGTCTTCCAAGAAATCAGGAAAACCAACCGCCGAAGAGGGATCACTCTTCACCACGACAATGCGAGCTCTCACACATCGGCTCAAACAACTGCATTTTTGAGGACCCCAAACATCGATTTGATGAGTCATCCGCCGTATAGTCCTAACTTGGCACTGAATGACTTCTTTTTATTCCCCCACGTAAAAAACAAACTGAGAAGTCAACGTTTTTCGACACCTGAAGAAGCGGTTGCTGCATTCAGAATGCATGTTTTGGAGATACCTCAATCAGAGTGGCAAAAGTGCTTCGACAATTGGTTCAAACGCATGCAAAAGTGTATAGATCTTCATGGGGAATATTTTGAAAAACAATAAAGTGATTTTCGATGATTAATATTTGTTTTTGTTCTCTAATCCCGAATTATAAAAGGCAATAGACAAATTTATAATATTATTATCAGCACTAATTGGGAAGAATGGGACCAGTATAAAAAGTCCCTAACTGAACACAACAAAGTTCTGAGGATGTCTAAGAGAGATTGGAGAAAGCATTGCGAGGGGGTTGGACAAATCCAAGTATGGATTGGACTCTATGAGATACTCTTCAAATATTCTCCGTTCTCAATGAATAATCCAAATTCAAACACTTGGGAGTAGATAGAAGCAGGAGGAGAGAGAGCCTTCCTGGACCAAAAACCCCTAACTATCAACGTAGTCCTGGACAGATTCAGAACTGGGGGCCCCCAAAAGAGTCAAAGAAAATTTTTGATTTGCAGAAATTCAAATGCGCCATAAATTCAACCATATAAATCGCCTGAAATAGATGACATTCATACAGTAGTGTTACAAAGAAAACTGGAACTTTCACTTCAAAAACAATCAGGGCAAATTTGGCTCTGGATTACATACATAAGCCATCAAACTGATTAGGGCTCCTTCCAGTCTGAAATCTGGGATAAGATTTGACATAGCCCTTGGGATCGATCAATACCATGTCATTTGCATTTAAAACATTTGATATCGAGACCAATATGCTTACATGTCAGTTACACAGTTAACTCGGGTTATTCCGTGGATATCTTTTTTTTATATCATTTTCAGGTCTGGAATAACCTTGCTTCGAAAGGATTATCCTGTAGATATTCATGAAGGACATGCTTATGGATATCCATAGGATATACGAAAAATAATGCAATGTCATATCAATCGAAATTATAATCAAAATAATACAATATTCAATAATCTTAGTTCTAGGCGTTTTTCTCTGCAAAATAATTGATATTACTGGAGTTTTTCCCCAACACCAAATCGTTATTTTTAACACTTCGACACGTATTTCGATCACCAAGTGATCATCTTCATAGAGGAAGTTTAAAACTAGAAACTAATGCGAGCTAACCCTATTTATGCTATATAGGTAATCCGTACTGGTAAACCATCCAGGAGTACCAACCATACAGGTATACCAACCTAAATTTATTTTACAATTTTTCCTTAACTATCATTTTACAATATATGTTTATATAAAACAATTGTCAGCCATATAATTAATTTCACAATATTGCCTATCCAAATTTATTTTTGCAATGTGTCCTTATGTAGTAATCAGTAAACCAAACAACATTATTTTATTTCAACAAGCTCTATAGTATGCTCTTTGGTATAGGTCCGTCATCGTTATTCATAATATTATTGTGTTTACTCACTCTCATAGGCATCTAGTTGCCTATTGTTGTTAACTTGTCCAACTAATCTTAATGAACTGAAGTCTATGGAATGGTTTTGTTCCAAAATATGTTGGGCTACTGCTAATTTTTCAGGTCTTCCATATTTTAAGTGTGCTATGTTCCTTATATCTTACTTTAATAGATCTTTTTGTCTGTCCATAATATTTTGCATCACAGTCCTTACATTCAATTTCGTAAATTCCATACTTTTCCGTATTCTCGACTTTGTCTTTTGGACTTCCCAAAAGGCTCTGTAGTGTATGACTTGTTTTAAAAACCACCTTCATACCTAGTTCCTTGAAAATCTTTCGAAAGTTCCTCGTATATTGGTGGTATGGAACTGAGATGTATTTATCTTGGTTTTTGTCCTTTCTGAAAGTCGAGATTTCGTCCATTCTTAACCTAAACTTCTTTTTCCTTATTATGTCATCTACAGCACGTTTGTGCTGTCCACAGTGATGTAAACTGTCAGGAATATATCTGCACGTGCTTGTTTCTTTCCTAAATATATCGTATTCTAACCCTACATATTGGCTCCTTCATTACCAAAACGTCAAGAAATGGTAGTTTTCCATTATTTTCTAACTCATACGTGAATTTTATTGATGGACATCTATCATTTAAAATGGAAACAAAGTCGTCAGAGAGTCGTGAGAGAAAAGGACGTTTTTTTTATTTGACAGCCGACAAAGGTAACAAAGTAGTAATTCTGGATAAATCAGACTACTACGAAAGGGTCAATACTCTCATTACTAATGAGATCTCATTACTAATGATCGAAACATGTGTCGAGGTGTTACAAATAACGATTTGGTATTGGGAAAAAACTCCAGTAATATTCATTACAACACCAAAGGTTCCAAACAGTGCATCATGAATATGCAAAATAATTGTTTACGAAGGTGATTGCCTCTTCATTTGATGAAAACCTCTGTTCCCCGAGCGCAATTTTCAGATGAGGGACCAAAAAGAAGTCGATTGAGGCTAGATCTGGTAAGGTAGGTGGTCAAGCAGTTCAAACCGTAATTCGTGTCAGACAGTGCATTGTCTTGGTGGAACGGAATTTTCCTTTTCTACGACGTACCTTTTTTCACATATTCTCAAAGCTCTGAAAGTACGCGAACCTGCCGTTACAGAAAGTGCGCCAAAAGTCAGCACTATAAATGACACGGTAGAAAAGAGAGCTTCAGTTTCAGTTGATACCAAGCCACTGAAGATGACTGGCGCAGTTGCAGTTGAAACGTTTAGAGAATATAACCAAAGAAGACCACGGCAAGACCCCTGGAAACCAACCAAAACGAAAACAACATTGTTTGGAAAATGAATGAATTAATTCGCATAGTGAATGTTTTTGTGTAATACACCTTTCAATCATTTCAAAAAACCTTACTCTCAATGCGAATCCGAAATTTCGTTATTTCAACCTGTAATACCTTGAGCCTCAATAAGAAAATCCCGCTAAGTTCATTTCCAATTATTGAGTCATTAAATATTGTAGACGATAATGGTTGTGGCATTAGAGCTAGCATATATTATGTAAATAGGCACCACTTTCTTCGAGCTTACCTATTTGATTCTTCAAATAAATTCATACAGAGTGACAATGGGAAATGTGATTTCATAAGTTATATAAACTACCTTATTGACATTTCAAATCGAGTGCAATCCAATGAAATTCCTTAGTTCATGTCGAAGTTTTTGAGAATCCTCTGATGAATTATTTCCATCCGACTTGAAGAAGAAAAAATGGATCATTATTATTGTATCACGGCTAAAAATTGAAGACACCATTCCACACATTGCAAGAAGATAAACATGCGTATTGATATTCGAAACAGTTCCCAATAGTACGGATCTGAAAAACAACTACTTTCCTGGCTAATATTCAAATTTATTAGCAAATGTACAATATCAAATGAATGTCTACAAATATTAAAAAATTGTAATTACATGTATAATACTTTAACACAATCTGCTAAGTGTAAACACTTGTGTTTGACTGGGTTAGTTGAAAAATAAAGATAATGTTAACTGTTAATAGATATTGTTCATGAAACAATATATAGAAAAGGAAAAATGTATCAATAATGAATCAGTTACAGCTATTTCTGATCAAATTTCTATCGTACGTATATCAGCAGTGCATTGAAAACAAGTGTTTCTTATAGGCCTTCTTGAATCTTTGCAAAATGTAGGATATGAACATGGTAGGGACCTGATTTGTATATTGAACATATTTGATAAATATAACCACGCCTGAATATTTCCAATCTGAAGACTGGCGATGAAAAGGTTCCTTCATAACGGATATTTAGATTATGTATGTTGGATCGATAGGTGATTTTTCTCTGGAAATATGAGGGTGTTTCATCGAAAATATTTTTTTGAAAAAGAATAGCAGCATGTAATCTCCTTCTATTGCTCATATTTAGCCAACCATTATCTTTCAATTTGTGTGAAATACGTTCTCTTCTTCGGATACCAAATACTATTTATTAGTCAGTGGGTTATGATTGAAGACTGGCAGTAAACAAATCTAAAGAAATGAACTTTAAACGTTCAAGCCAGTCTCGAATATACCTACACAGTAGGTTGAATGGACTGACGCCTATCAGAAAACAACTACTCCCCTGGCTAATACCACGAAGGCCGTTGGATTATATCAGACATGCGTCAGTGCAGAAATCTTCACAAAAAATTTTCTGCATATGCAAATGGCAATACAACTGAAAAAGTCCACCTTCAATTTTCGAACAGGCAGACTTGCAGACCGGTTTCGGGCTCATTAGCCACTCATCAGTGCAAGATAGTGGCCATCATCGACCTAAAGTCAATGATACTCCATAATTGAAAATCGGAATTCTTTCAGAGTATTTCATTTGTCTTCCTAAGTTGGAGCGAACAACAAAATGCCACTCCATCTAGTGAACGAGGTACTAACTAACTGCATATCCGAAAAGTGCCCGATTCCTCTGAATAAGGAATAGGCGTCAGTCCATTCAACCTACCGTGTACGTATATTCGAGACTGTCTTGCACATTTAAAGTTAATTTCTTTTCATTTGTTTACTGCCAGTCTTCAATCACAGTCCACTGACTAATAAGAAAGTTTTTCTTCCTTATTTAGAGGAATGAAGTACTCTGAAAGAATTCCGATTTTCAATTATGGAGTATCATTGACAGTAGGCCGATGATGACCACTATCTTTCATTGATGAGTGGCTAATGAGCCTGAAACCGGTCTGCAAGTGTGCCCGTTCCAGAATTGAAGGTCGACTCTTTCAGTTGTATTGCCATTTGCATATGCAGGAAATTTTCTCTGAAGATTCCTGCACTGACGCCTGTCGGATATAATCCAACGCCCTTCATGGTATTAGCTAGGGGAGTAGTTGTTTTCCGATAGGCGTCAGTCCATTCAACCTACTGTGTAGGTATATTCGAGACTGGCTTGAACGTTTGAAGTTAATTTCTTTAGATTACCAAATATTAATCGTAAGCATGGGTTTTGTACTTTTTGTATTTTTATTTGATATTGGCTGGACAAGAATGGGCTATAGAGTACATCTGCATAATTAAATATGGACAGTATTGATGACTCACATAAATTTGATTTTATTTGAATAGAGACAAAATATCCATTGCCATATATGGTTTCAAGAGTGAAGTATGCACGTTGAATAAGCTGATTTATGTATTTTTCAAATTTCAATTGGAGTCCAATATTATACTCAAACTTTTGGCTTCACGTTTTGAAGTACTTCATTTTTATTACAATATCTACACTGTCAGAAATGTCATCTCTTTTGTTTTTGTTGCCAAAAAGAATAACATCAGATTTAGTGCAATTAATACTGAGACAGTGATCCTCTGCAACTTTAATGAACCTATCAAGTTCCTCATTCATAAGGTCACATGACTCCATTACCAAACTGGGGTGAAAACTATAATAAATTTGAGTATTATCCCCATAAAAGTGTACATTTCAAATCTGAAGAGTTTTCACTAGGCAGGAAGTATATATAGAAAAAAGCAATGGCCCCAAAATGGAACCCTGGGGTACAAATCCATATAATTGTTTTATAGGCCAGAATTCAGCAATTTTGGAACGAACTTCTTTGTCACTCGCTTCGTGCACATACCCAGAAACTTCTCTAAAAGTGATTTGACCATTCCCCATAACAATTTCCTTTATTTTCTCAACATTTTCATCGGTTGTTAATGTACTGGGGTGTCCAGGGCGAACCTCGTTGTTCACATCTTCTCGACCTACTGTGAACATCTTGTACCACTCATTAACAATTTTGTCACTAAGAGTACAATCACTGTATGCCACTGTGAACGTTTCAAGTATTTTTGAGCACCAATTCAATTTTTTTACACAAGATTTGATGCAAATAATTTTATCGTTGCAAAAAATCGTCGAATACGCAAAACACTTCCAACTTTTATGCCTCTCACCAATAAAGTGAACATGCTATATAGTTGAAGGTCTGAACATCTGTTCGAGACGAAATGAAAATTCCAAATCAACTTGGAATACTTTAAGGACTCTTGATATCCTGAGGAATAATAGAAATACACATGTCCCTGATGAATTGAATGACGTCAATCTTATTAACCAGCACTTCAATCCCTTACCTTAAACTATCATATCTGCATACCAACTGTCCTTATTAGATCGATATGTTAATTTGAAAAAATCTGAATACTCTCTTCACTTTATCCCAGTCACCATTGAGATGGGATAAAACGGGATATGCCTCAAAATGATCAATCTCATTTATTCTTTTTCGATAAATCATTTCACCTCACTCATAAACTCCATCATAACCAGTTGCCAATTTCCAAAATTTTAGAAAGGTGGATTGGATATCCCTCTGGCTAAGTGTAACTCACCTATAGCCCTTTTTGGCCTGAGACCAGTTACAATTCTGCCACGTTTTTTTAAAATAGTGGAATTGATACTGAAAGATCAGATTATCAAATATGTCAATGAAAATCATATTTTAACATCGGTCCAATCAGGATTCATATCACAGCATAGTACCACCACGGCTCTTTTGTCAATTACTGAAGATCTTTTTAAAGCTGTAGATGATGAGAATGTGACCTGTTTGGTACTTCTGGAGTATAGCAAAGCATTCGACACTATTGATCAAGAGATTTTGTGTAAGAAACTTGTCTATTTTGGGTTTTCTCAGAACGCAGTGTCACTTTTAGGAAACTATCTAAAAATATCGTACTCAAAAAGTTGTTGTGGATGGAGTTGTATCGGATGCTCTACCGGTATCAAAGTGAGTGCCACAAGGATCTATCTTTGGGCCCTTTATTTTTAACTAATACATATGCGATTTTTATCAACTTATTAAAAAATGCATTATTATGCCGACGACACGCAGTTATATTTCATTTTTCCGCCTCGTAATTCCACCTCTGCCCAGTCATATATTAATAAGGATATTTTAGCCATCTTTGACATTTCTACAGTCCATAAGCTCAAGCTAAATCCTAATAGATCTGCAATAATGATGTTTGGATCCAAGAAGAACCGAGAGCTCACCAATTCCACTTTTCAAGTCCGCATCAAAAATGAAATACTTCCCTCCGTGACCGAGATGAAAAACTTAGGATTGTGGTTTGATCCAGAACTTCGCTTAACTAAACATGTCAGCTATCTGATCTAAATTTCCTTCAACGTTCTCGGCAGCTGTTTCCAAATCGTGATTTGCTCAACACAAACTTGAGAATGAGACTATGCGAGTCACTGATCATGTTAAAAATGTCTTATTGCGACAGTGTTTATGGATCTGCTTTGAGACAATCGGATGCTCTTCGTCTACAGCGTATTCAAAATATCTGTCTACGTTTTTCGTTTGTTATCAAGAAATGTAACCATATAACGGGAGATTTTTTACGAGGTATAGGATTTGATTTTCAAAGCATATCGACCGGTATTTCACGTATAAATGCTTCAATATTGGCTTCCAGAGCGTCAGTCGTTTATCCCTGTAGACATGAGCCTTAACATGACCCCACAAGAAATAATCCAAAGGCGTTAAATCACACGATCTAGGCGGCCAATTGACGGGCCCCAAACGTGAGATAAACTGTTCACCGAGGGCGGCTCTAAATTGGGCCATTGTTTCGCGTGTCTTGTGGCATGTGGCACCGTCTTGTTGAAACCAGGCATCAGGCATGTCCAAATCTTCCATTTTGGGCACCAAACAGGCATCAATCATCACACGGTAGCGCTCGCCATTCACAGTAACGTTCCGACCATTGTCGTCTTTGAAGAAGTACGGCCCGATGATGCCACCGACCAATAATCCACACCAAACAGTGACTTTTTCAGGATGCATCGGTAGCTCTTGCAATGCTTGTGGCTGGTTTTCATTCCAGATGCGGTAAGTTTGCTTGTTAACGTATCCATTCAACCAGAAATGAGCTCGTCGCTGAACACAATGTGGATCTTCCTCCAACTTTGCCAGCGCCCATTCACCAAATGTTGGACGTTGTGGGAGGTCGTGTGGCTTCAACTCTTGCACCAGCTGTATCTTATAAGGTTTTACACCCAAATCCTTTCGCAAAATTTTCCACGTAGTGGAGTAACAGTGGCCCAATTGCTGCGAACGGCGGCGAATCGACATTTCACGGTCATTACGAACACTGGCGGATACAACCGCAATATTTTCTTCAGTCATCACTCTGCGTATGCGTGTTGGTGGTTTAATGTCCAATAATGTAAACTGGGTTCGAAATTTAGTCACAAGCTTCCAATTAGCTCCCTCAGTAGGCCGACGAATCTGCCCATAAATTGGAAGAAGTGCACGATGCACTTTCTTCACCGAGCATGAATTTTGATAATTAAATTCAATAATTTGCAAGCGTTGTTCATTTGCAAGTTCATGTGCAATTATAGACCAAACTGAACAAGTTTGACAATGACAAAAGACACGATTCACACGTGATCTGTCAAAAACAGTGTTGCCAAAAAGATAACAGCAAAAAATCACTCATTATCTTCAGCCATGCAAGAATCAGGATGGTTAAAAGTTGAGAAACTGCATCTACTCATCAACACCCATAAAGTTTTGATATCTCGTCAATCTGATTACCTACTGATAATCAATAATAAATAGTTTTACCACAAGGAACGGTTTAGTTTTAGTCATCTCCAAACACAAATCTTAACCAGTGGCTTCTCGTATAATACACCTAAACATTGCAATCAACTACCCCGTGAGTTTAGATCTTATACAATAAAAAACTTTAAAAAAAGACTTAAATCCTATTGAACTGTCTAGTCTCTTGTCCATTCCCGACTTCGGCATTACAAAAAGAAATTTTCTACAGCGATTGCATTCATTTTTTCATCTCGTTATGACAGTATCACTGTTAACACTGTTTAATTATTGCTATTTCTAGGTTGAGTTGAAAAACAGCCTTGGCTGATACTCCGCAGATTCACCTTTATACTGAAAGTTGTTTTCTTTTTCCTCTTTTTGTTAGTTTCAATTGTACTTTTATGGTGAATGAAGACGTACCTTTTATTATTATGAGTGTACCAACATGAAAAAATCAATAATCGAATGTATCTAGTACGCAAAATTTGAATATTTCCCTTATTTTTCGAACAGCCTAGGTACATGTAACAGTAATACAATATTTTTCCACATTCTTCTATTACTGCCATTGAATAATATCCATCCAAAATAACGGATGTACTCAAATGAAAGTAAACCAATAATGCGAAATTACTTATTTCATTTCAAAAACCCACGCGATTTCGTAACGAACCGATGTGTCACATTTCTCTAATGGTTTCAATATCTAGTCTCCGCAACATACCAGTCTGAAGTTCAAAGGTACTTAAATTATGTTAAAACGTGATGAATCCGTCTAGAATCTAGTTTCTCCAGTAGAAAGCTCATAAATTATCGTGTAAAATCGAGTATGCATATTTCCAATGATGCTTTACTGCTATTTGGAAGATAAAAATCGCCTTTAATTCCTTCGCAAACAATAAATTCATATTATTCGAATAACAGAGTGTCAACAATATTTATCAGTTTGATAATAAAATATTTATTTGTTATCAGAATGCCTCAGAAGGTCTATTCTAAGAATTGTGAACCTGCAACATTCAAAGATAATAGATTATAAATGACAATATTTTTCGGGTTTGAAAGCTGTCGATTTTTGAAACTTCTTCCTGACGTTTCGCTCTTCACAGGTTGATACATGGTGAAAGTTCAGAATAGCATCTCGTGAAAAATTTTCTTTGTCCGTAAATAAAATAATTGGTAAAAAAATTATTATCGTGTGCCATCGTATGAATCAACCACCTGCAAAACATTAATCTTGGGTGAAAATCCTGAGGCAGTAGAGCTTGAACCCGCAGTATGCGATACGGGTATAGAAGGTTTGTTCTTATAACTGTTCATACGGTATTCTGGTACTATTTGATCAATCTTCTTCTATCGCATCAAGTATAGCTTCTCCCAGTTCAGGCATTGTTACAGTTTCTGGTCCTCCACCACCTGCATTTTTATCGAAACTCCCAGTTTCACATATTCTTGCATGTAGCGTTCTAAATGTTTCAGCACATGGAATTACTCTGCTAAGATATCTGTCCTGGTTAATTATTCGTGCTTCTTTGACATTTCCATTTGCTACCACTGTTGATTGACAACTCTGACTTTCACTGATATGACAACACTATCACTGTCAGCTGGTCTCTAAAGCAGATGTTCATGATATGCATAGTGGCTTCAATTTGTTTCTCAAAAAAAAACAAAAACACAAGCGACGAAAAAGTTGTATTGTTGTTTATTAAAAACTGCAACAAGTCAGTTTTCTGTGGTGCACACTAAGACTCCACTGGACCTAATAATTTCAATTTAGTTCGGACTAAATGAGCGCCTTATTACTTCGAATAACTAGCAAATTTCAACCAAATCGGTGTAAGGATATTTATGATATTTTAAAAATACCGTTTTTTTAACTTCTATCTCAGAAATGAAGCAATTCCGGACAAATGTTTATAAAAACTTTTTTCTTAAAACAATCTAACGAATCACCGTCTGAAGTTTCGTATCGTAGTTGGGAAACACTCTGTATATTCTATGATTTCTATGTGCCACTGTATTACAACCTGAGATTTAAAATACAAGTTTGTCCTCCAGAACCAAAACAAAATCATTGGTGTTAAATCTTCAGCTGCTGGACTATTTTTTCTTGAGATCCAAATGCATTTTTGGAGATTTGCCAACTTTCACGAATGATTTCGAATCTGGTTGAATGGAGGTCTATTAGGTATACAGGGTATATATATCTTGACGAGTTAACTATATAAAGAAAACTGAAAGTAGGGAGATTCTGAAAATTGATAGTATGGATGAAGAACTGATGTAGAATTCAACTGAATTATTTTCGTTGAGGTGACATTTCGGGTTTCACCAGAAGTAACGTCATCTTTGTTATTTTTAATAGCACACCCTGTATTTCACCTCATTTTTTAATTCTTCCCATGATTTAAATTCTCATTCATGCATCATACCCTATAACCAACCTCTCGAACGTACGTCATTTTCATGTAAATTAACATTTTCAAAAATATGCAGCTAGTGAATCGTGATAATTGAAGGTTGAACAGATCACACATCATTTTCACGTCTACTGAATAACCCACAGGGTGCGCAAAAATTGAGGTCCAATAAGTGAATGAGAAAAATTAAAAATCTCAACTTTTTCAAATAGGAACCCCCATTTTTTTCCTCAATTCTATTATGAAAATAAGCCCTAGTTATGATACACTTCCCTATACCCAAAACTTATAATTTCGGTGATATTCCGCGATAGAAGTTATTATCACGCGAGGATTTATGTTTTTACCCCCCAATTTTGTCCGATAAAATTTCTTAATGGCCTAGTTTCCATTGAATCTCATGAAAAATAATCCCATATTCAAGACAAAAATCATTATTAGAATAAACAACAATCTCAAATTTAGTTTCAATGCTAAACAAGAACCTGTGACTCTTTTGTCAACCGCTTTTTTTATTGCAACAAATGTTCAAATACATTGCCTCCAACTTCTAAGCATTCTACACTTCTCCGTATGACGTCTCCTACAGCTCGTCTTATCATGTCCGGTGAAATAGAGTTGAAAACAGTATGAACCCTCTGCTGAAAATCTGTTTTGTTGTTGTCGTGTTGGAATACACCTCGTTTTTTATATAACCTTAAATAAAAAACTCCATTGGAGTTAAATCGGGCGATCGCGGTGGCCATAATTGCGGACCGTCGGTTCCAAACCACTGGTCGTAATAAGTTTCTTCTAAATACATCTTCACATTTTTTACATGAAATTACAAGGACTACCTCTAAATATATAAAGAATTAGGCATAGGTACGTTATATGGCCGCCAAAGATAGAGATCTCTGCAAAAAGAATCCCGAAAGTATTCTTCCAGGGTATAGTAGGCCCTCCCAACTATGAGCATTTTTACAGATTTTCTGAACTTGACTTCCCTTTTGATGACACGCAAGGTTAGGGGAAGGTGATTGAAAATTTTCTTGCCCTCAAAAATTAGAGAGTTGCGAGTTAAGGTTGAGGAGGGAATTGGAAGCGAGATCAAGTGAGAGGAGCGAGTGTTATAGGTTGACTCAGAAGTAATTATAGCTTGGTATTTCTTGTGCATGAGGCAAGTCATTTGCAAAATGTAGATACAAACAAATGTCAGAACTCCATGTTGCATAAACAAGGGACGGCAGGATTCACGGTAATCAGAACTACATAGGTATCTAATTGCCCTTTTTTGGAGAGATAATACTCTTTGAAATGAATACTGAGCACAAGCGCCCCAGAAGCAGATTCCATAACGAAGATGAGATTCTATTAGTGCGTAGTATACGTTCTTCGCCATACCCAAATTCAACTCATTAGCAAAGCATTAGCACGAACCGCAAAGCAACCTGAAGTTAATCGATTGCATAGTTTTGTAATATGGTTACCAAACTTCAATTCATTATCAATCAGAAGTCGCAGAAATTTATTATCCGTAGAAATGGAGATTTGTTCCTTGTCCAAATAAACATCATCTAAGTCGCCCTTGAATGTTATGATATTTGTTTTGCTTATATTGAAAGCTAGACGATTGGAATCACACCAATTCTTAACTTTTTCTATATCTATGCTTATGTGGTGGTTAAGTTCTGAAGAGCTTTTGTTGTGCCATAGAATCGATGTATCATCTGCAAAAATAGTAATTTCACCATTGATGTCTAAGTTGGTCAGCTTCAGCTGGTGAGCTTCAGTAGTGAGAATTCCACTTGTTGAATATCCCATTTTTGGTAAATTTCGCTTCGTCGCTCCATACAATATTCCTCAAAAATTGGTCGTTTTCTTGATTTTTCATAATGAAGAACTCCGTAAAGTATGCCATTTATGTTTTGCTAATATTCTCTGCATGGACATTTTATTCAATCCCAAATCTCGTGCCGCATCTTTCAAAGATGCTCCTGAAAAAGCAGTGAAGTACACAAGCACTGTAATCGCATTATCTTCATTGTCAACCACCGTTTTAGTTTTGATAATTTTCCTTTCGAATGATCCAAAGTTCGTAAGATTGAAGATTAATCATCTAATGATATCTGGAGATGGTTTCGGTTTTTCTGGATACCTTGTAGCCTAAGCATCACATGTTCTTGTTATCACCTTATTGCGTTCGCCATAAATCACCAATAAGTTTAAAAAATCGTAATTATTATAATCAGCACGAGCCATATTGTAGTTTCTGAGAGCACGAATCTGACAATAAACAACTTTATTTCATTTGTCACCAAACATTGTGTTGAAAGATGGACAGCAGCCTATTAGAAAAATCAACATTTCGGGAAAGTATTTGAATATAATGAAATATCTCCAAAATTATAAGTTTTGGGTATAGAGAAGTGCATCATAGTTAGGGCTTATTTTCATTAAAAAAAACTGATCAATAGAGTTTATTCTATGATTTTCACTAAAAGGGTTTTACAAAAACCGCGACACGTGTTTCGCTATACAATAGCTTCTTCAAGCATAACTGAGAGTTACTTCTAAATTACAACCTAGTACCTATTCATCTACCTAAGTAATAAATCTGCCTGAAAAAGTCAGGTATCAGGTTTGTATTCATGGTTGAACTCATGTCTCTCTGAGATTAGATGACTGGCATATGTGGAATTTATTTTTCCGTTCTGAAAACTATATGTGTGTTCCTTTATGCGGGTTTTGAACGTTCTTCCAGTATGACCTATATAAAACATCGGACATGACCCACGCGATAATTTATACACTCCTGATTTTTCTGAAACTGAACTTTTATCATTGTTATTTTTAATGTGCATGCCCAAGTTGTTGTTGGTTTTGAAAGCAGTATTTACACCTTTGCTGTGCAGAAAATCTGAAATATTTGAAGTGGGTTGGCCTAAGTAGGTTAAGGTTCTATATTTTTTATCCTCTTTTCTTCGAATTGGGTAAACTTCTTTCAAAGCTTGACTGTATAACTTCTTTGATAATAAAGAAGTTATACAGTCAAGCTTTGAAAGAAGTTTACCCAATTAACCTAACCTCAACATGACTTTTTCAGGTAGATTTATTACTTAGGTAGACGAACAAGTACTAAGTTATAGTATATAAGGTTGTCATTCAGAAGTTATGCTTGAAGAAGCTATTGTATAGCGAAACACGTGTCGCGGTTTTTGTAACACGTGTAACCCTTTTAGTGAAAATCATAGAATAAACTCTATTGATTAGTTTTTTAAATATGGATTTTCATCAAGTATCGGCCAGTTCTATTCGCTTATTTTCACAATTGAGTTGAACCTTGAGGAAAAAAATTGGGTTCCCATTTGAAAAAGTTGATTTTCAATTTTTCTCATTTACTTATTGGACCCTAGTTTTTGCGCATCCTGTGGATTATTCAGTGGACGTGAAAATGATACGTAATCCGTTCAACCTTCAATTATGGCGATTCACATGTTAATTCACATAAAAATGACGTATATTCGAAAGGCTGCATCTGTCACTTTTTCTAAAAAACGCGAATAACTCAAAAACGGTTAATTTTGGATATAGGGTATGATGTATGAGTTAGAATCTAAATCATGGGAAGAATTCAGAAATGAGGTGAAATACAGTGTGTGCTATTAAAAATAACAAAGATGAGGTCTCTTCCGGTGAAACCCGAAACGTCACCTCAACGATAATATTTCAGATGAATTCTTTATTAGTTCTTCACCCATCCTACCAATTTTCAGAATCGCCCCACTCTCAGTTTTCTATAAATAGATTGCGTTAACTCGTCAAGATATACCATGTATACTACAATAGGGGTAATTGAATTTTAAAGAAGCTGTAGCTTTTATGACTTATCTATGTTCTATTTACTGTTCTAATCTGTAATAATTGGTGTGATTAGGAATACACTACCTTCGTAGTCAAGTGTACTGAATGCTACAATTCTTGCCAACCATTGCAGTATATTCCTGGGAAGTTAACTTTATGGGTATCATCAGATTTCAGGATTTGCCGAAATTGATCTACTGTTGATCTTTCGAATAAAAAACTATTCAGAGCAAACAAAATTTCCTAGCACTGTTTATCGAAATATTGTGGTTTCAGATAAAAAACTTTTTTATAGATGTTTCTCGTATGACAATTTTTCAAAAATAGTATTACAATTTTGTATTCCCACCTTTCATTTATATGTATTTATTGCTCCCGCCGTACCTCTAGATGTTTAGACAATGAAAGACCCTGCCCCACTTAATCTTTTCCTGTCCGCTTCAAAAATGAACATGAGAGTTATTCGAATCACTTGACAATGAAGAACGTAGAGATACCAATCGCATCCACTTTGTATTGTTACGGTAGAAAATCACTTTCTAATTGTGCCCTCGATGATCTGCTGAATATGAATGAGCAAAATAAAAATAATATCAACAGAGCTCTATTACGTTCCTGCCATAAAGCTGTCTGTAAGTCGATCAATAATTCATTACATCAACTGAAGGTGAAAACATACGAGTTTATGCGTTGTTCTAACATGATGACTGAAATAAGTTCACTTTTACTTGAGGGACAAGTGAATTGATCCTTACCGCTAAATAGATACTGTTCAACGTGTGGGACGTTAGATAGACACTTATGAATAATATTTGATACTTGGAATAGTTGCGTGGTCGTTTATGTTAGGTTAGGAAATCCGTCTACAGCCGTTGACATATCTGACATCTACATTAAGGCTAATTCACATTATATCAAACAGGCACAGCGGTTTTATTTTAAAGGAAGGGATCAGCGACGAAAATCAAATTTTCATCAAGAGAATAGTTTACCAGCTAATATAAAGTTGATTGAAACCAAAAGAGAGAGCCCATATGTATCAACTACTTTCACTTCCTTCTGAAGATCCAAAGAGAACTTTTATATCAATACTCACTTCAATGTCAAATATTAGTGAGAATTACTGTTCCATGTAGATTCGTTTTGTCATCAAATTTGAATTGATAATACCTCCCTACGAAAAAATTGTATATTGTTTTGTAAATTATTTTAATGAATATAATAAAAAAGATTAAAGTTGATTGACAAAAGAGAAAAACCATTTCAACTTTGATTCATTACATTTGAAAAATATGATTGTGTTTGGCACGTTCTGAGACGTAATAACTATAATTTGCAACTCATTCCTCGTTAATTCCAGCTTTCATCTCATTCAGAAGCTCAAGATCGATATCTAACTTGATTGATTATCCACTCTACATATTATTATAAAATAAACGTGACACACCTTCGCACAACAATAAATAATATATAAAAAACCGTTTAACAATAACATTGATCATTTATTAAACTAGAGCACTTAAATAAATCAACGTGCTGAACAATGTCATGGATATAAATCGACCACTTGTCCTTCACAAAGGATTAGTTATGGTAGATGCATCCATTCTAATCAGAATACCAAGAACAAACTGGAATGTGAATGACAAACTAATTTTCACACCAACAGCAGAAAGAAACATTTTGGTTGTACTCACATCAGAAATTTTATTTCTTGCATTCATTTCCTTTTTTTATTACTGAATCCTCCACGAGGAGACGTAGCTTATGAGTTCGTTGGACACCACTGAGGCCAAATTGGAGTGGCACAAGGATGAAAATTTTTCTCAAATATCTCAGGTTGTTCTATATAGAAAAAACATTCTAGACGAAAAGTTCCATAAACATACTGATAGAACCAACGGAAATTCTTCGTTCCACTGGTCATTCTTTTGAAAAAAAAACTGATAGAGGAAAGTCTTGAATCCTACCATCAAGATATACAATATTTTGTTTACACCAACCCATGACGATTCTGGCATAAATTGCGATATTGGACGCCTTGCAGGGAGATATTGAAGCCACGTTTTTGTCTTTTCCTCTTCAAGAAACATTTCCATATAATTTTCTTCTTTCCTCACCGAACCATCTTCCCAAACCTTTCTTTTCCCATAAGATACAACAATAAAGCTGATGAATGTTCCATGAATGTATCATTATCTCTATATGTTGACCCTGAATCAGATGTAGCACGGGATTGGTTCAGAAAATAAATAAATAAGAAACAGAGGATACTGATGGGAAACTATACCTGGAAAAACACACATGAAAACCTTAATGCAAGGACCGTCTAAGAAAAGAACTATGGAATTGCTTTAGCAAAGCAGAAATCGACACACTTCAAATTGTGTCCAGAAGAAAATGACGCAAACCTTCTACAAAGGAAAAATTTCGAGTGGTGAAAGAAATGTACTGAGAGCCAATTTCAATGATTGTTAACAAATTTGACTTGTCACGTCTGCTTTCAACATATGAGATGAAAGCACCTCTAAAGAAGCTAGTCATATGTGTTAGCGAAACGTCAGGAAGAAATTCCACAATGTAACTGCCCTCAAATCTGACAAAAGAGACGGATATCGTAGATCATGGCCACACTAAAAGGCCTCAAAATATATTTTTCACAATCAATAGATTAGACTATGTTAGCACGAATTGTATGCGGATGATACAACTCTAGCAACTAATGCTGAAAGTCCCGAGGAACTTATTGTCATTTGAATTCACGAATTGGTGCAAGAAGAATTCATTAGTAGTTGATTCAAGTGAAACAGTATTGATGCAATTTTACTCTAGAACAACCAGAAAAATTGAAGAATTTGTTGTTAGGGTAGGAAATGAGAACATTGAGTCATCAGATAAAACCAAATTTCTTGGTACCTTGATAGATAGTAATATGGCATGGGAATCAAGTATAGCACAAGTGAGTAAAAAAGTTAATTCGGGTAACTTTGCTATTAGATAGTTAAAATCATTATTTAACAGAAAACAGCTGCTCAATGTTTATTTTGCCCTGGTATATTCCCACATTTCCTATAATATAGCTGTATGGGGTTGCTCCACCAAGCTACATAAAATATTTGTTTTCCAGAAAAGTGTTATGCGCTTAATATTCAAATTAGACTACTGGGAGTCATGTAAAACATATTTTATTGAAAATGGAATTATGTGTGTACCATGTATATACATCTACAAGTGCATACTATTTTTTAAGAAATACATACATGATCATCACCGAAATTCTGAAATGCATTCGTACCCAATGAGACATGGTGATTTGATAAGACTTCAACAACATTCAACCTAGTTTTTTGAAAACTGCCCGTCTTTTGCTGGTGCAAATTTTTTTAATAATCTACCTCTCATAATTAGAAGTGAAAAAAGCGATATTATCTTCAGAGCCAAACTTAAAAAGTTTCTGATTAGCGGTTGCTTTTACAGTATTGCAGAATATTTGAGTCAATGTGAGGACTAATAATAGATGCTATGTTAAGTTCTATTTGCTAACTAGTTTATCTATACCTATACCTATATGTATGTACGTTTATTTGCGTTCATTTATACTTATGTGTATGTATTATCTTTATCGTTGCATTTACACTTATATTTATAATTATATGTATGTATATTTATATTTATGTTTGTATGTATATATTTTATGTAATAAATATTTATAGATCAAACTTGGAATTTTCTATAATTTTGAAGTATTTACTATGATTAATCGATAATTTGAACTCTCGATTATGTAAAATATACCTTGTGTCTCTTTAGCACCTTCATATTAGACACAAAAGCATAATTTTTGAGTCGTCTTGAAACGATATTGTGTTTTAAAAAATAGTTATTGAATTGTCTAACTTTATCTTGTAGAGAAAACTGCAGATCCACCAATTCAAAGTGATACAGGGGTGAAACCTGACTTATAATTAATTTTTACATATTCTTTCTAAATTTTCACATGTAGCTATTTCTAATCGATATTTAAAATTGTGGCTACAACTTTTCAATCACCCTGTAGACGATATTCAATTCTTATATTTCATAAGGTACTCCATTTGAAAAAAAGTCAGCTTTTTCCAACTTCAGTAATATTTGTATTTTTGCAGCTAATATCGATAATTTCGACCGTCACCGTATACTGTCACACTGGATGCTCCCCTGTATATGGAAGCGAACCCTGTGCGTTCCTGCCAGCACCTCCTGGTAAAACACCATCTTGTGCCCTTCATGGATTAACGTATTGCGAACATCCGGATCATTACCCCGGGTAAGTTCAAAGATGCATGTTGTTTAAAAACATTTTTAGCGATGAATCAATATTGCCACGAATTGACGCACAATTTACAAGTTCCATTCAAATAACCTTCCACATATTAATCTTAGGAAATAGACCTAAAAACGATTCAGATTACTGTTATGAAAAATTGTGTTGACCTAACTATTTTCTTGAATACTTTTCTCTCTTTCTCTCTCTCTCTCTCTCCGTTTATTCTGTTTTATGATTCTCTACTGATATTTGCTATTTCATCTCTTTTTTGTGGCTTCCTTCATTTGTATGCTCAACATTATATACTTTTCTGATACCTATAAAGTTCATGTGACATTCGGAAGACATGTCAAAACTTGTCTTGCAGTTGATAGACTCTATTCTTACTTCAGCATTTCATTACGTATTTTGTATTTTCCTGTTTGACTCTCAATTTTTCGCATCCCCATCGAGTTCTTTATTGATGTATGCATCACTGCTATATTGGCGATCTATTTTCTTTATTACCTTGTTTTTTTCTTCAATTTTTTTGTTCTCCCAACAACTCTTTACAATGTAAGTGAATTTAATGAATTGTTTAATGTCAACAGAATGTACAAGTACCTTTAAGCGTGGGTGTTCTTCGCTTCGATCATGCAGAGTGCCCACCAGAACTATATAAAATGTATTTGTTTAATATCAGGTTATACTTCTTACTATCTCTTCCTTTCTTCATTCTGTTTACTATGTTTGGTTATACAGGAAAAGATATAGGTACTACTTAGTTTGCTGGCTACAATACAAGCTTGCTTAGGTAGCCGTAACTTTCATTAGAATTGTATAATATCTACATTTCATGTATCTTTATTCATTTATTTTATTTTATATCCTTTCGTCATAGACGACTATGTATTTTGTCTTATAAGTGAATTGAATAAATTTACTTACTTACTTACTGAATATTACTGGAGTTTAAATCTTCCTCTTTGAAGATGATCACTTGGTGATCGAAACATGTGTCGAGGTGTTAAAAATAACGATTTGGTGTTGGGAAAAAACTCCAGTAATTCATTACTACACCAAAGGTTCCAAACAGTGCATCATACTTACTTACTTCTACTTCATAATTCGTACTTTTATAATAATTATAGTGATTACTATAAAAGCACGGCTCAAAATTGGTTCAAACAGTATCCAACAAAATCAGTTCCTTCAATTATATTTTTTTCCAATATATTTTCTACCGTATCACGAATTATTTTGAGTAATCCAGAAATTCAAGAATACATTCGTATACAGGCTGATTCACGGTGGATGGCACATTAGACGTTTCTGGTGAACCAGACAACGGATCACTTTGAAAATTTAATGGAGGGCATATTCGGACATTCTCTAGCCAACTAAAATATTTTCGACAATGCGGTGTTGCCGCTTCTATTAGAAAGCAGTAGCAACTTTGATTTTTCAAATGGAACACTCTGTATATAATATTATTTTTGGAATCTCCAACAATTGCCCGACAACTTTTCTTGATATTTCCCTATACCTATCTATTACCGTTTTCGAAATAAAAATTAATTTCAATTTTTTTCTTCGAAAATCATGACTTCTAAAAATGCCGATATCTTTTAGTTAAGAAGTAATATGATATCGAAATTTGGTTTGGAGTTAGGTGATACTTGGACACTTCCCACACGTCAGCCTAATCTCCGTTACTTCAACACAGGGTGGTAAAAAAATACAGTTTTTTCGTTTGCTTGAAAAAGTTGCTGAAATTTGATTATTTCAAATGGAACACCCTGTATATTATTGAAAATTCGGAAAGCTGCTGAAATTTGCTTTCTTTTTATGTATATCATACCTATACCTAACTAGTCAAGTTTCCTAATAATATCGACATTTTCGTCACTTCAGAAGTTGCAAATACCTTCAAAACGATGGAACAAAACTATTCAAACGAAGTTCTTATGAATTTGTTTATTATTTTTGGACAGTGTGACAAAATTATCAGCAGAACATGTAGAAAGTTCAATGAAATGTATCCGAATCTACCGCCAATGAACCTCAAGAAATTATATACGAGGAGTCGTTAACATCCAGAAGCTACCTGAATATTTTGGAGAATACTGTAGACAGTTTCGTGGATAATCTGCCACTTCAAGATTATCGAAACTCTTGGTACCAACTAGACGGAGCTCCTGCACATTGCACAAGAGAAGTGAGCGCAGAACTGGATAGACTATTTGACGATCGGTGGATGAGGCGCTTGGGACCATGGAATTGGCCAGCGAGATCACCCGATCTTAATCCATTAGATTTTTATTTGTGGGGAATGTTTAAAGAAAAAGTTTACAAAATACCCGTGCGTTCGAGAGATGAATTGTTAGAAAGGATTGCCCAAACATTTGAAGATTTGGATCCCAATGAAATCAGATCTGCCACCACGAAAGCAGTCAACACCCGCATTTTAAAGTGCTTGGAAGTGAACGGCCAGCGATTCGAACATATTTTGAAATATTCCACATGATTGTTTTACTTTTTTATAATTATTCATATCAATATTTCCAATTTCAAGTTTCTTGGTGCTTTTTTAAAGTTTATCCCAACATATTGAAATTGTTCTGAATTCGTATAAATTTCTTGAGGTTCATTGGCGGTAGATTCGGATACATTTCATTGAACTTTCTACATGTTCTGCTGATAATTTTGTCACACTGTCCAAAAATAATAAACAAATTCATAAGAACTTCGTTTGAATAGTTTTGTTCCATCGTTTTGAAGGTATTTGCAACTTCTGAAGTGACGAAAATGTCGATATTATTAGAAGAATGTCACAACGCTACTGTCAAATAGTAATCATGGCCTGCTTACCAAATACCGAATGGAAATACCATTCTGAAGGGACATTTTCACAAATAAATGTTCATAAGTCCGAAACTTGACTAGTTAGGTATAGGTATGATATACATAGAAAGAAAGCAAATTTCAGCAGCTTTCCGAATTTTCAATAATATACAGGGTGTTCCATTTAAAATAATCAAATTTCAGCAACTTTTTCAAGCAAACGAAAAAACTGTATTTTTTTACCACCCTGTATTGAAGTAACGGAGATTAGGCTGACGTGTGGGAAGTGTCCAAGTATCACCTAACTCCAAATCAAATTTCGATATCATAGTACTTCTTAACTGAAAGATATCGGCATTTTTAGAAGTCATGATTTTCGAAGAAAAAAATTGAAATTAATTTTTATTTCGAAAACGGTAACAGATAGGTATAGGGAAATATCAAGAAAAGTTGTCGGGCAATTGTTGGAGATTCCAAAAATAATATTATATACAGAGTGTTCCATTTGAAAAATCAAAGTTGCTACTGCTTTCTAATAGAAGCGGCAACACCGCATTGTCGAAAATATTTTAGTTGGCTAGAGAATGTCCGAATATGCCCTCCATTAAATTTTCAAAGTGATCCATTGTCTGGTTCACCAGAAACGTCTAATGTGCCATCCACCGTGAATCAGCCTGTATGCTAGCAATACATCCGTCATGTATAAATCAAGCTATTTCTCTAAAATCGAAATCTAATCTCTATGTTAATTGTGATTGATAGTAACGTTCAAATTATGATAATATTTGTCAGAAAGATTCAAATTAATGTCGTTAGAATAACCTAATAATGCAATTTATGGAATATTTGAGCTCGTGCCGATCCGTAATGGGGAAGGAAAAGAAAATAATCAACAAAATTGTCAGAAGCCCTCTACAGAATTATACCTACAGTTGAAATTGGCTGATACTAGTTTAAAATCCATACCGTACCTATTCAAGTTACACTTCTTTGTGATATTTTTACCGAACACTTCACAAAACCGCAACAAATGTTTTGCTATTCAGGCGTGTTTATACTGAAAACGCTAAGAAAGTTATTGTACAGCAAGTGCTAATGAAGGATTTCGGCCTGGAGCATTACAAATTCAGATTCTCAACTACGGAAGTCACCTGCTTTTTTGCAGCCACTAGGTATTTGTATCCTAGCAATGTAGTGAAGCTTGATGGTCATCAGTACCCCCAAAAGAGCTCACAGATGATGCAATTTGTTATACTACCGATCGAACGGTAGATTCATAGTCCGGACAAAATAGACGACGAGAAGGATTGAGTTTGTAAAAATTCCCAACACGCTTAATTTTAGTACGAACTTTGAATACGTCGTCACAAATGAAACGTTTGTTTAAAGTCTCTATCTATCCCACTTGTGCGTTGTTTTTTATTCGAGGTCAAAGGTTAAACATTTTTTGGTTTTGGCATACCTATATTTCCTGAATTGCAATTTTAATTCCCTCTAAATAGATAACAGATCATCCAAACGACATCCATTGAAGCTGGTACCGACAGCAATTATTTTTACACTTCGTCAAAACTAATTCAAAACAAACAGTGTTAAATCTGTTGGAAACGTTCATTTTGCAGTTGTTACAATAATTATTTTTTCCAGGCAGTTAATCCACTTTTTGATCCAGAAATGGCGATTTGATCATTCCACTCTCATCACCTCCGAATCGAGGGAAGACTTCTCTTCTTTCTTTTTCCCGCCACCAAATCCCACTTACGGGCCTCCTAACTACCATAGCTACGGTCCTCCTGCTTTCAATCACCATCCTACCAACTACCCCGAACCCATCTACATTCCGAAACCCCAGTATCCCTTTCAAGACTACGGCAATGTCTACCTCCCTCCTAACTCGTATCCAGTTCAAAACATAACCGGGTATCCAGATAGAAGACAGCAAAACAGCGGACGTCAGATGAATTTCAAATACAGCTTTCCACTGGATAGCAGACTGCAGTACCAACCCCAGAACTATTTTCCAGGCAATGACGAGCCGCGATATGGGCCTTACAATAACCATATTTGGAGAAGGTGAGTTCGACATATTGTGCAGAGTTGTTATTCAGGAATTTTCAGTTGTGCCCAAACTAGAGTGAAAATAGTGCCCAAAAGTGATTGAAAATGTCCATTTGTCATTATCCTCTTCCCATTTGTGACTGAACATTGGAGAAAGCACTTTCCTTATTTTCGTAATAAATCTATAACTATTAAATATTTGTATTACGTTATCACGTTATGCTGTAGCACAATCTATTACTCTTTCATATTTCGATTACCAGTGTTTATTGTTGTCAGCATCAGGAGTTGAATCAACTGGTCTTTGAGTATTTAGCAGACACTATTTGAGATATAGCAACTACCTGGTCTTCAAAAGGAATCTATAAAATAGATTAAATATTGATTTGAATGTATATGGGAATTTCAATTCACTACTTACTTGTCCAGCAACTTTGAAGTGTATTTTCTAAATTATAAAACGTAAACCATTAAACAAATGTACTACATGAAAATACTGTTACATAAAAATAAACCTTCATTCAGATAATAAACGGATATTTTAAATATTATATTATTATATTCTTAAAAAGACAATTTTTGACTTTTTGAGGGTAATGTTGGGATTCTTAATAATCAATTGAGAATATTTCACTATGCCATACATTTTTGTTCTACGGTAGTGGTTCTTAACCTTATAGTCATGCGGGACCATTTGACAAAATTTCAATTAGTTTGTATTAGTTAATATAAAGTAAATTACAATAATAATATTATCGAAACCGTTGTGGGGAACGAGAAGTGCCGAATTTATTGGAACTATTCGTTCCCCACCCTCAGGCTCATACAAGGTAATAAGCCTGATGTGGTCCTTCTTGACCACCAGAGCAAAACAATATTTGTCGTGGAGTTTTCAGCTCCTGGCGAGACGAATATCGTCAGAAAAGAGGAGGAAAAACGGATAAAATATCGAGATTTTCTCTTCGAACTCCGCAGACTCTATCCAGATCACTCTGTCAAGATGGTTGTTCTGATGATTGGAGTCCTTGGTGGAATGATGTCCTCTCTACTCTCGAATCTTAAGATCATGCCGGCGTGCCGCACTAAGGCAGAAATCTTAGCCGCACAGAAGCAGAAGGCTGTCATTCTTGGCTCACTGCGCTTGCTCAGGGCACATGATTCTCGGACCCAATGATTACTTACCCCACGGTGTGGGGAGTGGTCATTGGTTGATAATGCTGGCGCGCCCTCCCGACTGTATCGGGGATTCGGGGGATAGGGCCTGACCAGCGCACACTACGGTGAAAAAAAAATAATAATAATACGTCTTCATTCACCATAAAAATACAAATGGAATAGACAAAAATAAAATGAAATAGTATACAGGAACAATAACAAAAACAAAGAAAAAAACTTTCAGTATATGGTGAATGGGCGGAGTATCAGCCAAGGCTATTTTTCAACTCAACCTGGGAAAAATTATAAATAATATGAACACAAGTCGAGTTAACAATATACCAAAATTTTAGTTATTGCTTTACTTTAGAAAATTCATTTTAGAAATGCCAAGGTCGGGAATGGACAAGAGGCTAATGAGATAAATAAGTCTTCGCAGGGTAGTTGATTATAATATTTGGGTACATTATACGAGAAGCAGCGGGTGAAGATGGAAGATTTGTGTTTGGGGATGACTAGGACTGAACTATTCCTTGTAGTAAAGTTGTTATTCGTAGAGAACGTTTCAAGCTTCTTCAGTAAGTAATCAGGTTGTCGAGTTATCAAAACTTTGTGTGTTTTCTAAGAGAAAACAAAATAACTACCATAAACAAACATTAATCAAAAACATACCACTAACAACCAAGTCTAAAAAGCATAACCATATAAAGAACAAAGACGAAAGAAGAGAATGAATGAACTGCCCAAGTCAGTCCAAGCAAGTCCAAGGCAAGTATCGAAATGACGATACAGAAATCGATTCCTGAATCGTACACTTTATGGTTGGATCACTTAACGAATGGTACCAAGTATCGTCAACTTTTGGTTGAAACAGCTTTTATTCAATGCGCATGTGTATGTAACCAAATGTAACGAGTTGGAACAAACCTATCTTGTCACAAAGGTGTGTCTTATCGAATGAATCGATTGGTTCAAACGTTTAACAATCTAATGTTGACAATCATTCTAACGTCTGAACATTTGGCGATTATACAGCTTGTCATTTATTATGCTTTAATTTGGCATTTTGGTCCTGAGGAACGTTTGGCACTCGTTTGACAACGTAACAGATATGCTGATTATACTTTTTTCCAAATTTGTGACACACTTCTGTCGACAAAATAACATCAGAGTACCAAACATATATCACTTCTGTCATACCGCATACTCTGCCCTTGAACACTTCATTTTTTCCATTTTTCATTTTTCCGTGAAGATAGAAAAATTGAAAACTTCTCAACAAATTTTGAAGTGACAATTTTACAAATTTCCCAACTTTTCGCTGTTTATTCGACTTGGAAAAGTTGGGAAATTTCGGGCCGTGAAGATAGAAAAAATAATAATAGAAAACAATAAGCACAATATTATTTAAGTGTTGTTTCCTTTCATTTGTATTGAATATTCCTATAAATGGTGGAAGACCAAGGACCTTGGTCCAAAGTAGAATAATTCCCATTATTATTTTTATAATTACCAACATTTATTTTTGTTTGTGCATACCCTAACGGTCATAAGCATTCAGCCAATCTTTGGATAGCTAAGTAAAAAAATTAATATATTATAGTAGCTAATCCCTCGGCTTTCATTTTTTCGAAAGTTGGGAAATTTTGCTGGTGGGGTTAGGAAAATTTGGATTCCCTCCCCCCCTGGTTTTTCTTTCCGCTACGACCCTGGTCCTCATCAATTCCAAGGGAGTAATTTCGATAGATTTGACGTTTGGTAGAGTACAACCCTCTATAGTTGGGGGGTTGCTGCCCCCAGTAGAAGGTCACACCACTAGCTGCCACCAAAATAGTTTACTTTGGACCCTTTGAGTTCCTGTATTACCCACCAATTCCAGCGTATGAACCTCACAATAGGGTTTTTTGCCCCTCTAGGCTTCTTTATAAGTAAACTTTTCTTATTTGTTCAAATTTGTTGATGTTCAATTCCTTTTTAATTTTTCAAAACTTTACTTCGGAAAAAAATATTAAAAATCAACCAGTTGTACTACGATGAATAAAATAATATTTCAAAAATTGAAAGTACTATAAAGAGGTAAAAAACTAAGACAATCCCTATCTCTGACAAGTTACGACGCTTGGCGGTTCGTTCGCAAATGTTATTAATGTTTACTTTCTTCTCTAATTCAGGCGACTCGAGAACAACTACCAAAGACTGAAGCGATCTCTGAAATACAAGCGATCCCAAGTTTCCATTCAAGAACGGTTCGAAGATGGTCGTCACTCGAACAGCACCTCCTCGAGAATCAAACGACAAAGCCCAACTCGAAGCGAAACTTTATGCAGGACTCGATCCCAGTACATCATGCCCCGGGCTGCTCTTAACAACAAGGGAAACTGGATGTACGTCGTCAATATGCCCGAAGTGGACAATCAGTACACCCAGCTGGTCAAAAGTGAAACATGTGTGTAAGTATATTTCATCCAACAACCTCAAATGTTTCGCTTGTGGGGTACAACAATTAGTCAAATATAAACCCAGTAATACTGAAGATGTCAAAACAACTATAAAGATGGTTCCTGCCCTTCGATAATGGAATTATTTGACACTTACATGTTTGGCAGCCCATCAAAGTGGCAAAAATAGTAGCAAGTTTATTAACGCTCACAAGGAATGTGAATTACGAATGAACGGAAGTACCGCACAACCAGAGAATTAAAAACCAACTTCTTGCCAGTCCGATTATTCTAGATATTTCTGGTCAGAGACTAAAACTGTTGATCAAAATTCAACCAAGTTTATAATGATACCAATAGGCGCAATTATGTTTGAATGAATAAAATCTATGGATTAGTACTAGCACATAGAGTGGCAGGTTTGTAATCAATATGCCAACAAATTCCTATAAAATAGTATTTCATAGCCTTATATAATCATATATTTCTAATGAAATGTATAAAAATACTTACTATATAAATACAATCTCTGCTAATTCGCTTCAGCTGATATCTTGTAACAACTAAGCACATGGTGCTGTGGGAAATTCTATGTAATGACGTTCTGTGCTGTGGAATTTCCAAAACAGTTCCATGCCATGTGTTATGTTCGTGATCAGATCTGTTGGTCGCTAGTACTGAGTAATATAGCTGCAAGAGTTCTGAGCCAAAATCCCATGTATTTTCTTATGGAGCTAAATTCTGGCGTTTTTTGGACTTCGGGCCCACTTCACACGGAAGGGGCAGAGGTCAGCGCCTTGTCTCTGCCAGACGTCCATTATATGTAAACTTGGCCTTAGCCTTCAAAGCCCACTTCAGACCACCTCCACTTTTACCGTCATTCAGTCAACCAATCAGCTATCGCGCATACTGCGGGAAATTCAAATCAGTAGATGAACAAGGCCGGTACGAGTTCAAAACCCCATGTGAGAATTTTTCCAGCAAAAGATTTACAAACACAGGAGTATTGATTCTGCTATCATTCTGCTCACGAAGAGTAATTCAACACGTCAAATTGTAAATGTAAAGTGAGGGTTAGATTTTTTCATACAAAGATAGATCGGCAGGTGTACGTAAAGTTCAAATTAAATATCGACCTCTAGTATCTCTATTGAGCTTCAAAACTTTGATAAGATATCTGGCTCTTCCTCAAGCCATGTTGTTCAACCTAAGATGGTAGTAATCTATGGCGTAATATACGAGTATATTAAGGAAGCCAGCTTCATCTATGCTGGACTTCAACTGTCATATAACAGCACACACGTGGTTGATTTGTTCTTCTCAAATTAGGTTGATATCGTATCAATAATGAAATTTTGTTCATAGGTCCGAAATTTGCAGTGGTATCTGCAGCCTACCTCAAGGGTACTCTTCAAGATGTGAACAGAAATACATACAGAAGAGACTCGTGGCACTTGAAGAAGGAGGAAATCAGTTATATACGGATCTGTTTTGGATTCCCAGTTGCTGTGTATGCACGATTTCTAGTGGATGAGATAAGTAATGAATCCAAGTTAGGAAATGTTTGAGTTAGAAATTTGAAAAAAGTATTTTTTTGAGGCACGAGTTTCCTTCCTTCACTACAATTTATGAATGAATGTATATCAATAGAGACATTTTGAACAAAAATAACTCTGATATAGAATGCGGTTCATTGAGTTTGCAACTAATTGGATTTTTTGATTCATCGCACAATGGGACAAGAATAAACTACCTTTTGCTTCAAAAAATATATGTTATTGATACTGGAGAGTTGTGAAAAAGAAAAGGCGCTCAAATACTAAGTTGTGGTTTCACGTCGTACTTCAATGTGATATATTCATATTTGAAACATCTACAACCATATCACTCTGGTGAAACTTTTCTCAAATTGCAGTACATTTGTGAATAGACCGGCACTTTCTCGTGTGAAATGGGATGAAGTTAAATTTTCCGAAATTTTGTCAAAGTTCAGTACTGATTAAAGTTGAAGTTATATACTCTCGATTAGCAAGTAGCGAGTAATAAGTATCAATATCAATTATCTATGACGGCTATCATTGGTGTGACCGCCAGAGGGCGCTGAGGATCAAGAGATCAATAGCTGCAGCTAACTAGGTGCCTAAAAGATATATGTTTGATTTTAGCTTGTTTTGGTAATTTTCAGTTTGTTTTGCGAGGTTTTGACATATAAATTGGGTGTGATTAACATGCCACATATTGATCGGGACGTCTATGATACGTACGTAGCTCCGATCACCAATTTCTAAATGATGAACAAATTATCCAAATGACATATCAAGTGTTTGGAAATTATTAGGTTAGGTTGCCCCTCATTTCTTCTCTCTGTGTTCTGCGATAAGCCAATCGGTGGTAATTTACGCAGTGGATAATAGTTATGGAATAATATAATTGTCACTTCCTGTTGTTCTTGCCCATCTAGCGTGCATAAATTCATCTTTACAGTTTTTATTATGTCCGACAGTGAGCGTTGTTGACTGCAATGATCTTGTTCCGAGGAAGTGCGGGCTACTTTCTGACAAAACTACAAAAGTAATCACCAAGTTTGAAATTGTTGACACATTAAAAGACCGATGATGGTACTGACGCCACACCTCAAAAAATATTGAAAAATGTGTCCCCAGGTCTATATCACTGAAAACAATTATTTTTGGACTTTGAAATTCCACAGAACAGAAAGTAAGGTTTTATTACCTATATAAAAACTGCAGAAATGCCAAACCCAGTTTGTACTGGAGAAAGTTATTTGTCGATTGAGAAAGAGTAAAAACCGATAAATTATACTGTTTATGATATCGTGAATTCTTGACAAAATAATAACTTTGAGACAAAAGATCTATACGTGAACAAATTACATCCTTTTATCAAGAATTCCCTTTAGAATTTAATAAAAAGAGATGAGTCAATTCTAATCATACCAAAAGAATTACCATTTTTGATCTGTGATTATGCAAGAAATAAAAAAAATCCCATTTGTTGCACCACTAATGGATCACACTGTAGAATGAACGACTTCTACATACTATGTTTCAGATAATACACGCGTTTATTTACTTTTTGACACGATAATGTTTTTAATTAGACCAAGTGATTTCAAATGTACATATTAGACGTATTCCATTAATTTATTGAGAAAACATGTAGGTTTATAATGTAAACAGAAAGTTCAGTGTACGTGAATTCAATGGACAACTATAATAGAAATATTTTCAGATGTGAAATTTAGCAAAGGTCACGTAAGAGTTCCAGTTTAACATATTCACTATCACATTTATGTGGAATTAGAATGATTCTTGATGTCTGTGTTTCATATAAATAATTATGGTTGTGAATTTTAAGCGAGAGAACCAAATTTATTTGAGTAGGGAAAAATAACATGTATATTGTATAGTTAAAACACCTATATTAGGTAAAACTAGAATAATGTAATTATAACAACTTTTTTTAATAGTAATAAATAATTTACCCAAAAATTTTGTTTCACTTTATAGAAATGAAATTAATATAGGACAAGGTTTTCAGGCAATTATAAAGGCAGGTTGCCTAATTCATAACTTTGTCCTAGAGAAGCATCAACAGTTTTTATTGTGATGAGACTATAACATCAAATATCACGTTGAAATAACTAGATTATGTGGACAGTTCAAAAAATAAGATGCATTTTCAAATTTCGCGGGCTACGTAAATTCGATTAGCGATTTTTTTTATGTTGGTACCTTTGGGTATAGTTGGTACACTCTTCTCGACTCGAATATATGTTAACAGTTTCAGCTAATTAGCATGTTCAATTAGAAGTGTTTCATGTGTTGGGCGATTTTTTGCTATATAAAAAAATTAAGAATTTGCAACTTCCTGTTGCAACAACGACATATCTGAATTCTTGAATTTGGAAGAGTTTTTGAAAACAGCTCAACAAGAGGATTTGTTCGCTATATAGTCCGACCAAGACCTTTCATTTGTGCGGAGTTTGAATTCGGAGGTTTTCCGAGGTGGTTGCTGAGAGATAATGATATTGAAGTATGAACATGAAATTCGTTATCAGATTTTTCAACGTTCTCTTACCAATACTTGCATCCCTTCAATTCATAAACGGTGTACCGATATTGATGTTTCAAGTGGAGAACGAATATGCCGTTTCGGGAAAAAAGATTTAGATTATCTGAAACTTTTGAGGCAACAAATGTTAGATCATGGAATAAAGGAATAACTTGTAACATCAGATAATCCACCATCAAAACGAAATTACCTGACGTTCCAGAAAAATCAGAAATCACTGCTTATACTTCTGTCGCTATACAAGAACAACTATCCATTGAATCAGCACTAGAAACTCTAACATCTCTACAGTCCACGAAATTGTTGCCAATGGAAATGTTAAACATAAACAAAAATGGTGGTCAAAGCTATGGATACATAGTATGGAAGAAAGAATCTTCATATAACGGCCAATGCAGTCTAGAGAATAGAAGGCGCAGAGTATATGATACTGTCAAGGTTCTTGTAAATGGGGTTTTGGTGTCATCATTGTTGCAGATTTAATTAATTTTGGAATCTTCAGAGTGGAAAATGGTACACTGGTTCTCTCAACAGTTCAGTTAACTGGTGCTACCTTGGACTTGATGGTGGAAAACTGGGGTAGAGTAAATGTCAGAGTGTAAAAACAATTCAAAGGTATTTGGCAAAGAGGTGTTTTGTTGAATGACGAACATATTTCCAATTGGATGATTTTTCCTCTTGAATTCAAGAAATCCTGAACCAATGAGCCGAGTCCATGGCGAACATTCGATAAATCTGCAACAGGACCATCGTTATATAAACCTTCTCTTGTAGTCAACAATCCGTTAAAAGACACCTTTCTCGATATGAGTAGATGGACAAAAGGAATTGTTATGGTGAAAGACTTTGTTTTGGGGAGGAACGCTAGAATGGGTCCAATTCAGACATTGTACTTACCTGCACCATTTTTGAAACATGGGAGAAATAACATCATCATTTTTGAACATTTCAAGCCTCATTCTGAGATATCTTTCACTGAAGACCACATATATTCTTCTCATTGATCCTGTCAAATGAATAGTTTGTTAGAGATAAGATTTTTTATTCGTGAAAGATTAAAAGAAACTCTCGTTACTACATATGAAATGGACTCCATGAAATATTACCCAACGTAATATGAACGAATATCTCTCAGTATCATAAGATGTCCAAAGAAAATTCAAGATAACGACTTCTGGAACAACCTTGTAGTAAAGATATAAGAGGCAATTCTTCAGAAATATATATGAAAAAAAGCTTGAGGAACGAAACTCTTATTGTCTCATTTAGCCATTTTCATATGAAATTAAACAAAATATTTTCAGGAGTATAATATATTTCATCTTTTCAATAACAGTCAATATATCCAACAGAAAATCCTTCAATCACCATACACCACACATCAAAATTTAAATTCTCAATGTACCTATCACACAGTTCTGAGGCAAATTATGCCTTCCTCAAGAAACTACAACCAATATACCATATCCCCACGAGGATTTCATTTGGAAAACATATATTTTTTCCAAGTTAGCTAGTCTCTTTAAGACATTAATGTCAATTGCCATGATATTGTTCACACCATTAACTTAACTAAATAGAAAAAATACAATAAAAACAGCAAATATAGGTCAAAAATAGACAATATAAACATCAACTACAATTGACACTGCCAACAAAATCCTTATTGATATAGACATTGAAATAAATACAATAAAAACAGCTCTCAAAAGGCAAATAAAACTAAAAATGTAGGTAATAGAAATATCATTCATATATGACAGCTGACACTAATGGTATATAACATATGACAGCTGACACTAATGACAAATGAACAGCGTAGCCAACATTGAAGAATACATGTTCTCCAAATGAAATTCTAGTCCTACATGATGTGTTATATAATTGCACAATACAAGGATATTTGAAGAAACAAATACATCCATTAATATTTATTACTGGTTTACAAAATATAAAATATCTGAAAATGCACTATTCTGGTCACATGTTCCGACGTAATTATGATACAGGGTGGTTCAAAAATTAGAAAAACTTTTTCCTTCAAATGTACAGGATAAATCATTATTTTAATATTCACTTTAGTATTTTCACTGTACAATTCCGATAGTGCCTATTACATATTGATGCTCAGTAAAATTATATAGATATATTGCCTAATTGTACGAACACGATATTTAATAATAAAAGACTGATGATTTTTGTAAATTATTATAAATACATTCCTATTTAAAACAGTATCATTTCTTATTTATGTTTTAGAGAAAAAATAACCTTGAATGCGATTTCTCAACAATCTCTTCCATTTGGTGGGTTAGCAATGATAATAATAATTAGAAGTAGAGCTTTCAGCTCCGACTGAGATGAATTTCGACCGAACAGCGAAGCAAAAACGGATGAAATTTAGAAATTTTTCTCTTCGAACTCCGCAGACCCTAATCAGACCACTCTGGTTGTTCTGATTATTGTAAACCTAGGTGGAACGAAGCCCTCTCTACTCGAATCTCAAGATAATGCCGATTTGCCATACTAAAGCAAAAATCTTAGCTGGACAAATGCAGAAGGCTGTCATTCACGGCTAATTGGTCAAGGCACATGATTCTCGGACCAAATGATCACTAACGGTGTGGGAAGTGGTCATTGGTTGACGATGGTGACAGATAAGGCTCGACCTTAAATAGTTTAGATAATATTTTTTCTAGCATAATAATATATTTGCGAAGAAAACAATTATAAATGCAAATCCTGAATCTGTTGGGAAAGTATACTTGATCTGGGACAAAATCATGGATATCAATTTCACTCATCCTGCAAAGATATACAGTAGGAATGCTGATATTATTTTTAACGATTTCCAATGTTTGAAGTACATTTTGACAAACAAAAATCACGAATTAATTCGAAAAAATATTTATTGCTTTAAAACTGTATGTATATGTGGACATGTGTGTGTATAAATATACTATCTGACAGATGTACATGTGTACAATGTTGTATATTCAATCTTTTTTTTTTTCTTCAGTTTTGGTGCACTTTCTTTTGTTGCTCTGTTCGTACGTAGTTATGTAATTAATGTTTTTCCTTACATGTATGTATCTTGGTGAAATGAATCGATACTATTATAATTTCTCAATACCAATAGTCTGGAAAAATTCCGAAATATCCTGCACAAGCTCCTTCAATGAGAGCTTGACTTTCTCACAATCATGACCCACCCTGTATACATAACATGATTTACAAAAAATTACATGCTTCACTTACATATCCTACTTCGGAAGGGGCACTCAATCAGGACTCAGTCTCGACACGGTTTTGTGTGAATTCATTTAAGGGATACTTGCAACTCCAAGCTTCTAGGAAAACGCTGAATAATGCCAAAATTAATGATAGCATATACATTACGATTATGTATCGAAATTAAACCAAAACAGAAAAATGAAAAAAAATTATTCGTCCCCCGATCAGCATGAAGACAGAAAGATGTTTTTGTGAAAAAAAGTGATGCGGTCAACCCGGAAATGCAAGATACGTTCAAAAAATTTCCTTATCGCCTATTCCATAGTCCATCAATGGTGTCACCTCACTAGCCTAAACGATTAATCTATTTAAAGACAACAAGGAGGTACATTCAACTATACTGTAAGAGCCAGGTTGCGGGGAACTTGAAAACAAACTACTTTTTCACTAGAAGCAAAAAACCCTGTAGAAAAGTTTCCTAGTCCCCTGCAGGCGGCAGGAAACGTACATTTATCTAACAGATTTCTAACGCATCAAGTACGTACAAGTTTAAACACGTATAAACAAGATCGATAACTCTGAGAATATTCAACGAAAATTAAACATTTCTATTGCAAACTATTAACATAAAACGTTAATGGCACGAATAAATAAATAAATATATTAAAATTCATAAAAATATGAAATACATCACTGTATAAAAAAATTATTCAACAGGTACCAAGACGTTAGTACTTTCTAGGTGTTCCTTCAACTTATAGAAAAGTTGTAACTGCTGATCGGGCTCCAGGAAGAGCACCTCCGACAGGAGTTTCTGGGGGCTTTCTAATTTGATGAAACTGGTTATGTAGACGTTAACGAAAGTAGCCATCAAGAACTGACAGTCAAAACGGTCCATCACACCTCCATGTCCGGGAATAACGTCGCCAAAATCCTGAAAATTAAAAAAAAAAAAACTTTTTCTGCATGTGAAATTAAGTGACATGTGTTTTATAGAGAACCTAAGAAAATGAGGCACCAACTTTCATTAAAAAATCAATCTTTCCTCAGTTTTAACGATTACTTCTTCATCGGCACTAAATTTCTTTCAGCGGGCATTTTCTTGAGGTCTGAGCACTGGAAAAAGTTGCTGGAAGCCAAATCTGGAGAATACGGTGGATGCGAAAGCAATTTGAAGCCCAACTCATGCAATTTTGCCAAAGTTTTCATTGATTTGTGACAAGGTGCATTATCTTGATTAAAAAGAATTTTTTTTTGTCCAAATAGGACCGTTTTTCCGCCTTTTCAGTCCTTACAACGTTCCAATAACGCTATGCAATTGCCCTTTTCAAGATATTATACCATGCCCATTCCAAAATACTGATAACATAACCGTTTTGATTATGGTGTGAAATGATGATATCGACGCATAAATTCGGGTTTCTTATGGTGGATCAGCTCCAAACTCTGCTCAGAAACATCACTTCGTTGTTGTTTTTGGTCGATTGTGAGCACGCGCGGCACCCACTTTGAACAGAGCTTTCGCATACCCAAATATTCATATACAATATGTCCCAAAAGTTCCTTTGATATCTTTAGATCTTCAGCCTTCTCGATAAATTTCACTTTGCGGTTATCCAAATTTATTTTGTGGACTTTTTTTGTTTTCCTCGGTAACAGTCTCTATGAAAGTCCACTGTGTGCATCATCCTTGGTCACCTCACAAACCACTTCTCAACGGTTGATTTTCCTAGGTTCAAAGTCCGAATAATGTTTATCAAGCCATGCCTTGGCTTCAACAGTATTTTTTTCGTCAAAAAGCAATGCTATATTAACACACGAAATTTCCTCTTATCCATTTTTTTCAAACTGACAAACGTTGCTTCATTCAAAATGTTCTATCCCACAAACTAATAGTCCGACAGCTGTGAAAGCTGTACATGTGTCTTTTGAAGGTTAGGGTTAACTTAAAATCATAAGTTTGTTGCCACAGTGCCAATATCTGAATTGTATGTGATGGAATATAGTCCAATGAAATGAAGATTCAAATTATCCCCTGAAAAGCAAGTCTGCATTTTTCAATATAAGTTGATCTCAACATACATTTAAAGGATTAATTGTTGAACAATGCTGATTTTCATTTGGGGGTATAAAGCATTTGAAAACTACCCCAAAAATAACTTTTTTGAACATATCTCAAAAACACGAAAAGATATGGAAAAAATAAGCGTAAAAAGTCTACATACCTTTATTTTGAAAGCTCTTTTGAAGCCAGAAGCAAAGAATCCACCAAAAGGTCCAATAACGCTGCTAAAAACAGACAGTGGCAACGAATGGAGAACAAACGGATATATGGACACACTAGTAGAAAGACCAAACTGAAACAGAAATCAAAAGTTCGTTCGTTGTAAATCAAATTCCTGAAAAAAAATCAGTACCATGCTCAAGAACCCGCTGAGGAAACTTGGCAATTCATAGTCTGCTGGTCGGAAGATGGGACTGGGTTCGCAGTCCATGGACATCCTTCCCAAGGTCTCACTGTACTCGATGGGGCATACGAAATAGGGGTATTGACACATCACATATGAAACCTATAATTTAAAAACACACTTCAAATATAAACCGCGTGTCTTTTATTTTATTAAAAAACCTTATAAAGGAGAAACTCACCAGAAAACCAAAAATCACAGTTGAAACTCCTCCTCCGATAAATCCTTCCCAAGTCTTTTTCGGCGATAGCTTGATCAGAGGTGTCTTGCCAAAAAAGAATCCGAATACATAAGCCATTATATCATTACAGATGATCATAGAAACGGGTACTATGAACCAAATCAGACCTTCAAAGATGTTCTTTATGATGAGATACGACTGTGTTACGACAATAATCAGAGCTACGTGTGTCCAAGCGAACAGTGAGAATTGCTTCATATAGTACTTCTTTACGAGGCTCAGCACAAAGAGAACGAAGCCCCCACAGTAGAGGCTGAATGAGATGAATCTGTGGTAAGTCACCAGGACTCTGAGAAAATCCTGAAAGATTATGAAATATCAATAATCTGGGAAACATCACTTGAGTGTGTTAGAATATATTCAGTAACTTATTTGTACTTATATCTTGAGAAATATAATATTTCGTGTGAAATTGTAAATAACAATCTCTCTCAGTAAATATAATCAAAAGTAAATAACTTGTATTCATCATTTCAATACAAATTCAATTTTTACTTTGATTTTAAAATGTTTCAAAATGAAAATCATGAAGAAAACATTTTCAAAGAGAAGCTTTTGCACAAATGCACTTAAAATGAAAAACTAGTTTTTTTCATTGTTTGATCTAGAGTTTTCTGTGAGTAAGAGGCTTGCCGCGGATACAAAATAGTGTTACGTTTTCCCCGTGGGTTTGACAATAATCAACTACACTGTACAATAATCAAACTCAACTTTATTTTACTGTTAATACAACCAAACACTTTAACTAAAACTTAAATCTAATATTCCAATATCTATAGCCCTATTTGAATTCACTTCGCACAGCACTGCCACATGACTTCTGCCGATATGCGAGTGGGAGGGGTTTATATATGGCAATGGAAGTCTTAGGAAGTCCGTAGAATTATTCTCGAAGCGAAGCGCCAGGCGAATTGAGCACGTCACCATTGATTTACAACGACCAGCGGCGGCCGGCGTAATATTTTTCAGGGGATGATTTACAACAATAGGTAATATTGCTTGGGAAGATTTCAAATATATTACAGAATAACTTGGATCAAACAATTGAAGAAATTATTTTTTTCAGTTTAGTGCATTTGTATAAAATCTTGTTCCCAAACACATTTTTTATTGATTCATCAATCTGATGGAAATATGAAACTTGTGGAAAAACAGTGCCGTACAATGATTTTTGCCATAAATACATAAATATCCAATCAGGTAACCCTCTGCGACGCCACTGGAATTATTATCCGTAATCTAATTTCATGAAAAGGAGCCTCTTGTTACTGCAAACAAACACACCTAGTTTCATTAAATTTGGTAAAATGACTTTGGAGTTATTAATAAAAAAACATTATTTTTAGTAAAACTTCTTTACATAAAATATGATAAGTAATCACCACCTCAAATTAATGACGTCATTTAAGATACACCCTGTATATTTGACGACTGTATACAATTTTTTAATTGTCACACAAGGGAATATATTCTACTCCATGATATACATGTTCTAGCAATTCAGAGAGCACCATGAGCATTGATCAAAGTTGCGAAACTTACCGTTCTATTTATGAGGACTCCAAAGTAATCGACGAGGCTTTCACCATAGAAAAAGTAATTCGAGGTAATCAGAAAGTACCATGACAAGGATCTGAACCAAGGAAGACCGTGAATTCGGTAGACAATGTAGCCTATATTGATGATTTCTTGGAAACACTTCACTTGAACCACAAGTGTCTGAAAAAAAAAAGTGTAATTTATATTGGAACAGATCGATAGTTGATTTGTACAGTAAAGTAGAAATTTAGAATTCCGAAGCTTATTTTTATACAGAAAAACAGTTCATATTATGAATGGCATAAAAAATTTGAATAACATTCCTATTTTTATTAACGATTACAAGATATTTCATTTATCCTGAAAAAAAGTCGCCCAGTTAGTCATTGTTATTTCAACAAGTCAACATCCATCGTTATACCCAGAGTTAATAGTTAGTCGTTTATTTCAACCCTTTACCACGTCTGACAACTAATATTCCTGAGATACTGAAGACTGGAAAAGTAATACCAATAGAATAGAAATAGAATACCAATAGAATAGAAAATTATAGTCCTATAATAATTGTGTGCTCATTCTCTAAAATTATTGAAACTATAATAAAGACAAGAATAATGGACTTTGTTGATCGTTATGTGGGATTTGATGGGTATCAGTATGGTTTTATCAAGGGTAGCAGCACTCTAAGCTCCATAAAGATTTCACTCATAATATTACATCGGAGTTGAATAAAAAAAAGAATGATTATTGCAGTGTTCATTGATTTAAGAAAGGCATTTGACGTTGTTGACCATACCGTTCTTCTGAACAAACTATGTTGCATGGGTATAAGGGGCAAACCTTATTCTCCCATTGAGACAGTTTTGAAGGAAAGATCCTAGTTTGTTGCTCTTGGTGAGAAATTAGTGAGCATATAAAAAATAATTGTGGCGTACCACAGGGATCCGTTTTGGGACCCCTGTTCTAAACACTGATGGTACTGTCACTGAGGCAGGCCAGGCTTAAGGGAAGGTATTTCACGTTCGCCGATGACACGGTCCTATTGAACAGTGGATATGATTTACATTTACTGGAGAACACAAGTTTAAAGCACGATTGAAAGCTTATCTCATCCAAAAAAACTGCTACACCATCAATGAATTTTTTGCAAACCAATAATTCTTCACTCTAGACGGGCAGCTATTAGTAAACAATTTACCCTCTCATATGTATGTTGACTATAAATGTTATAAATTTGTATTGTAATATATTTATTATGTTTTACACCCCATTTGTATGTTAGACGGTAAATGTTTTTAAATTTGTATTGTTTTATATTTAATATGTTTTACACTCCATTTTTTTAATTTGTATTGTATTATGTTTATTGTGTTTTACACACTATGGACGTCTTCCTTGTTACTGTGTACTATTTTGTGAAAGAAATTTTATACTTTTTAACGAGAGAAGTTAATAAATATTATTATTATTATTATTATTATTATTAATGAAGATCTCTCTGAATACTCTAAATACTAAATACTCTGAACACTCAAATTGGCTTGAACATAATAAACTTAAGGTGACCTCTGCAAAAACCGTTTACATGCTATTTAAACAAAAAAAAATTGTGGAAATATTCAATTAAGAATAAATAACTTACCCTTAATGAATGTTGCAAAAATCAAGTATTTGGGACTCATAATAGATGATAAATTAAACTGGTCAGGACACATTGAACATATTAATGATGAAATTGTACCAATGTTAGGAGGAGTTTCAGTTACAGTTTCAGTAATAGATACTTGGTTTACAATGCATATATATTGGCGAATCTTAGGTATCTGTTAATCATATGGGGTATTTGTGGCATTACTAATTTCAAAAAAATTCAAGATACAAAATAAATCAATAAACATTTCATTTCAAATTCCATTTCGAACCCACACAAATGATTTATTCTCACAGACGGAACTGCACCCAAATATCTACTTAAACTTGAGCAAAGCAAGAACATATATAAAATAAAAAACAAAAGAATCAAAAGCAACAACGATCTACTAGTCAACAACCAGTTTCATGAGTATAATACAAGGGGTAGAAATGACTTACACTTGAGCATGGTGAGAACGAACAAAGGATTATACACGCCTTATGCCAGAAATTTCCGAAACAGTTGCATAACATGAGCCAACCGATATGCTGACATTCTCAGCGACTTCTCTAATGGTGATTCGACGATTCTCTATAACAATTTTCTTCAATTTCTCAACATAAAAACTTAGCGAAATTTGAACATTCACCTTATTTTTTTCAACAGACCTCGTATGATGGGTTGGTACAATTTATCATTTCTTTTACTAATAGTTTGCTCTATTTCCTTCTGAACACTTTCGACCAACGTGTAAATTGTAAATGAATGGAAAAGTCAAAATTTTATTCACGGTGAAACAATTCCTGCAACTTTGCAATTGTGAAATACCACCCAAAGAAGAGCTAATATAAATCACGAATTCCAAAGCTTTACCAAAAAAAATTGAAAATAACTTGATATAAAAATAAAATAATTCAAGCTGAAAACAAAAGTAAAGAAACTTGGCAAATAATTAATGACCTCAGGGGTCACCAGTGCAAGATAAATGAAATACCTATTTCCCGGATATTTTAAACAATTACTTTTGTACAATTGCTAATCAGCTTAGTAATAGTCTAAATCTCATAGAAGATCCTTTTATTCATATAAAATATCATCAAATTAATGAAACTTTCATTTTGTATGACAGTGATCTCCAAGAACTGAAATTAACTATTTCAAATATTAAAAAAAAGAAAACATCCGGTATTGATGAAATATCAATCCGTATTATAGAAAGTCTACCTGATGAAACATTATCAATTCTGGTTCACCTGATTAATAAATCTTTCCATATTGGTCTATTTCCTCACCAACTTAAAACCTCTGTAATAATTCCATTATTTAAAGGAGGGGACCCCGAAGTTTCAGCCAACTACCGTCCAATTGCCATCATTCCCACTATTGCGAAAATAATAGAAAAATTAGTGAAACATAGACTCCTTAACTTTTTAGAAAAGCACAAAGTTATAAGTACTGCACAATTTGGGTTCCAAAATAAAAGAAATACAACTCATGCAATTTTTCACACACTTTTTGAAATTTACACTGGAATCAATGGTGGCGAAGGGGTTGCGGCAGTGTTTTGTGATCTGTCTAAAGCATTTGATTGCGTTGATCATAAAATTCTGCTGCAAAAACTTCACTACTATGGTTTCAGGGGTCTTTCCTACCAGTGGATTCAATCATACATATCAAAAAGAAAACAAATGGTCAAAACTACAGAATGCTCGGGTATGGAAAAAGTCAATTGCGGGGTTCCTCAGGGCTCCGTCCTCGGACCAATTCTATTCCTACTTTACATAAATGATTTAACATACATCAAAATCTCGGGCAAATTCACTCTATTTGCCGATGACATCTCTATTATTTGGCATAATAAAGACACTGATGTTCTAAAAATACAAGTTGAGAACGATTTAACAAAAGTCTTCATCTGGTGTGAATCGAATCGTCTCTCATTCAATATACAGAAAACCAATTTGATGACTTTCAAATGTAATTTTGATGACTTAAATATCAACTCGAAGAATATTGGAAATATAGGTACTGTTAAAACACTGGGAATACTAATTGATGATAGACTTAAATTTGATAATCACTTGACTGTTCTTAAAAAAAATTATCTTCCGGTTGCTATGCAGTTAGACTAATCTCTAAAGAATTAAGTTTTCCAACTGCTAAAATTGTATATTATTCATTATTTGAATCACACTTAAGATATGGCATTCCATTTTGGGGCAGTTGCTGTAATTTTCTGTTCAATAGCATATTCATTTTACAAAAACGTGCCATTAGATACATGTGTAAAGCTAAATTTAACGACCACTGTAAACCTCTATTTAAATCTCATAAAATTCTAACTGTAGTAGCATTGTATATTTTAGAAACGGTACTTATTGTAAAAAAACATTTGAATAAATTTGGTTCAAATTCTTCACATTACGTAACTCGGCAAAGTAATGACATCAAACTCCCACTGCCTACCACGTCTCTTGTATATGACTCTTTTATCTACAAAGGTGGCAAAATATATAATCACTTACCACTTGCAATAAAAACCATTGGATCCTTCTATAAATTCAAAAGAGCAGTAAAAAATCTATTATTAGACAGAGCCTATTACAGTCTGAATGAATACTTTAGTGAAACACTAGAATAATCCTTTTTTAATTTCCATATGTCGCATAGTGTTTCTCATCTTTTATTATGTATAGTTGTGTAGATTTATACAGTATTAAGTGTGACATGTTACCTTTTATTAACAAGTTTAATTGTTGTTGACATATTTTCTCTGGTATCAGTGCTATGTATATTTTATATTTTTTTTTTAATTTTTTAACTTTGTAACCATGATGTTATTCATGAACAATAAAGTACTTTCTCTCTCTCTCTATATGAAAAACATATTCGTGCACTTACTGTAATCATGAGCGCTAACGGTCCTCCATATATTACGACCAAGAAAAATGTGAGCATCAGAACACTAAAAACTCCCCTAACCACCCAATTCCTCCACTTGTCAGGCAAATCCTGAAGAAGGGAATCCAAAACGGATGGAGCCTTATCCGTTCCTGAAGGAATATTGTGTGATAAGTCCATGCTGTCCTTTCTGCCGAATTTGTCATCTTCACTGTCGATCTGAAAAAAGATGTTGACGAAAAGAAACCAAAAATTGAGGACGATTAGTTTACCTCGCTATCTCTCAGGTTTGTTTGCAGATTTTCTTTACTGCTACTTGTGTCGCCGCCATCAAAGTTTCGTTCTGCCTATTTACATACCACAGATTAAATATAAGAATAATATAAATAGATGATTTATAAACAGGGAAATTATGACTTTCTGAACCCCAGCATTGAAACATAATCTGTTGATAACTTGTTATACTTCGAAATAAAGAGAATTCTTCCATGAAAATGTGAGTAATCATGTTTCTACTCATTGTAAAATAATGAAATAAATGATGAATCGTTTCCTCAGAACTATCTCGAAGTTTTCTCACAAATTTGTGAATCCTAAAAATTCCTTGAAAACCCTCACAAAATTCTCTCACAACTACCTCAATTCCCTTATAACTCCCACATATTTATTTTTAGAAATGATAAAACCCTCAAAATTCCTCCGAACTTTTTTAAAACTTCATAACTTCTCTTTCCCGCCAACCACTCCGATGTCATCTGTCAACCTTACTTTTCTCATCATGTCATCTGTCAAACGTACTCCTTTTCCGCCATCAGTCAACCACTCATGTCATATGTCATCTGTCGAAAAGCCGTTCCCAAATCGAAGAACCATTACATTTTTTACGACTCACCTCTTGACTTCTTGTCATTGACAGCGGACTGCAACTCTGCAACGGACGTGTTTTTGAAGTTGACAAGTGACATTGTTAGCAATTCTGGTGGCACAAGAAGTGGCAGTTGGAAAATGACAGTGTTGGCACTGACAAGAGACATTGTTAGTATCAATTAACAGATGACAAGTGAAATCCATTGGAGCAGAGCCCTATGGGGCCTATAGGGGCTCAAGCACAGGGGTCCAGTGGAGCAAAACCCAAAGGGAGCGAATATAGGCCCCATTTTCGGAGACGATGCACCTACACACAATGACGGAATACCTACTGGATGTTATAAAATTTTCCATTATGTATTGATAACATGAATACGTTTTTTTTCATTATCGTATTATTTGAATTTAGAAACACTGATGAACATAATCTTATAATTAGTATTCAGGTTCATAGTTGGTGAAAAGCAGTTGTCCTATATATTCATCATTATATTTTCTTCATAGTCAATTACATGAAAAGAAATATAAATTATTGTAGTTAATTACTTGTTTTGTATAATTATTTTTTATCGCCTCATTAGCAAACTACTTGATGATTCATGTTTCAAGCTCCTAATTATCAATGGCAAATGGAAAAATATACATTAGAATATCTCACAGAATATTTATGTTGCTTTCAAGGACAAAAATAGACTAAAAAATTAATAATTAGCAAGAATTTGTTCTGGGTTCCAAACAAGTTTTCAAAAAATCGCAATATGGAATTAAATTCTTCATGCATATGATAGAATACTATATATAACTTCATTCCATAATCCAACATAAATTTCGGATAGATCATATCAATGATATTAATGTCAACAATGATGAAAAAATTTAAGGCTAGGCCATCAAAACAAAGTTTTATAGGAATAAAATAATTTTTCCTGACAGCTATAATACTGACAGGCATGAAATCAACATCTAGGTGTTATTATTTTTAAATCAGGACTTTCATTATTCCCACAATTTCGATCACTGTCATTGTCCCAATCAACCTGAACCAATGGAATCAAATATTCAAATATTATTGTGACTAAATAGTGAAACTGCGTAAATGCTATTGCAGAAATAAACAGGTTAAATTTTACATTATGATTATGAAAGTGACTAGACTCTTACTCTACTGAGAGAACTCAAATGAATATGTAAATCGAATAAAACTCTCCAATGCAATGAACAGATACAAGAGACCAAAATTAAAAATGAATTGCCACACTTCGCTGATTCAAAGAATCTCGCAAAAAGACAACAAACTTAATTCAAACTTCACACCACAATCAACAATCCACAATCAAAACTTATTCGTATAAGTTATTTTTTGATTTGAATGGAAATGACATTTATTCTTATATCGATGTATTCAGCTGAGAATATTTCAGGAAATAATCTTTACGAATACCACTCAACCAAAAAATTTTCTCAAATGAATATCCGTTTCTTCAAACTCAAACTTTGTTATTTTTGACCAATACCAATCGAGCAGCCAGAAATACATAAAACCTTTTGTCCTACGAACTCAAATTTGCAATAAAAAATGACTCGAGTCTTCTTTTGAAAGTCAACAGCAACAAACTTTCTCTCAACTCAATAACTTACTGGAGGAGTGTTGAAATATACTGTGAAATATATCTTAAGAAAACCCTTCTCCCACACGTGAATAAAAACACTGTCTTTCGAAGCGCGTTTCGGTGATTAAGTTAGCTTCATCAGGAAATGATCAGAGAGGAGTTTTTATACTTCATATTTATTTTACGACACAGGTACTGATTCTACCTACCAAGCTATTGAAATATATGTGAACATGACCTCAACTATAAGTATTAATTTGATGTACAAGAAAGTTCCTAACAAAACTGCTACAGAAATATAGGAATAGAAAAATTTCTATACAAGAATACCACTTCACTGCTCAGACTGAAAATCCTAAATTAGAATACTCAGACTGTCACAATAATCCATTCAGGAATAGAAAATTCCTTCGTGATCGTATGATCATTATGAATATTCAATAACTAAAAATTTCAAGTAAAGCTTTGTAATGATGACTTTTATGAATAAAATTTACATTTTGAAGATGTGAAACTACGCCTAAAGTTATAGCAATTCACTAACTTGAAGATATATGTGGTAAAATCAGACTCAAAACAAACAAATTAGTCATGTCAGAAGAAAAAAATACTCACATTTTCCGATTCCGAAACGTTACCGTGTCGTTTTCTCAGCTCTTCAGACATTGTGCTGGTGAGCAGTTTCAAAATGTGTAAGTCACAGTCGAAAACACATTCAGTAATTGATTTGAAACTCCAGTAAATCTAATTAGTTAATTTCCTATTGCCCACATAGAGAAATCAATACATCAACAAATAATTTTTTTTAAGGTTACAAGTTTTACCACTACCTCACCTTTACTTCTCCACCTATTAGCTACGCCATCTATTTAGACTAGAATCAACAACAAATTACGATTTGACCGACATCTCTACTTGATAGTATGAAGAGTTTCTCTATTCCCTTATATCAGAACTGGTTTCCTTTGTGAAAATGAAAAAGTTACGTTTAACTCCAGGAAAATGTCCTCTGTTTCTTAGTGTATTCATTACCCAGCTTCGTTGTCAGAGATGCAGGTCTGGTGTTCGGAAACAGTTCTTGTTTTTGTGTTATTAGAATATTTTATACTTGGATCGTCAACGTAAAGTACGTATTCAACGTCCGGTGAGGCAGTCGGTAGGTTATTAAATATAATAATGAATTACCACGAGAACTGATCTCACGCCCCTCAACGCGCTCTCGCGCCTAAATTTTCGTGGTTGTCTTCATTCTGAACGCCCCAACGAGTACAACTGTCAACTGAAACTACTGAAAGCTGGAAGTGACAACTGATAACTGACACGGTTGTCAACAAACTATCTCCAACAGGAAAAGTTGTACTTATCGCAAAAACAAAACATAAATTGATGCATACCTAGCCGGAATTATTTATAAAATGGTCAAAATACTTACAACTCAGTTTCACTGTTATTAAAATAATTCAACGAAAGCAACAGGCCGTTATTCCAAATGAATTACGAAGAGTGAAGTAGTTATATAAATGTTCTGACACCTTTGTTATCACGATTTAAAATGCCTCAACAATTTATCAAAGTTAAGGAAAATGCTGGAACCACAAACAAGACCACATTTACTAGTTCTGTGAAAAATCAAGACTGGGATTCTGCTTCGAACTTATCAAATTCTGTTGGAGATATTTGCAGAATTTGTCACTGTGAAGCAGATATTGATAATCCTTTGCTCTCTCCTTGTTACTGTTCGGGGAGTTTGAAATATGTCCATCAAACCTGTTTGAGACAGTGGCTAGCTGCTTCTGACACGAGGTCTTGCGAATTATGCAAATTCAATTTTATTTTACACACCAAAATCAAGCCGTTTTCAGAGGTGAGTTGTCTTAACAGGAGATCGAATTAGTGAATTGTTCAGTTATACTGTTAGTTAATATCAATATAAATAATTAATATACCAAATTTTTATTCGCTGAGGATGAATCTGGATATCAGAACTTGCGAAGATTTGGCTACTCGGGAGTCAAAACTGGTGAAGAATCAACTATTTCAGGAACTGACTTGTAGTTCTGATAGTAAATATTCGTAAAATGACACATTCTTTTCACGACACCATGCTACCTGTCTTTATTCTCCCATTTTGAATTCTTTCACAGAATAAAAAACTTTTATTGTATCAATTCAAATCCACTTCATTTTTCCCAAGAAATTACAATTTAAAATATAAGACCTCAATAATGGAAAAATACATTTTTGAGGAAGTAATAATAATAATAATAACAATCTTTATTGGTTTCAAAGACCTAAAAGGCATAAAACAAGTCAAAAGAAATTTGAACATGGATTAGGCACACAACACATGTACTTTAAAATGCTATAAGGAGCAAAGAGAATTCACTACGAAGTTGAATGTTTTCTATAGAAAATAACTGTATAACAAGATTTTCCAAGCTATAACCTCGGTTTTCATTACCTGAAGTAAGTTTCCCGAGACTGTTGATTTTTCAACTTTCTAGTAGTCATATCTCCACATGTAGACCGGGGCACCAATTTTGACTCTAGATCCGTGATCAGCGAACAAAATACACAAGTCCAAGTGAAAAATTTTCAAAAACTAGCTCGAGCCTGAAAACAAATATTCACCAAACTATCTCCCATAAATATTTTGATATTTGACTTGTTCATTATTTCAGTGGAGAATATTGGAAATGAGCAGTGTTGAGAGACGGAGATTGTTATGTGCCATTTTGTTTCATTTTGTAGCTGCCGTTTGTGTGATTTGGTCATTGTTTGTGTTGATTGATCGAGCTGCAGAAGAAGTGAAAAAAGGACTGATTGGTGAGCTTGCAACATCTCGCTCAATTTGTATTCGTTTGGTTTGTGTTTTCAGCGTGGCCGTTTTGGACGAAGCTCGTGGTAGTTTCAGTGGGATCTACTGGTGGTGTTGTCTTCATGTATATCCAGTGCAGGCAGTACTTACATTTATTTTCAAGATGGAAAGCACATAATCGGTGAGTTTTTCAAGGCAAATAATTTTTTTAGACCGAATTTTAATTATTTTGAATCGAGTAGGTTATCCAAAGAAAAAATAAGTAAAAAGGAAGTTAAGCAGACTAAAAAATAACTGACAAAGGATTGTAATATCAAAAACATAAATAGTACAATTGTTTAAGCTGTGGTAAACACTAAACTTCAATGGTTAGGTTATTCCATTTGTAGCAGAATATGTGTCCCCGATAAAAAAATTCTAACCTGAAAAGCCCACTGGGAAAAGGTTCTAAATAAAGCCATACATCTACAATTTGTATTTTTTAATTATTGAATAATCAAGTTCAGGTTTGGTATCTGATATTTTTTTTTGATGGCTGTCTTATACATCTTTTTATCATGTATTTTATTTATTTATTTACGGGCAAGCCCATTTGAAGTATAAATTACAATGTTAAATTATAATTAAAATAACATCAGATAAGGTACTAAATTATAAATTGCAACTAAGAATAGCTTGAAAGGGGTAAATTCAAAGTTCGAAAGGGGTTAATTTTGGAGTATAAAACGACAAAAAACAATGAGCGACAATAAAACATATACCACATATACTACCTTGAACTATACACTAAAACATTAAAGCACAGTATTCCGTAATTGAGTTTTAAAATGATGCAAGATGTTGATTATCTGAAGATCAACGTTACTATGGGCTAATCATAAGATTCTTGGAATACAGCCATTGAATGTGTGGTTCAAACAATAAAATGGTACATAAAATGTTTGTTGCTGTCGAGTTGAGCGGTTTTGAACATGTAGATAAATTTTTTTCTAGGAGTTCAGCACAACTGAATTTGCCGTTACTAATAATTGAAAAGTAGTGTCAGGTCTCTCTGTTTCCTCCTAGTTTCCAGGGAGAACGTAATCAGAAATTGCAGTAGCAACTCATACTCGCAACGAACACCCGATTTATATGCTATGTATCTGAGGAAGTTGTGTTGGACATTTTCGATATTCTAAATATAAGTTACACAATGAGGGGACCAGACAGCAGAACAATACTCCAGGTGTGGATGGACCAGTGAACAATAAAGGGCTTTAATAGCAGTTGGGTCACTGAATTCTTGGGTTAGCTGTTTGATGTTCCCTAGCATTTGTATGGCTTTATGAATAGCCATGGGTATATGTAGATTGAGGCTCAAGAACAACCCCAAGGTCTTTTATTAGTGAAATAAAGTTATTACTCTTATCATTCTTATTATTCAAGTTTTTCCATCTAAGATTTAGATAGTCAACTGCTAAAATCAGTTACTTAGATAACAGTTAAACCTTTGAAATCTTTCATGTATGAAATTTTTATCAACTGGAATATTTCCTGGTATTTTTGAAATTTCAAGGGTGGCAACTCTGTTCAAGAAGGGCTTCAGATCAATATCAAATAACTACCGTCCGATTTGCATGATTCCTATCTACACATTACCAAACTTCCTAACCTGAAAGTATCGATACATAGATACCCAGCTCCTCATCTCAGTTGTTTCCGAAGAATAATTGCAACTTGTATATTCTGATTTCAGTATAATTCTTGTACAAAATGCACCAGAAAAACCGTCAGCACCACCTTCCTCCCCGTACTTTCAAAGAGATACCAGGCAGCACATGCCAACGCAGGTGGTGACAGTCGCCGAATATAATCAACCCTCTTCTGTGACCAATTCGAATTCCAGAAACGATATGCAGATGTGTTATGTTTTCGAAAACGAATGTAAGGTACGTTGATCTGTGGAAATTACAATAGAGTGATAGCTAGATTAGCTTTATAGCACCAGAACTTCAATACCCTTCACCAACCAAGGTGGCGTCTTCAGGAGATGAAGTTAACTGATGCCTAACCCTAAAATTGGCCTCTATTTATATCTAATTCTACATTTTGAATTTTCGACACAAATCAATTATTTCGGGTAGAAATTCGTGGGAATAACAGACTGATTCAATAAAAAAGTAGACAATTGGCTGTTTTAGCGGTGAATTGTTTGAATTTAATTAATGCTGTGCAGTACAATAATGTACCAAACGGGCTCAATAGATACATGGATTTAGTAATTAGTAATTGTTCCATCAGTTTAGAAAAATGTGATATGTCACTTGTGGAGAATGAACACCACCCATCATTATTTTTCAACTTGAAAGTGTACCCTAGAAGTGAAACTAACCAATCAAATGAGAATTTTAACCCTAAATTCAATTTAAAAAAAGCTGATTTCAGAAAACTGTATGATATCTTGAAGGAAACATGTTGGGATCACTTCGGTTGATAGCCAGTTGAGCAAAATTGTAATTTTGTTCAATAAATTACAATTATTACAAAAAAGTTGAAAATTAAAAAAACAGAATTTTCATTTAAAAATCGAAAACTCATGTACACAACACTGAATTTAAAAAAAGGTCAATTGAATAAAGCTGATTTTGCTTTCTGCAATTTCTTGAACACATTTTAGTTTTCAACTTTCCCAACTAAGTTTCGCAAGACTTGCAAATGAAAAAAGGTTGGGAAGAATGAAACAATCATTGGGAAAGATCGCAGTTTGAATTGAATTGAAAATGAATAATAATGCAATGGAAGGTCTAGACGCAAATGGTGAAGATATTTATTTTGTGATAATGGAAAATAACATGAGTTTCAATAGCTATCTTATTATAATAAGGAAAATCAAACCGGATGTTAGATAGTAAATGCAAATGCATAAATAATGAGGAAACTTGATAAAGTAACTCAATAACATTTAGTGTCAGGAAGTCCTATAAACAAATGAATGATAATGTATCAGCAGAGAAAATTATTTATTTGAAACACAATAACATTTTCTGTATGGTATAATCACAAAATTGACTTCAAATGGAGGTATTTTTCTAAATGCTCTCAAAATAAATCAAGAAAGTGATTTTCATCACATCAATCCCTTATCAAGGAAAAACAGTGGGGGAAACGGGTGATTAAAAGTGAAATTCATGTAAGTGAAGGAAAGAAAACATTTTGCTGACAACTGGATAGAAGGGAAAGAAGGGGAAGGGAGAAATTGGGAGACAGTGGAAAATAATAATGAACAAAGATAAACATTAGACTATTAAAAAATATTTTATCCTGATTTTGAATATGTTAATAGGTAGAAATCTTATTTTTTGTGGTAATTTATTGTAAAATTTCACAGCCCAAAAATTTGGTCCATTTTGACATCTTTTTAAGCGGCAGTAGTTTGTACTCAAATATGAGTTCATGATAATGAACAAAGAAAAAGATTAGACTGAAGAATTGAAATGAAACTATGATTTGAAGGAAAAAATTGGGAAAAGGATGATAATGATGTATTCAGTAAATCAATTACTTTTTATTCAGTCGACCACTAAATTATATATGATAGTAATAAAACAAATTTCATTATTTTGTCACAGATTTTTCGAGTGAGACCAACTTGTGTATAAATCTTTGACTGCAAAAAACTATTTTTGAATACACTTTTGTTGAATTGATTTCCTTTCAGGTGAAATGTTGTAGTAGCAGTGCCTCTTCGATCCAGAAAGCTGATGTTCACGTCGAAGATTTGTGTGATACACCCAGAAACGAAGACTCCCCAAACTCTTCGGAATCATCCAGAAATAACATATTAGCATTAGATATCGAGTGCCCTAATAGTAGCAGAAAGAAATTTTCCTTACAGAATTCTTTGAAGACTGAGGTAGTTAAAAACAGGAGCAGTGTTTTTAAATCTTTGCCTAACTTAAGTACTAGTAGCGAAAACTTACTGCTATAAATAAGTTATATTTTACCATCTCAAAGTGAATTTACAATAAATTATTTATTATATCTAAACCCCTCCAAGTGTGTGTTTTTATTTAAGCCTTACGAGCATCACGATCATTACCTCAACGCCTTTGATAATGTCTATGGCAGTAGTAGACAAAACGTTAGGCAAAAAACCCTGCAGAGTACGGCCAAAAAACTTGTCATCTCCAGGCGTGACAATTTACATTCTATACAATTTAGATTCTTTACAATTTACATTCTTTACAGTTTACATTCTTTACATTGCGGTTGGAATATGTGAGGTCTTCAATGAAATCAGAAATTATATGTCTATACAGGGTGTAACTGAATACGTGTAAAACATTTAAGGATGTGATTCCTCATTGAAAAAAAGATAGGATCTTTCATATAAAAAAACTTCATTGGAGCATCCCTTGTTAAGATACAGCCCCTTAAAGGGGGTACATAAAATTTGTATAACAATTTTTTTCACAAGCACTGTGAAATTAACCTGTCGTTTTGTACTACCAAGAAGACACTAGGCCAGTAATTTATTTGGTTTACCCCGTGGTTGCAAGGGGTAGAAAACGCAACCCCTAAAATTTATTTCCAATGTAACTTTTTGTCTTATTATTTGTTTACCATTTAAAAATTCATTTCCGATAGCCTGTTTCATTCTACACAAAAAATGTGTCTGGGGTTTTTTGCCCGAAATGTACCAGTTCACAGCAAAAAATTATTTTACGAACAACTACAGAGATACATTATCATAAATGCGAAGTGGATTTATTGTTATTTTGTAGTTAGTACCTGCATTAAACGATAAAAGGGTAATAAACAAAACTAATTTATTAATAACAAAACAAACAACATGTAGAAATCAGAGTAAATGTTCAATATGTCTACCTTCAGACATTAGGCATGCGTCTAGACGTCGGCGCATTGAGCCACGTATTCGCTCATATATTTCTGGAGTCTCTCTGATTACCTTGCACGCATTGATGATGCGGTTTCTCAAGTCCTCTACATCGCGAACAGGAGTACGATAAACCAAATGCTGTAAATGGCCCCAAATAGAGAAATCGAGAGGATTGAGATCCGGGGATCGAGCAGGCCAGTTCTGTGGTCCTCCTCGACCTATCCACTGATTTGCATATGTTTCAGTTAAATGCTGACGTGCTACTTGACTAAAATGGGCGGGAGCCCCATCATGCATAAAAAACATTCCTTCTGACGCCCAAAGGAACTTCCTCTAGCAGTACTGGACACTTCTCTTAAAAATTGAACGTATGCCTCACCATTTAATCGAGGAAGTAGAAAATGAGGCCCAATTAAATCATCCCTAATAACTCCGAGCCACACGTTAAGATAAAACTGTTCTTGATGGTTAGTTTCGACAATAGCGTGAAGGTTTTCATCAGTCCATATGTGGTAATTATGAAAATTAATAATCTTGTCCCGAGAATAACTACATTCGTCTGTGAATTCTATCGTCTTAGAAAGTCACAATTTCTTCTAATCATTTCCAGCATTCAATTGCAAAATTCAAGACGGTTCGGAAAGTCTCTCGGTAACAGTGCCTGTACTCGTTGCAGATGGTAAGGGTATAAGAGGTGTTCCTTTAAAATTCGAAATAACGTCATATGATTAACATTCAGCTGGAAAGCAATCTTTCTAGTACTGGTAGTAGGTTGTTCTTCAATCAAATTAAGTACTGCTTTCTCAAGCTGTGGTGTTCGTACTTCTCGATGGCGACCACAATCCTGTGTTCTTTTGTCGAATGAACCATATTCTCGTAATCTTTGATGAAGTCGAGCAAATATTCTATGTGAAGGATGCTGCCGTTGAGGATACATTTCAGCATATCTTCTAGAAGCTTCTAACCGGTTCCCCTGCAACAGACCGTAAACGTAATGCATATCAGCCATTTCCTCATTTGTTTATGCCATTTTAATAACAAGTGAATTTCTAAAATTCACAAACTGACAGCGTCATACCAATTTAATTGTCACTATCGCTAATAGCGACCTACTAGATAGATTAGTTCCGTATTTTCGCATTTATGACGATGTATCTTTGTAGTTGTTCCTAAAATAATTTTTTTCTGCAAACTGGTTTATTTTGGGCAAAAAACCCAAGAGACATTTTTTGTTTAGAATGAATCAGGCTATCGGAAATACATTTTTAAATGGTAAACAAATAATAAGACAAAAAGTTACATTGGAAATAAATTTTAGGGGTTGCTTTTTCCACCCCTTACAACCATGGGGTAAACCAAATAAATTTCTGGCTAAGTGTCTTTTTGGTTCTACAAAACGTCAGCTTAATTTCAATATTGTAACTTTTTTAGTGCTTGTGAAAAAAATTGTTATATAAATTTTATGTACCCCCTTTAAGGGGCTGATCTTAACAAGAGATGCTCCAATGAAATATCTTTATATGAAATATCCTATCTTTTTTCCGATGAGGAATCACCTCCTTAAATGTTTTACACTTATTTAGTTACATCCTGTATTGTTGCAAATTATTTAATCAAACTCAGACGGCTTTCTACTTTCATAGAAAAATGTCATTTACGAATTTTTTCTAAGATATTTCAGCTTCAAACAATGCCATGTATTAAATGATATTCCCCTTGAATAGCTTATAGCAGGGCTCGAAAAATTCAAGCCTAAACTATTACAAAAAACTGTTTTTTTACTAGTATTTTAAGGAAGAATTGATACATTTGCCTTTCTAAGAATTGCATAATTTCCTAACAACTCATTATTTTTCGGACGTAAAACATTGATAACTAAAACTAAACAAGGACGTTTTTTGGAGTCCGAAACTAAGTAAAAACTGGCAAAAGTTGATTTCAAGCAGACTAATTTGCAACTTGAAAATTATTCAAAAAAGATAAGATTCGAATAATGTTTATATTTATTCTAATCGATTAAACTTTGGACTACTAAGCTGTCAGAGCATTGACATGAGACATCGTAATAACTTTTACGTTAAACCCTATAGATACCACCTAACTGGGATTGAAAGTGTTTAACAAGTTACCTCTTTCTGTTAGAGAGATTGATAGAATCCATGTTTTCAAACATAATTTGACGCATACCTGACTATTCCATACATGTTTGTCTTACGGAAAATAAATATTATTATTATTATAGGATAAAGGTTCTTTATATTTGCTCCCCCCGGAACATCCTAAATAAGTCGCTACAAAACGAAGCATAACAGATTGTACAACAAAATTGTTAATTCATACTTTATTCTCTAAATAAACTACACATACATTTACGTAGCATAATATTCTTGTAATTCTTCATTTTGAGGCTTCAGAATGACCTCATCTTTCAAATTGATGATCCAGCCTGGATGTAACCCGTAAAATATCTGTCGAGGGTCTTTTCTCTCTGTCAGCATTTGGTAATCTGGATCATCTTCAATTTTGGGTACCGTGTAACCATATTTTTGTGCCAGAACCAGTCGTTCTTCAGATATTTTCTCGGGGTCAGCCAAATAGCCTCTTTTAGATGGATCTGTGTAATATTCAATGGCATCTGGTGGAGGTATCATTCTTCTCGGGATTGGGACGCCTGAAAACATACAACTTGAATGCAAGTAAAGGCAAACTATCAACAGTTGTTGAATGGGGATAAGTTGAACACAAAACAAATCAACGTCTCCATTCAAAGACTCTAAAATGTAAATAGAAACAGTTATACTTTGAAATTACGTTACAAATATAATTCTTTCACATATATTCCACTGTTTAACATTTGCTTGCTAACTCTGTCTTAACATATACTGAACTTAAACTGATCTGGCTGTTTTTTGTAAGTACATTAAGCAATATGAGCACACTTTATCCCCTCCTCCTCAGTAAAAGTATAAGAAACATACTGAATCAGTATAGATCAGTTGCTTCACTATCTATAGCTATAAATTAAGCAGTCTTGAATATTTGTATTATTTCTATATCTTGAGCAATGGAGGTGTTTTCTGCTGAAATTCTCATCTGTTTTAGATAGAAAATATCAACTCCTTTACATTCACATCTCTAGACTTCATTTGAATCTCCTTCAGAAAAATATAAAACATGATATGATATAAATCAGCAAAGGCATGGGAAAGTTTCAATATTGGAGATAATTTCTAAATAATTGAATTAGTAAATCATTTTAATCCAATAAATACAGTAAGATAGAATACTGTTCGCTGTGTGGCTATATAATTGTTCTGTAGACAGTTGTTTTGGAAGAAAAAGACACATCAGTTCATTTATTTCATGCAAAAGGTTTATACTACTCGATACTGAAAATAGCCCCCTAAATACACTGTATTTCCCTAACATAAACTATAACAGTTTTTTGAGAAATTAAAGATTACTATTATTATAATTTGTGTTTAAAAATGTTTTGTACAAAAATAAACTGATGAAAAAACAATCATTATAAATATTCAATGACGTACCTCTTTCAAAAAATTTTCTGCTATTCACCATAGCTTGCAAGCTGTGCGGGTCATAATAAGCCGTTGTAATGACTCCTCCTGATCTCTCTACCGCAGCAATTACTAATTCATTAGCCCATTGGACTTCCAAGTTGATTTTCGCACAGAAAATGTCTGCCCCTTCATCAGTCAACTGAACCCCAAATTCAAGCTGGTCCGGAGACAGCTTATAGAGACCAGTGTTCAAAATTGCTTGCAAATCTATTGGTTTCGAAGTGTCAATTCGGTTTGTATCTATGAGTTTCTGTAAGTCGATCATAGAAAGGGGAGGATATTGCCTTTTCAAGCTAAAACGAGCAATATATCAATAATATTAGTGAATATATACAAATGTAAATTTATTTTTGAGGGAAAATAAATGATATGAAATGAGATATTGCCAGTTTGAGGTAAACATTTATCTTACTGATGGCGTTTGTAGTATGGCTCCCATGGGAAACGTAGATAGAATGGGTTGTTGCCAGTTTCATATCCTAATCGCATGAAGTTTTGTCTTTGACCAGAACCTTTGTTACCAGCACCATGGTAATCACCTCCATGTTGTGCCCTACCTCTTCGAGGTTTCTGAAAGGTTCACAAATAATAGGGAGTTTGGCAAATTTATGAACTTACTTTTCTTGAGCCTGGATTGTCTCTGATATTGGCGAGACAGACTCTGGGGAGGTAACGAAGAAGGTTAAGAGCTTTATCTGTAGTGCTGGCCATTTTCTCTGTATTAGTCGTTAGACATTTTAGGTTACATGCCTACATCATTTTAGGGTTAAGCTGTCACGTCAACTGTCACTTGTGACAAAAGAGTAAACAACCAGTAGAGGGACTTCTCCATCTATATAAGATACACAATTTCGGTGACCTCAAACTTTTTGTGTCGACTCAACAGTTTACAAAACTGGACTCGTGTTTCATTTCACAATGGATTCTTCAATATTGAACACGCCTCTGAGTGAACACTTCTCAAAATGGATATTTATCAAATATCGACCAGTTCCCTCACATATAGTAAATTATCCTTTTTCTTGGTTAGAATGTCTGAAACGGATTGTTCGTTCTCTGAAGTGAGCTTCAACCAAAAAGAAACTCGTTGTGAGAAGATGATAACCTGTCTACGTGAAAAAGTCCTTCTAGTTTTCCCGCATTTTTAGGTTACAATTTTGATATTTTACAATTCTGGGCACTTTTATGGGAATAAGACATTTTCAAGATACATAAAACATCCCTGGTGTGATCACTTGAACCCTTTCCTTATGTGAAATATATTGTTGAACTGTTGACCTACGGCACTCTTGATGAGAATACTATTGCATTTCTGGTTATTGAGAAAAGTGCTTGTTTTGGGTTATTTTGAATATTCAGCTTCTCAAAGTAATGTTTATGTTTGAAAAAATACATTTTTCATTCTCGTGGTTTTTTGATGTCTGAATCCATCTTGAATCAGGACACTTCTGACACCAAATTCATAAGTTCCCTTCTTAGTTTACAGATTAGTCTTGATTTTTTGCCTTGAATACAGTTAAAAAGTTCAAATCTACGAGGAAGCCTCAGGTAAAACCAACTATAATAAGCAATCCTTTATTCAATGTAAATAAACAAAATACACAATACAGAAATGAATGAATAATCAAATATGTCTTGAAAAGTTCAGCCTAATAGCCCTAGTGAGATAAGATACACTGGTCTTGACTTCACCATTCAGCAGTATCTTGCAAAGTATAAATCAGAAAATATGTAATGTGGAAGGCGAAAAGAAATTAGTGACCGAGAAAAAAATTTAATTATATTATTGAAAGTGGAATTTTCAATGAAATGATTTCGTTCGAAGGTGTATTCTGAAACCAGTGATATAAATTATTTGCTAGGGATGTCTGGTGTGCAAAGGATCCATGGAAGAGGAAATAGACTGCTATCTAGGTAGCAAATCAGTGGCGTAGATACGTTACTAGATGAGCTCCCACACGCAGCCTCCGCCAAAAAATAATTCAGCGAAATCATTTTCCGGCGAACGTGTTGAAATCATTTTCATTCACAGTTGGGAATACAGGAGACTTGGTTCGATAAAATCTATCCTGCCCAACACAACTTCAGTTTTACTTTGCTCCTCAGAATTCAAAGATAACTTACCTTCAACGTTCGCTCTACCATTCGCGCCGAACTAGTAGCCGAGGAGATTCTTTGACGTTATCGAACGGGGCTGATAGGGTCCTGCCTTCGATGAAGTGACGCGATTCACGTGATCGTCAGAATTCCTCTGTCTCTTGCGGCTGGTTTTACTTACCCTATAGCCAAGGATAAGTTTTCCTTGAAGTTTGAGGAATAGAGTGAAATTGAGGTTATGTTGGGCTGGACAGATTTTATCGAACCAAGGCTCCTGTATTGAAAACTGTTAATGAAAATGATCTCAAGCAAAAGTGTGGAATCAGGCCAAAGTCTTTTTTTTCTTGTTTATTACCTTTTTTTCCATTTGAACCCTCAGAAGTGATTTTTTTTGTATTTCGTTAAATATTTTATGTAATTCTTTAAATTACATTTCTTTGAATTGAATTTCAAATATAACTGTTTTTTCCACAGTCCCTCATTTCTTTGCCCCATTGAGTAGTTTATTGAATACTACTTAACTAACTTACTAATTAACTTAACTTACATCATATAATTAACATAACAATACAAGATCTGTTCAGAAAATTATACTATGTTTATATTATCAATTCTAATAGCGCTAGTTACATATTGAAATATATATTTTAACAATTGAAAATAGCTTATAAAACGACATTCATGAGAAATACATTCTGAATAATTGGAGGTAACTCTTTCAAAAATAAGGAAAAATTCAGAACTAACCTTTATATTAATCTTATAATCAAGTTGGCAATGTTATACTCATAGTCAGAACAACAGGATACTGGAAGAAAAAAATTAAATATGAATAAGTTTAACGGTGTTGCCAAGTTCATATCAGATATTGGTGACGTCACGACCATTGTGTTTGCTCAAGTTTGAAAATAGTACTGTACTGAAAAAAATTGTGAAAAATAAACAACAAGGTACTATCATGCATGTAGTTTTCATCTATGCCGTTATCCCAAAATCAGTAAGAAGGTCCACTGACATCTGCACATATGATTTTGGAAGGATACTATTTGAATTCAAGATATTTGAAATATAACAGTTCAAAATTAAAAAAGCTATTTCTTACAGATATAAACATACCCTTAATTATTGTATCAACATCCACATATGATAAATATAGGGATATTTAAAGAAAAGGAAAGAAATCCAAGGTAATCGCTTTTCGAGGAATTGAATATTATGATTGTTTTATGTCAATTGGTGGATACCATCTAAATTCACTAAAGAGAAAGTTCCTTTCTTCATTCAACTTGTACTTGAAGAAACAAATACCTAAAGATATTTTCAGACATGACAATTGGAAATTTCTACGACCATGTTGAAAAATAACTTTCTCCAAGCAAGTTTTTTCCACTGGGATAATGAAGGAAAGAGAATATTGTAAATATTACGATCGTACATATCAAAATATGCAGTAATTCTGAATAAAAAATGACTTTAGAGCTACAAAAACAAAATAATCATACAAAATCTTTTGTGCAAGCTCCGACAATAAAAATTGTATATAAATTTTGAATGAAGCTACCAATGAAACTACAGTGTTAGAAAAACGTGTCTAGATAAAAAAAAAATTAAAATTGTCATGGATGAATTATATTTAAATAACATTCGAATTTGCTGCACCAGAAATATATAAAAACAAAAAGAAGATATTGAATCCATAGGTAATCTTGAAAAAATTGGAACTTCCAAATATCCACAATCAAAAGGTTTCCTTGAATATCCCTGAACAAGAGGATGTACCCCAATAAAGATGTACAACAACGAATAGAAACAAGAAGGTAAACTCTCAATGAAAAATAAGATAGATATTGAGTATAATAACAACAAAAAATCTTTCAATCATTTACTCCATGCAACCCTAAATCGAATTTTTGAATATGTATCACACCATTCTTCTGAATTAACTAGTAACAGAGTTTCAATGATAGAAATGTGGGAAATATTGGGGGATTATTCGAAATAATACCATGAAAAAATCAAAGAAGGCATTTTCACCATTTCTAGTGGTTGGTTTACATTTCCGAATCAGATGATTTGGAATCTAGAAAACCTTGAAGAGAATGGCAGGTTGAATCTGCGATTTTCTATTGTAAATTACCTTTTGATTTGATGTTTTTCCGAGCAGATGCTAATTCTCAGTCTTTGTTACAATTTCAGTTCTGACAGAAAATAAAAGACAAAAAAAAACTATTCGAAATTGATACAAAACTGTAGAATGACGACCTCTTAACATTACATTATTACTTTTTCAATTAAGACCCCCGATGATGGATTTCTTCATATGCCACTACTCACAACTGAAGTGAAGTAGTTTTACACCTCTTACAAAAAATCCACATCGGAGAATTCGCTAAATTTAATTCTAGTATAAAAGAATTCTCTTCTCAACGGCTTTTCTGCAGATCGGACATTCCGTCATCTGGTCACCGCACATTTGACACAGGCCGTGTCCACAGAGAAAGATCATGTTCTTCAGTCTATCCAGACAGACTGGACACATGGTCTGAAAAAAAAACACAATCGGATATTATCGAAAGCAAAATTATGAAAGAGGTGCCTCGAGGGTCAATTTTGAGACCTCTGTTACGTTTGGCAACAGTTCCTAAATCAGCGACAAGAATTACATCAATATACAGAGTAGAGCGCAATGACAAGTTATCCGTATTTTGGGAGACAATAATTACATTAATATACAGAGTAGAATGAAATGACCAGCTAGCCGTATTTTGGGTAATAATTGGGGTCATATTCTGAAAATTGGCAAGAGCAGGTTTTTTGGTATGCTCTATTGAATGCAAATGATACAGTCATCGCATCACTTCCGGTTATAACATAAATGAGTAATGATGTTTAACCCCATCGTCCTGTAGATCCAAAATTTCCAAAATGTTATACAAAGTGTTCGGAATTGTGACCAATGGAACACCCTATATTCTAGAAAAGTCTTGGTTTTTCGAAATTAATACTTTCATGTAATTTCCCAATATCAAAAATCAATCGTTGGCAAGTTATTTGAGTTTTAGAAAAATTATCAAGATAAATGTCCAACATGAAACTACAGGTTACGAAATTTATATTTTGAATAGTTTTAGGAAGTTTGCTAGAGCAATTTATTTGCCAACCTGGTCTTAATGAAGGCATGGTTTCAGATTTGAGACCCTACAAAGCAACGTCTAAATTGGTAGCAAATTGCCAAAAACGACTCTACTCGATAGGAATACTCAACAGATTGTCTCTGGTCTGGATTCCTGGCCATACTGGCCTGAAAGGCAATGACGCTGCAGACTCTCTTGCAAAGGAGGGAGCTGCAAGCAGCTCCATTGGACCAGAACCTGTCATTGGCATCGCTTTGGGCTTTGCCAAACAAACACTGAATATCTGGATGGCAAGAAGAGTTATGGACTTCTGGCAGAATCTTTCAGGATTGGCTTACTTCAAGGCGTTTATTCACCCTTCGAAGCTTGATACCAAACAGTTGTTGGACTACAGTAGGGATGAACTACGATATCTTACAGGCCTTCTTACAGGTCACTGTCATTTGAATCACCATATGCAAAATTCTCAAAAATCCTTCAACTTACCTGCTCCTTGATGTCTTGCAGCTGTTGCTGCAGCTTCTGAATGTCGTTGGAATTAGTAGTATCCCTTCCTCCGTTGTTCATGATCGGTCCTTGAATAATCGTCGGGATTTCGCTGGTCGACGGCTTGATCTCTTCTTCGATGTCGGCCTCCACCTCCGATATAGTACCCAAACCGCCTGCGCAGACCGTTAGAGGAACCAAGCGTTCGATCTGAGCTCGACACATTACGCATTTCTTCATTATCTGCGCGCAGAATTCGCATGCGCACATGTGACCGCAGGGCTTGAAGAGGACGGATGCCTTCTTGTCGGAGCAAACGAGGCATTCTTCGATCTAAAATTGTGAAATATGATTTGGTTTCAATAGCTGTCATAGATGTGGCTGAGAGAGTAAGGGATTAAGCAAAAGTGAACATGAACCGTAGAGAAGTAACAGACATTAAATCACAAAGTTATTATGTTGGTGAATGTAATGTGGAGGTTCTCATACCTCGATCATATCTTATCAAAACTACTTTAATAATCACTAGGTAGCCTTTGAGGCAGATGTGGATACTTCCTCAGACTGGTTGGTTTTAAAATAAGAAATTCTATAAACTTATACTTCTTTTACAATGATTATTGTCCCATAGTCAGCTGAAGATCAAACGGAAATAATCTCTGGTGGAATTGAGATCTAGGATAAACTCAAAAAGTAGATGAGACCAATACAAAAGGTCTTTTGAATTCAACATAGCTCCGAAGATAAAAAGAGAGTGACTCATGGAGAAAATACGAGGAGGTGGAATAGCTCCAAGTATGGGTTAGACTCTAATAGATACGAGTTCTCTACTAGAAGGAACCTCAGGTCTCAAATAACCTAAAACAATTACCATAGAAAATGAACGGAAGAACTAAAGCCTCTCGCATCGAATGAATCTAGTACAGATACCAGTGTGTGATAGAAACGAAATGGTGTGTGTGGAAAGGTGTTTGTTGAAAATTCAGGCGGTATATTGAAACATACAAGGAGATTCTATGGAAGTGCTTCACCAATTGTGGCATTGACAATATAAGACTTATCTCTTGACAAGGCTATCAGGGATGTATATGCTAGCTCTTCCGGACCATGAGCTCTGGCTTTACAGACAATTGGTCATCCAGACCAAATATACCAATAATATAGTGAGGGGAAGCATGCAACTGGCTCTGAACATTGCTTTCAATAAGGATCGAGGAAGAAGAGCTTAAAATAAGCACAACTAAATCGATTGATTTCACCCAGAACATAAACGGACTAGGACCTCTGAAACTTTCAGATGAAGAAATTCATTTTGGACAAGATTTGATCACAGGTCGAGTTGAATCAACATCTGAAAATAGTTAAAGGCTGAGGTAGTCGTGATGCTGGCCAGGACAGTGAGACCACAAAAACTGAATAACTGTGTCACCAGAAAAGGGACCGGATCAAAATAGTTACAAGGATTTTCAGTGGTCACTGTCCGTGATTGATTTATTAACAAAATAAGGCTGTATAAAGTGAAGGGAGAACTTAGCCGTATGGAATGTAACAATGCTTATGTACTAGTATATTTTATAGGCATGTGTTACAATGCAATATGACGAATATTTAGGACCTGTACAAAGTAGAAAAAGAAACAAGCTTGTCAGAAAGGTTATTATGAAAAAATGGCAGTAAAAACACACTAAGCCCATCAAGCTGGCGAGTTTTTCGTGAAATTGGTAGTAATGGACAGATCAAATAATTTCCAAGCAGAAAAAAAGAGATTTGGTTCAACCATTACATCAATTCAACCTGATGGTTCTATATTACCAAATGTTGGATTATTTCATGCAGCAGAATCTTGATTGAACTTCACTATTTCTGAATCAACAGTAAATCATTCGTGCTAGACATAAATTTACAACAGAATAACCATTAAATAATAAATTCAACTTTTTCAAGTAGCTATTCATGTATTAAATAAATATCGATCTAAAAATCTCACCTTAACTCTGGTAATCACCGATTCTCTACAAATCAGGCACTTCTTAACCCTGGGTGCGCAGGCCGAACAGCACATAACGTGCCCACACGGTTGAAAGATCATATCTCTCTTGGCATCAGAGCAGACCAAGCACTCCTCCAGAGTAGAATTGGTGTTGGAGTTTTGAGTATTCTGGTTGGGCCCCATTTCCATCTCGCCGCTCTGCTTATCCTTGTGGCACTTGGTGAGCGTTTTGCAAAGGTTCGGATCTGGACAGAGGTCCAGAGGCGTCTGCCCTTTCTTGTTCTTGATGGTGAGATCGGCGCCGTTGCCAGCAAGGAAACAGGCAATGCTAGCTGAAGATTTTTTGTCGGAACCTTGGGTGCCAAGTCCCATCAGTAGTTTTCCTACGTCTTGGACGTCCTGAAGCTGACGTAGTTGGGAAAGAGTGTGATGGCGAAGCGCCTCATGCAAAGGAGTATCTCCGTCCTTATCGGCTATGTTCAAATTGGCCCCTTCCCTCACTAGAAGCTGAAATAAAATATTCGGCTCATTCGAATTCAACTGACAGTCTCACATTGGATATTGGACTTTGGCATTGATGACTTGCGGCCATTAATGTTTTGCTTTAAATAACACCTTGAGATAAAGTCTGGAGGACTCAAATATGGAAATCGTTGTGGCCAATGATACTGCCAGTCTCGTCTTATTTGGTTTGGAACATTTGGTTGTTTAATGCCCATACAGAATGTGGAGAATGCAGTTACGGAGTGCTGTTCAAATATGAGAGCACAAATTATGAGAAACTCCGTTAATACTTTAGCAAAACTGTCATTTGTTGGTGGACGAACCCTGACATTAAGTCTGATGAATTGTTCAAAACTACGAAGTCAGTCATATTTAATTGGGTAACTTTCACATTTTCAGCCTTATTGTAACTTGAAATACATAAAACTCAACGATATACGAGTATTTCGAAGCGTTATGAATTTTTCAGTTGTATTCAATTAATGAAAAAGTAAATTTTCGTAATTTTTTAGAAAACCGTAAAACTGTTTGAACTCTGCTCAAATTTTAGGATTGTTTATATAATTTGTATCTAAATTGCATTTCAAATAACAAATTATAGTATAAAAACTAAACAGTATGACAAGGCATCAACAAAAAACTGAATGTGATCATTTTTGTTGAAAATAGCAAAAATTCAATTAAGTGCTATCTTAATGAAATTTGGTATATGATAATAAAATTGCAAAAGTTGACAACTCTTTCAAATTCGGGCAGAAGTGTCAATTCTGATTTGTTTAACAAAAAATATCAATTTTAGTCATGCTGATTTTTCATATTATTCTTGATCTAATTGACGTAAAAATTAATGCCAAATTCTATATGATTGTGTTGATGATAAAATTCATTGAATTGTCGACTCAAATGGTGTCAGTTTATAGTGCAACTCTCTACAGATAATGTGAACTTGCACATATTTTTTAATATACAGGGTGTAACATAAGTACCTTAAAATATTCAAGAGATACATTACTGAGACAATTGTAAGAAAGAAGTCTTTATAAACTTGTGCCCGGAAATGCTTCGTTTCGGAGATACAGGGTGTTGAAATTAAATTTTCTTGCTCGTTTTTTAAAAATTACTTTTTCAAAAAATGAGTTATTTGCACGAAATTTGGTACCCGAGTTTTTTTTGACCTGTATATCATAATTTCGTATTGATTTTCATGTAACATCTAGAGGGCCTGCGTACGCTGTGATAATTTATTTCAAATTGCCCCAACTTTTTTGACAGTAGACTTTTGGTACTTTTCATGAGAAAACCCAATTTCCCATTATCCATTTCTTCCCATTGGGTTGACCAATAATTCACTACACTGAATAATCAAACTTAACTTTATTTCACTTTAAATACAATAAACACTTTTATTCGAATGCCTATCGCCGTACTAAATCGCTTCGCTTACCACACTGTAACTTCCACTTGACTGTATCGATATGCACATAGCTAGCGTTTATATATCGTAATGGAATGCGCTAGAAAATTTCGCTGAAATTCCGTCGAAATCGGTAGCGAATATCTTACATTCGCGTGCTCTTAGCTACATCACGATTGGTTACGGCTACCAGTGGCGGCCGGTATTATTTTCTTCAGGGTATGATTTACAACAATACCATATAAAACTTCCCACATAAAAATAATGATTACATCTCGTATGAATTTCTTACCAATCACTCAGAGTATTGCAGTTCGATAACTATTTAGTTTTTGTGCCATTCGAATTGACTTTGTATGTATAGGTACTACACATGAATTATCTGAATTTCGTAAAATACATCCTAAATATATTTCTTAGGTGTAAACTACGTGTAAAATAATGAAGAATTAATTTAAATTAATTGGCGAGTTTGACGATTAGTGAAAAATTATTGAATTCGTATAAGAGTTGAAAAAATTCTTACCCTGACTATCTGAGTATGCTGGCGTTCAACAGCAAGATGAAGGGCAGTCTGTAGGTTAACGTTTTGGAGGTCCATGTTCGCCTTTCCGTTCAAAACGAGTTGTTCTGCCACCTCCACGTGGTTGTTTAGGGCTGCTAAATGAAGAGCTGTATATCCGTCGTCTTTCTTCTCGTCCACGATCCATGGCCTTGGCAGTTTTGCCAGCAAAATCTTCATAGCACTGAAAATTAGAATAGTGTTAATTTATCATTTCATCGATTCCTAGAAAGCATTTACTGTATTGTCCACAAATCACATTTTTTGAATGAATAGAACTGGCCGATACTTGATGAAAATCCTTATTAACACTAATTAATACAGTTTATTGTATGATTTTCACTATAAAGGGTTTTACAAAAACCGCGACACGTATTTCGCTATACAATAGCTTTCCCAAGCGAAAACAGAGTTTCTTTCCACTCCAGTTTGTTTTCATTATTTTGATAAGCAGCACGGCAGCAATAAGGAAGAATACATGAATTCATAACCCGTTGAAAAATTCGGTTACGTGAAATGTTCGTACCAGAAATAAGAAATTTCATTATCATATTTCAGCAATTCAAAAAGTGCCTCACCCTAGATTTATGTCTTCGTCCCGGCGGAAAAAACGTTTTTATTACCAAATTTTTCATATTATCCACTACATCAGTATATTGTATGAAAGGAACGAGTCCCAGTGTTGCCGATTCAGTAAAGTTGTTTTCCGCGAAACACTGTGGAAAAATGGACACATACTTGAACATAACCTTGAAAAAGACAAGCAGTTTATTTGCTGTTGACGGGTTCATTAACAATGGTCTGCAGAAGTTTGGGCATTGCCGTATCACCTGGAATAATATCTGCCGAAACCCCAGGCCCAAAAATCGGCAGAGCATGGCTAATAAAAACAGCAAATGATCTGTATTTGTTTTACTTTCAGTTCCATCTTATGTCTTTGTCACTTTTCTACGAAGGCCACTTTTTCGAGGAAAATATTCAGCATATATCGATCACTAGTTGGTACACGGATTATAAAAGAACTGAAGAGGTGTTGTGGTCAACCTGTTTGGACCGATAGTTTCACCAAAAAGGGCCCCGCAAAAAAATACAAAGAAAAAAGTATGCAGAAATTTATTCTCGATGAAATTTCTTGGTGTAGTACGTCCCAAAAGTTACAAAATTTTAAGAGAGTAACAGCATGCATATGCGTAACAGATATATGGAACACTCGACAATTATGGAGACATTAATAATAAAGATTCATCAGCAGCAGTGTTCTGTGACTTTGGTAAAGCCCTTGGCTGTGTAGATTACGGAATACTGCTGGAAAAACTATCACTATGGCATCCGAGGAATTACTCATTAATGGTTCTAGAATTATCTCATAGAGAGACATTGTTAAAGCCTCATCATCTACATCAAGAGGCGATTTAAAAAATAGCGTAACACAAGGTTCAATACTGGGACCGATACTTTTCTTGATATACATAAACAATTTGTTATCTATTGATATAGAAAGAAAATTTACCCTGTACCCCGATGATACCACTATATTATGGCGTAATCAAACTTTTTGTGATCTCCACGAGATTATAAGCTCAGACATAAAAAAACTGGTACGACTCCAATCTGCTGTCTGTTAGTGTTTCCGCTGTTTTATTGGCAGCATACCATTAACAACAAAAGACGCAGACAGGATGATTGAAAACATACCTAGTTCTACATTTTTTGGGTAATAATTGACAATAAACTTGAATTCGCCGATCACATTCTAACCCTCAATAAAAAGCTAGGTTCAGGGTGTTTTGCCGTGATAATAACTTATAAGAAACTTGGTTTGTCTGTCGCTGAATCGGCTCATTTCTCACTTATTGATTTTCATTCAAGGTATGAAATTCTTTTCTGGGGAGTATGATGCAAAACTCAATTGTAGACTGTTTTTATCATACAGAAAAGAGCTATGAGATTCATATGCAACTTCAAACGTCGAGATTGCAAACCCTTGTTTGAACTACATAAAATTTTGACAGCCTTTTGAATTTTTATTTTAGAAATAGTCTGTTTGATTAACAAATTAATAATAAGTGCCTACTCCAATAATTATGCCCTTCGTCAAGCTAATGACCTAAGATTACCCATACCAGCCTCCACTCTAGTTAAAGGCTAGAAATTTCATTCTGCGTCGCAAAATGCGCACAAAAAGCGCAACAAATGGTCAAATGTACTGAAAATACAGAGTTGTTGCGTATTTTGGGTCTTGTTGGCAATGCTGGGAGTCCTTAGTTCGTCGATCTTTTGGCACAGACTCGCCCTGCAATATCTTCGAACGTTATAAACTGCTATTTTCGTCGACTTTATCGCTGACATTTGCCCATCTCATAAATCCACATCCAGCACGCACTCATACCGAAAAAGCCGCACTTTTATTATTTTTAAAACGACCGAATGAATGTTTGCAGAATCAGCTCAAGAGGGAGAAGAGACTTTTATTTAGTCTATTCTGTACCTTAATTTAATAACTTTGGCCGGATCGTAAAAGTGAACCCGAGAAAAATCTCCAGTCAATACATATAAAACGGTTCGTTTCTGTATTTTTATTGATATGATACGTTCAAAAAGAAGAGGCATCCTTGCCTCCTGTTTGAGGAGTTCGAGTTTTATTGTCCAGGGAACTGTCCTGTTTTGACTGTTCGAGGATAAGATTACATATATTGTAACACAATCTTCCAATATATGAACACGAACATTACGTTTGCAATGAAATAAATATGAATGGGATTGCCTCCAAAACTTTTCTAGGGGAAAGTAGTTATTTTAAATAGACATTCTTCTTTGAATACGAATGAAAAATATATGGATATCATTTAAACGAATAGTTTTCAACGAAATGGTTTTAATATTTTTTCCTTATACCGGGAGTTTTCTCGTAATATGCTGATATTTAATATGAAGATTATTTTTGGATTCATTTTGAAAAAAATATCAGAAGAAAAGATGTCGTGAAAGTTACAACTGTGTTCTGTCGATGTCTTGAATTTATTGGAGCCTCTAGAGACACCCTACATTTTGTTTTATGACAGAGAGGACATTGGCAAATCAAGATCTTCAGATGATGTGGTACTGCAGGTTTTTCCGGGTTTTCCTGCAGCTGAAAAAGCAAATGCGCCACTGGAATCAATGAAGTTGCCCCGGAGCGCCAATTAATTTTTGTTGTTTCATAATTCCATGATTTGTATTACTTTCTTCTTATTTAAAAACTGTTACAACTTTAAATCTACAGGGTAGTTTTGATTTTTTAATTTTGGTTAGGTATTTCTGTAGAACGTTTTGTGAATTTTTGAGTGAGTGAGTGAATTTTTTGCTGATATCTTTTTGGCAACACTGTTTTTGACAGATCACGCGTGTCTTGTGTCATTGTCAACCTTGTTCAGTTTGGTCTATAATTTAACCATGAATCGACTTACGAATGAACAACGCTTGCTAATTATTGAATTTCATTATCAAAATTCATGCTCGGTGAAGAAAGTGCATCGTGCACTTCTTCCAATTTATGGGCAGTTTCATCGGCCTATTGGGGGAGCTATTCAGAAGCTTGTGACTAAATTTCGAACCCAGTTTACATTATTGGACATTAAACCACCAACACGCATATATAGAGTGAGAACCGAAGAAAATATTGCGGCTGTATCCGCCGACATTTGCAGCAATTGGGCCTCTGTTACTCCACTATGTGGAAAATTTTGCGAAAGAATTTGGGTGTTAAACCTTATAAGATACAGCTGGTGCAAGAATTGAAGCCACATGACCTCCTACAACGTCTAACATTTGGTGAATGGACGCTGGGAAAGTTGGAGGAAGATCCAAATTTTTATCGAAAAATTGTGTTCAGCGACGAAGCTCATTTCTGGTTGAATGGATACGTTAACAAGCAAAATTGCTGCATCAGGAGTGAAGACCAGCCACAAGCATTGCAAGAGCTACCGATGCATCCCGAAAAAGTCACTGTTTGGTGTAAATTTTGGGCTGGATGCATCATCGATCCAAACTTTCTTTAATTGTGGCCCAAACCATTTCAATTGGATTGCACACACAATAGTATGGAGAATATGACCACGTCTTTCACACATCGAATCAATAATATACTCTTTTTTGAAATTACGTTGTTTTATGGTCGCCAGTAATACCTTTTTCATTGGAATCTTTTCGGGTATTTCCATGTCATGATTTCGCATGAAATCAACAATATCTGCTTTTTTGTGTTATTGTTTGGTAACCAATAACCGAGAATGATACGAAGCGTTATCCATAACAATAACCGAGTTTAGAGGAATATTTGGGAGAAGCTGCTCACTGAACCAGGTTTCGAATAAAGCCGCAGTCATATCTTCGTGGTAATCAGCAGACGAATCTTTTATATTTTTGGCCGACAGAAGCAAAGCGTTAGATATGAAACCACTTTCATTCCCGGCATGCAAAATTATAACACGTTTCCCCCTTGAAGAAGGTGTGTTCAAAGCACAATACTTGGTTTCATCTACCCAGCCATATTTGTAAACATCATGGGTGTCAAACCAAGTTTCGTCGAGGTAGATTATATGTCTGCTGGACTCTCGGTAGCTTTTCATTCGCCTCAAATATTCTTGTCGGAGTTGAACAATGCGTGTCGATTCCATTATGACCATCCGTTTGTTCAATTTTTTATATTTGAAACCACAAGACAATAAGATACCTCGTAGAGTTTCTAAAGATTTGTAATTGTAAACGGGATAGTCGAGTAATTTATAACAAATCATTTCCAAGGTTGGTACTTAATTTTTTGGTATATACCATAAATTGTTCGCCGAATCACATCTTTTGTAGCACCATCAACGTTTGCGAATTTTTTATTCCTTTGTTTTCGTTTCATTGCATGTTCAATGACATCCCCTATTTTAATGACTCAAAGAACTGTCAAACGAGATAGTTTCATTAACTCGCATATTCTATTCACAATAGCATTTTGTGAAGTGTGACAGTTTTTCTTCTTCAAGCATTCATGAATATTTAAAATTACTTGCTGAACTCGAACATCTAAGTCCTTATTTTCAAATTCCCGATCCCTGTCGATTGACACAGATTCCTCACACGTAATGTTATAATTTATTTCAAAAGGTCTCCAGAAAGCCATATCTATTGTTGACAAATTAATTTGTATATTTAGGTATATAAACAGCTAGCCCTTGTCTTTAGATTCAGTATCAATTTGCTTCTCCTGAAGATGCTAACCTTGTTAGCGAAACGCGCGTCGGGTGCAAAAATATCAATTTGGTGTTAGGGTAATTGATCTCTAGAAATAGTATTCAAAAATCGGTTTGCAAAACCACTCACTACCTCACCTAACCCCACGAACACACGGCACTGATAAAGAAATATTGTGAAACGACAAAAAATTAGTATTCAGCCAGTCCAGCTAACCGAGCCTTTACTCCTCAACTACATTTGATAGCACGTTTACTAATTATCTGGGCGACTAGGGGCCACAGGCAAGAAATGTTTATGACTGTACTCATCTTTTTATTGCCAGTTCCAATTGGGAATGGATATACTATAAATGAATTGAGATTCTATTTTATCATACTAAATTATACAACAATCGAATTTTGACTAAAAACTGATATTTTCGATACTTTCAGGATTGAGAATTATAAAAATATTACGAATTATAACTGATTAGGAAAAATAGGTCTTGAAAGAAGGATTACGGCCATACAAAAATTTCCAAAACAAAAAAGTACGAATTTTCATTGTGTTGTACCTACCTATCGAATTTATTAGGTTTTGTCTGAATTATATTTCGAAGAAATCAAAACAATTCACAAAAGAAGTAACGATAGGACCGTAATTTAAAATTGTTGTCATTGATGATGATAGTTATTTCAAAAGAAACGATTAAAAATATCAAATGTGATAAACCATTGGATTGTGAATTTATTACTTTATCAATATCTGTGATAAAACATACAGATTAAAAAAAAAGTTGATGGTGGCCATGTTGACACGAAACGTTTTATCGAATATTTATTATTACATCGTGATAGTACACTTCGAATATATGTAATAACATTTTCAGTTTCCATTTTTTTATATTCTCAGAAAAAACAATTCCATTAGAAGAAAACGAAAAACAGCATTTTTGTCCCCGTAATTTTCGACCCCGTTAGACTTTTTCTTGTGGGGTTTTCTCAAGTCGCAGGTGTATGGGAATAAGCCACAGCGGTCCTCCAAGCCAACATAACCCATGCCACCGGTCAAATTCAGCCTGATCTATGCGCCAGAGTAATAAATCGATACCTAAAAGAGGGCAAATACGGATCTGCTTTCCGATACAGATTGCTACTGATTATTCGGTAGGCAAAGGCTAGACAGGCCAAGTCATCAACATATGCGTTACTCAAGTGGGAGAGCCCCATCAGAGACGTCCTAAGAGGTTTGCAGAAGGAAACAGAATATTTCTATGTTGATGAAAAAAAAATCGGAAATGGTGTATCTTGGCATGTCATGATATTTGCAAATTTGGGAGGCGATAATTTCCACACCACACAATTTGAATTATAATAATAATATGTATTTATTCGCTTTCGTAAATTTGTTTACAGTAAATATACATGTACATATAGAACTGAATAGTGAACAAATAAAATACATCTTACGAGACAAAATGATCTGCTTGTGTGTAAGGAATGAGAATACCGAATGTGACATTGAATGAGATTCATGCATTGAATTAAGTACTAAGATATAAATTTAAAATAGCAACATTTCAACAGAATATAAATAAATGAAACCAATCAATCTATTGGAATAAGTACTAGATATAGATAACAATATAAGTTTAAACTGGACATATTTGAACAGAATAAAAACAATCAAACAATCAATGGATACAAAGATTTTAATCATAAGGGTTCCAGACTACAAACAAATTAATACACAATATATATCCACAATCGTGGAAGTAAGTATTTAAATTTATATTTGTCTATGTATCTCTGCTCGTGGTTTATTATTGACAAATAATTTAATCTTTGTCATAAATTTTTTGAGACTTGATTCGCATCTTAAATTTTCAGGAAGAAAACTGTAGAGTTTTGGTCCTAAATACCGATAGGATTTCTGCCCAACTGAGCATTAATGGTATGACGATACTATGATTCCGACGTGTAGCATATTTATGGTGATAAGTAGTTAATTCTTTTTTGTTTTTATGCTGTACAACAGTAATATTTATAAAAAACAGTTTTCTGGGACCAAATATTCCAGAATAAAGTAGATCGCTAGGGTAGTCGTAACCTTTCCGTAGGATAAATCTCTTCTGCATAACCTCAAGGGAATGTAGATGAGTTTTCGACACTCCACCCCAACCAATTATACCATATCTCAGATGGGGCTCTACTAAACTCTTATAAAATATTTTTTTCAGGATTTGATTGAGTATGTCTACTATCCGTTTGAATTTGTAAAGTATGCAACGTAATTTTTTAACTATGCGGTCTATGTGCTGATTCCATCTGAGATTGCTGTCTAAAATTATTCCAAGATATTTTCTTTTCTTTGTGGGTTTGATGATTTCTGTATTGGAGATTTTGATGTCATATTCTGGTAGAGAGTTATCTTTGGAGCGCTGCGACAATCGTGATGAAAAAAGACTGCATTTGCGTTTATAGGTAGTGAATAATTTCGAAGAACAAGATCAAAATTTTGTTTTTTGTTATCTTTAGTTAGATAGGTACTTTCCCATTTCGAAATTGCAATCGGTTGTTGGTAATATACTTTTATTTGAGTGACTTTTATCAAGTGACATAAAAAAATTCATCATATGTTCTGCTATCCAGTCTAAAAATGTTATAATAATAGTAAACATTGAATAAATTGATGGATGTAGGGTAGCCGTCACTACGTGGTAGGAAATCATAATGAAGAAAAGAGAAATTAAACTTTCTATGTTTTTTACCATATCTATGTTTGAAAAATATAGAAAGAAACATTGAATAATTCATGAAATCATTGGACGTTATTTTGAAACAGGAAAACAGGATACTTATTAAAACTTTTAGTACCCGCAAAGCACAAACAATCCGGGACGGATATGTCTCACGGCGAAACGATTTTAATTGAAACTGTATGGCGTTTCCAAATACCATTCGCTTATTTGGCAGTCACAGTACACAGTATGTACTACTAATTATTCTAAAGCTAAAATAATAATTCGTTTTTCAGACGGGAATCTTCACTAGTGTTTTGTCGCGGGATTCGAGTATACTACAGCTCGCAATTACAGATTGTCAGAACGAAATCGTTAAGCATTTGTTTTTAATGAATGTCATTTACATAATTGGTGAAGTCATTTGTGTCTGTTTGGATGACGTGCTCTGAAGAGAGGATTTTTGCTCGAAGGTGTTTGGTCAAATACATTTCTGCGATATTCTTTTGTATTGTAAGTAGATACTTTCTATTTCCATTCGAAAGATTCGAACACTCTTGATACATATAAAAGAATGCCTGTAACAATTATGACATTAACACCAATCAAGAGTACAATTAACTCCTTTCTAATAATAACAATAGATACTAATTTATTTTCTACTGGAAAGTGAAGTATTCAGGTATCTACTCAAACTATAATAACAATAATTCATTTATTTGTCTTGTTGAAAAATGAAAAATATACCACAAGGCATATGTCAGAACACATGTATCATATACCGTGTGACTATTTGAAGAGTTGCAATTTAGCAATTAGTTTTGAATATAGAATAACATCAAAAACACGACATAAAAGTCGAATTTAGTTTCAATAGAGACGCACTGTTGATTTTTTAATATCTTTCTTTACTGGTACTTTGTGTCATCGTTGAATTTCTCATTAGTAAATCAGAGCCCGTTGAGAATTCATTAGGATTCCCTTCGACGATTTCAGTGGTGAGAGGATCAATAGTAGTTTCCACAATATTCAAATACAGTTCCCCTGTTAAACTTTGATCAATAAATAGGGGCCCTACAATATGGTTTCCCAATATTCCTGCCCAAACGCTAATTTTTGCTGAATATTGGGTATGTGTTTTCCGGAAAACGTGAAGGTTGGTGTCACTCCACTAACGACAATTTGGTCTGTGAACATTGCCGTTTAAAAAAAACATTCGTCATTAATACAAATATTGTGGAGATAGGTAGAATGCCTTGCAATGGTTTCCGTCATGATTTCACAGAATTCTGTTCTTCGATCAGGGTCATCTTCAGTTAATTAGTGTACCATTTTGATTTTGTATGTATGATACCTATTCCTCTTCAAATGTCTCCACATAGTAGAAGGAGACACCTCACAAACATTCGCGACGGAATAAGTAGACTGTTTAGAATTTAATACCATCTCACCAATTATTTGCACTTGATGTTTTTCAGGAATGGACGGATGACCTGGAAGGCTTTTTGTTATGTACACTACCGGTAGTTGTGAATTTGGATACAAGTTTCTTCAAATATTTTATACAGATAGAACGATTGGGAAAACGTTCATTGAAAATCCTTTCGGTCTTGTGAAAGTAACGCGTCGCACAGTAAATAAATATCGCTTCATTTTTTTGTTCCAATGGACGAGAGTTGACCATTTAAAGATTGTAGAAGTGGTACCTTTCTACTAGTAAAACCGAAAACTAAATGAGAATATTCTGAGCAATGTTCACTGTCGTACTGACATTTTTGTCGTTTTTATAAACAAAAAATAACTCAACAAACCTTATCGGGTTGTTGGAATTGCCATGGCAGATAAAAAGAAATATTTCTAGAAATATCGAAATTAATGTGTTTGTCTTCAGGAAATTATTGAATGTTCCGCCATTTTGTAGCAGGTGAAGATATTGACTTCATATTCTAGCTTATGATGCACTGTTTGGAACCTTTGGTGTAGTAATGAATATTTCTAGTGTTTTCCCCAACACCAAATCGCTATTTTCAACACCTCGACACGTGTTTCGATCACCAAGTGATCATCTTCAAGAGGAAGATTTTAAACTGTTTAATCTCGACACGTGTTTTGATCACCAAGTGAAGATGATCACTTGGTGATCGAAACACGTGTCGAGGTGTTAAAAATAGCGATTTGGTGTTGGGAAAAAACTCCAGTAATATTCATATTCTAGGGTCGTGAAGTATTCGTCAAGAGCTTCAAAATGATGTGTCACAAGACCCCCCTTTCCATTAAATTTTTTTACCCAGTTTCATGAAAGTTTCATCTGTCAATTTCATTTCAAAATAAAGTATTCATGTTCATAGGTGTATATATATGTGTATACTACAGATATAATAAAATAAAATAATTCAGTAGTCATATAGTAACTTACCAACTGTTCCTTAGTAATGTTTTTCTCATTCTGAATGATACCTTTTTTTAACAAAAAATTAGGAACTTCAAACATCTCTAACAAATATTATCAATTGAAAAAAACATTAAAAAAAATATCAAAAATATTATCCATTGTTCATTTAAAATGCCTTGTTATCATACATTCATTTTTCAAAATCGAGACTAGAGAAATGTAAAAATTCCTACGCACGAATCTAAGAATGATTTCAGTGGGGCTTTCTTCTTTCTTTATTTCTGTGTCAAAAATTGTAATTAGAAGATGAGTCCTAATGTTAAAATGTGAAATGAAGTCTATTTTTCACCGTAGTGTGCGCTGGTCAGGCCCTATCCCCCGAAGCCCCGATACATTCGGGAGGGCGCGCCAGCATAATCAACCAATGACCACTCCCCACACCGTGGGGTAAGTGATCATTGGGTCCGAGAATCATGTGCCCTGAGCAAGCGCAGTGAGCCAAGAATGACAGCCTTCTGCATCTGTGCGGCTAAGATTTCTGCCTTAGTGCGACAAGCCGGTATAATTTTAAGATTCGAGAGTAGAGAGAACATCATTCCACCAAGGATTCCAATAATCAGAACAACCATCTTGACAGAGTGATCTGGATAGAGTCTGCGGAGTTCGAAGAGAAAATCTCGATATTTTATACGTTTTTCCTCCTCTTTTCTGACGATATTCGTCTCGCCAGGAACTGAAAACTCCACGACAAATATCGTTTTGCTCTGGTGGTCGAGATGGACCACTTCAGGCTTATTAGCTTGTATGAGCCTGAGGGTGGGGAACGAATAGTTCCAATAAATTCGGCACTTCTCGTTTCCCACAAAGGATTCAATATCCCCCGGAGCGTGGGGCAACACCGGTGTCTCGTCAATATCGTAAGAGTGCCGTAGATGGTAAAATAGCACTCTTAGGGCCGCGTTATGTCGATGGATATAGGCCGAGATCGTATATGCTGGACATACTGGTAGCAAGTGCATTAGGGTCTCGAGCGCCTCGCGGCAGGCCCTGCACCTTGTGTCAGGAACCTCTATACCCATCACGCGACTGCGTTAGACTAAGGTGTTGAAGACACCATCCTGGCAAGCCATGATGAACCCCTCAGTTTCCGACTTCAGCCCACTCGACCTGAGGAAAGCGAACGTCAGGCGCTTTGATAAGCCAAGGTCTTCAATGTTATTGAAGAAGACCCCATGCATTGGCTTATCCTTGTGTCTCTGCAGAAGTAAGGTGATCTCTGCGGCTTTTATCTGAGCTTTTTGCTGAACGGGTTCCAACTCGGTGACAGAGTTGTGGTCACCTCGTTCAGAGTCGAAAACTATACGTAGTTCATCAGCTGCTCGGACAGCTGCTCTAAGGAGAAATGCTCCAATTCCTGCTCTCTCATGGTCACGGACCATGAAGAGAAGGGAATCCGAACTCCTGATGACTTTACAGGCTGTATCCAGTACCATTCTGTCATGTAGACACTCCAAATTCAAAAGTCCACGGCCTTCCTGTTGTCGGGGGACGTACAACCGTGGAATGGACGATTTGGGATACAAACTCCTATAGAGATGCATCATTTTTCGGGTCTTCACGTCGAGTTGATACAGCTCCTACCGAGTCCACTTCACTACTCCAAACGAGTAGAGTAAGTTTGGAACGGCAAGGATATTTGTTGCAGCAACTTTGTTCTTCCCCGACAGTTCCGATGACCAGATCTGTCGAAGTTTGTGCTGATACTTGCCGCGAAGAGAGTTTTTCACTGCTGTTACCTCTTGTGTTGTTCCAAATGTTAATGTTAAATGTGAAATAAAGTTATTATTATCATTATAATTATTAATTTCATTATTCCAAATTTCAATATTTTGAGTTGTCACGTTTAAAAAATAAAAGATAGGGGACATTAAAGAAATGCCCTGTATACAGTTTGGGGAATGACATCATCAATACTTTGTCTTGAGATGTACAACAATTTATTTTTATTATTATTATTATTATTATTATTATTACTATCAAACATATATTTCCCGTTATTATTGAACCACTAACTTTTCTTATAGATCAGTCTCTGGTGCAAGGAATCTTTTCTGATGTTTTGAAAAAGGCACTTGTGATTCCTCTCCACAAAAAAGGCAATTTGAATGAAATTGACAATTACAGGCAAATATCGCTGCTCTGTTCTTTATCCAAATTATTAGAAAAGATAATAGTAAATAGAATAACCGATTACTTGGAAAGCAACAACATACTTTCAACTTCTCAGCACGGTTTTGTTAAAAACATATCCATTGAAACAGCTTCCTACCATCTTCTCGATTACATTTACACTCAGATTGATAAAAATAACTACGTCTTATCACTATTTTTTGACCTATCGAAGGCATTTGATACGGTGTGCGTAGAATATCATTTGAAAAAATAAGACAATGTAATTTCTCATCTAACATCATGAATTGGATCAAATCCTACATGACGGGAAGAACTATGTATGTCTCTTGTAATAATGTACTTTCTGATTCTCATGCCGTAAAACTTGGTATACCTCAAGGATCTGTTATCGGACCACTACTCTTCCTCCTATATGTTAATGACATGCCGCAACATATAACAACAGGTTATGTTACAATGTTTGCCGATGATACTACCATTACCGTATCAGGTTCAACTGTTGAACAACTTGTCTCCAACATGAAGACCGTGATCGAATGGCGACCCCACAATGTTAACGACATTGAAGACTTGCACACGTCTACAGAAGTTAAATTCCTGGGTATTCATCTTGACGCCAACTTAAATTGGGCAAAACAAATCAATCATGTATGTGCAAATCTGAACAAAGCTTTTTATGCTATACGGCAGATGAAGCCCAGTTTAGATAAAGCAGGCTTACTAAATATCTACTACGCAATGGTTCACTCTCGACTTAGTTCAAATATCATGGCTTGGGGAAGAGCAAGAGACTTAAATAGAGTTTTTGTGGCTCAGAAAAGAATCCTTAGACTTATATTTAATTTGAATTTCAGGGATAGTTGTCGGCCTATTTTTATAGAAAAAAAGATTTTAACCCTCATATCCATTTATATTTCAAAATGTGTTTTGTTCGCAAGACATAACTTATCGGTTCTTGCGACAAATGGATCTGAGCACGAACATAATACACGGCATGGAGCTTCTTTAAGAATTCCACAGCACAGAACCTCATTATATGAGAACTCCCCACGGTACAATGTAATCAGTTCTTACAATAAGTTACCAAATCAGCTGAAACAAATTGCCGATGATAAGGTATTTCAAAACAAAATTAAAATTTTTTTACTTAGAAAGTGCTATTATACTTACAAAGAGTTTATAAATGATAATTTGATAGACACAGATTTTACATGACTGTCAAGTTTTTAAATGGTAAACGATATTGATTGTTTGTTTTTTATATATACTGACGCTCAAATTCATATGTACGAATTGAAAGATTTTATTTATTTATACATATGTCCGTTTATTTTTTATTTTTTAGTGTAACAAATTGTAATATAATTTTGACTTACCATATGTACCTAATGTACTAACAAACGGTTAATAAACTATTATTATTATTATTATTATTATCTATAGTATATTAACTATTCAGCCCTGAAAATGGCGACAACCGTCGCCGAAACGTTGATAAGTGAATTGAAAATTATTGAATACATGTTTTAATACTCAGTAATACCCCTTATAGTGAAACTCATACAAAAAACTGTATTAATCAGTTTTAATATGGATTTTCAGTTCTATATAATTACATGTTATAATGTCCAACTGCAAGTAAATACCTTGCATTCATCAAGGTTGATAAAAATGTTCTTCATTTATCACCATGCACATTTTATGCTGGTGTAGGAGTGCCAAAAAATCCACAATTCATTCTTTCATTACACGCTCTATTTATAGCCGTCTAAACGCAGGAGTTCAAGACAATAAGCAGATGCAGTCCACACTCCACGCATCGAATAGTTTCCAACTGATTCTTTTTAATTTTAGATTGCTGCCGTTAACTTCTATTTTCGAATCATTCATTACCAGAATGTTCGCAGTAAAAGAGCAAGTAAACCAAGAGAGATCGTCTCTATGGCCTTAGGTGTGGTAAGAGCTCTTTTCTGTTATTCGAAACAGATGTAAAAGTTGTGTAATATTTATATTTGCCTTCCGATGGTAAGGAGGGGGATTTCCCAAGCTGCAGGAAGGAAGGGAATATTTTATTTATGACTGTTTCATCTTGGCTGCCGATACTTCTTTTGTAAAAATAAGTCAGAAACCTGGCGGCATTCTGAGTATTCGAAATGAAATAATAATCCTAAATAGGATATTCGGTTAGGATCGGAGAAGTCTCTCTAGGATGTACTCTTGTGTGGATTTCTCATATCAGTTAAGTCTCATGTGAATTGTGTCATACATTTCGGTCTTTCAACCGACTCAAGAATAGAATATATTACTACCGGAGTCCCACAGTGCTCGGTACTCGGACCCATCCAATTTTCAATATTTTATCAATTGTGATACTTTTCTGAAAATTAGCGCCACAATAATTTTATTTGTTGACAACAGTACTCTTTCAAAGGCAAGGAAAGAACATGGCCGATCCCTTCTGAATTTCAAGGAAACGAGTTTACTCACATTCAACTGCAATTCACCAGTCCTGAACTAGGACGGTCCTAGTCTAGAAACCAAGACATATATATTCGTAGAACTACAAATCGATAATAAACTGAAATTCGACAACCACGTTTTCAAATTAAATAAAGCACTTACATCAGGATGTTATGTTATCAGGACACTTTATAAAGAAATTGGAATGAAGTTCGCAAAACAGCATATTTTGCTTATATTGTGGTGTGGAATTTTAGTCTTACTAAAAACCAATATTACCAACAAAAACTTGCCACAGTGAAAGGAAATTCTAAACAGACTTGGAAAATAATTAATGAAATATCAAATAGTACTAAATCAAAAACAAAAATCCTAGATTTGCCAATAAAGTTGCAAAATGGAGAAGTGGTGTCTGAAAACCATGAAAAATCAAACGTCTTGAATAATTTTTTCTCAACCATTGGCGCTAAAGTGTCGGAAAATATTGAAAAGCCTGACATTGCATCTGAAGATCTCGTGGAGGATACTTTTTTGAACAAAACATTTTTTTTAAATCCAGTAACATGCAACGAACTGATAGATATTATATCTAAATTAAAAAATAATTGCTCTCCTGGACCGGATAAAATAAACACACAAACTGTAAAGTCCATACATTTGCATATTATTAAACCAATGGAATATTTAATAAACCTATGTTATGCAAAAGGAAAAATCCCTAAGCAATGGAAACAGGGAGATCGAGGATTACCGGGCAATTATAGGCCAATCTCTGTAATAAATACTTTCACAAAAATCTTTGAGCACAGTTTTAAAAGAAGGCTTATCAACTTTTTCGATGCAAATGATGTATTAACCGATAGTCAATACGGATTCATAAAAAATAAAATACGGAAAATGCTGTTCTAGACTTCGTGAGGAACGGCGTGGAGGCACTGGACAGATCGGACAGATGCATAGCCATTTTTCTTGACCTTGCCAAAGCCTTTGACACCGTTTCCCACGAAATTCTCTTGCATAAGCTATATAGGTATGGAGTTCGGGGTTTGACACTTGATTTACTTCGAGACTATCTATCAGAGAGAACACAAAGAGTAAAGATAAACGAAGAACTTAGTGATTTCTCAACAATTACCGCCGGTGTACCACAGGGTACTGTATTAGGACCTATTCTATTCTTGGTATACATAAATAGTATTAGTAAAATTAAAACTTTTCAGGGACATATTATATCCTACGCTGACGATACAGTCATTATCTTCTCAGGGGACTCATGGCAAGGAGTCTACAGAAAAGCGGAAAATCAAATGAAAAAGATGAAAGCATGGCTCGATTATAATCTTCTTAGCCTAAATGTTGAAAAAACAAAATTCATGACAATCACTTTAACAAAAAGCGACCAACCAAATGAAAAGTTTTTGAAGATACATAAAATAAATTGCGCTCAAAATATCTGCCAATGTCCTACGATCGAAAAATCGATTAAACTTAAATATTTAGGAGTCATAATTGACCAGCATTTACGATGGGATGAGCATACGCAGTATATAATCAAGAGACTAAGGCAACTCATTCACAAATTTTACTCCCTGAGAGATATCCTAACCCGTAAGAACATGCTTACCTTATATTATGCACTGGCAGAGTCTGTTCTTAAGTATTGCATTACAGCATGGGGAGGAACGTTTGAAAAAAATTTAGGAGGTTTACAAATAATGCAAAACACATTACTGAAAATTATTTGTAAGAAGGACCGTTTATTTTCCACAAAAAAGCTGTATGAAGAAATCAACTTATTCAACATCAGAAGTCTCTACTCTTACTCTTGTTTAATATGGATATTTCATAACAAAGTAAATTACCAAAGTTCAACTATTGAAAAAGAGACCAGATCTGTTACAAAAAGGTCTATCCATCTACCTTTATTCAAAAAAAGTCATTCACAGAAATCTGTATATTACTTTGGCCCAAAACTTTTCAATTTACTACCACCCGAGTCCAGGAATATTATAGACATAAAGAAATACAAAATTGCTATAAAATCATTTCTACGCTACAATCAACTTATTATTGAAAAATTATATTGAACACATATACTTGAAAGCTCCATTCTCCAGAAATATCAAATGTATATAAAATGTCTGACAGAATAAAAATCTCCTTTTAAAAAAAGGGATACCTATCACAACACAAGCGCATTTGCGCTTAGGTGAAAGGTCCCAATATATGAAAGGGGATAAGAAATATTTATATATTATTATTAATTTTGTATTATTATTAATTTGTAATTATTATTTGTAATTATTATTTGTAATATTATTTGTAATCTGTATACGTTGTGAAATTCCAAGAAATCTAAGATATACAACTTAAAAGATATTTTCGAAGATAAAATCTCATTGTCAAAGTGTTACTATTTTAAGGAAAATAAGATATACAAATTAAAAGTAGTACTTGAATATTTGATGATTTCAGAATTTTGGAGTGAAAAAGTAGTCAGAAAGTAAAAATATATATGCTACATTGAGAAATAAATAATAATGAATATTCTCATGCAACACATAAATGTAGATATTAGAATATGAAAACTATAAAGCATAAAAATATGGAAAGTGAATGCAGAGAAAATAAAAGTAAGTATCTACTTCGTAAACATTTTCAACTATACAGTTCAGAACCAAATGTAAACATCAAGCAAAAAGGTAAAATAGTCACACAGTTTAAATACCTGTAGGTATTAAAACACAATAATAAAAATTAATTGTTTATAGAATTCAAATTTCTGTCTGAATAGAACTCGTCTAAAGAATAACAGGCCTTTGAAATCAGAAGCTTTTTTACAGACTTTTTAAATTTAGTGGTACATGTTATGCCTTTGATCTCAATTGGTAGATGGTTAAACATTTTTCCATTATATATGAAAGACCTCTGAATTTTTGATGATATTGGGATCGGTACACTTATATTGAGATTATTTTTGGTATTTCGTCGAGGCGAAATGAAAATTTCCGTCCTTTATTTTTTTTTTGTATCAGACATACTATTTCCAAGATAAGTATGGAAGGCAAGGTCAAAATTTTATGACTTCTGAATCTAACTCTACACATATTTCTAACTAATCTTTCTTATAGTACAAACACCCTATCAAACATGTATTGGCAACACGTTCCCCAAAAACAGATACCGTATTTCAGAGGGGAATCGATTAGAGCAAAGTACACATTTTTTGCCATATTAGTGCCTAGTTCATTTGCTTATACTCTCACTGCAAAGCATCCTAATATCCAGTGTGGGGAGCACTAGTTTTTGAGATATTGAATAACAAGAGATTAGCATCACACCAGTCTATTATTTTTATAATATCCATGCTAATCAAATCATGCAGTTCCCATTCATTCTTGCAATGCCAAAATAATGTAGTGTCATCTGCGAATTGGGTTATTTCTGTAGCTATATTAATGGTTAAGTCGTTAAAATATAACAAGAAGAGAATTGGATCTAGAACCGATCCTTGTGGAATACCACAAGTAACTGTCTGGGGATGGGATATGTTGCCCGGGAGTTACAATTTTTGAGTACGCTCTGACAGGTACAATCTGAACCATTTCAATGATATATCCCTAAAGCCACATACTTCTAGTTTTCGCAGCAGAATTTCATGATCCACGCAATCGAAAGTTTTTGAAAGATCACAAAAAACTGCCGCTGCTATTTCACGATTCCAGTAGATGAAACATAGCATCTTCCGTGTTGTTTAAACTCTAAAACCAAAACTGACTGCTACTAATAATATTATGCATATTCACAAACATCATAATTCTTAATTCTTGCTAAGTGTTTTTGTGCTTCAGAAAAGAACCATTATTTGTAACCTATTATTTATTCAATAGCGAATCCTGACAGTCTGTTCTCTATTTATGTTGGAAACTGCGAGTTTGATTCACTCAAATATTTCTATATTTCATTGTATGTGAAATTCGCACCACAATACTCCCAATAACAATGCGATCATCATCGTTATCTTTATCAATCTTGTTGAAAAATTCTGTCTTATAAAACTGAGTAGAACATGTAATGTTGTAAATCATCTCCTGAAAAAAATACAGCTGGACGCCGCTGGTCTTCGTCAATCGATTGTGATTTGTCCAAGGTCCCGCTCAACTCGATTTGCGCTTCGAGACCGTTCTAGATGTTGTGTCTCTTCAAGAGACTTCCAGAGACGACCCTATCGGTTTCCAGAGACTTTCATTACCAATTATAAACACTACCAACAGGCATATCGAGGATAAGGCGATATGAAATTGAGCGTTTTGCATTCATATTGAGCAACTGTTAGGAAACAGAATATAGCTCACAGCTCAGTTTCTTGATCAATGACCAGAAAAACCATCATTCACCCAAATCGGAATGCTCGGTTTTCTACGCAATTCCAATGCTAAAAAATAAGAAAAAAAATTATTCAGAACAACGCCGTAGCACTTAGAGGCTTGTTTAATGCCGTTATTAAAATTCAAATTGAACTTCGTAAGCCTTCATGAAAGCAATTCTGAAAACATGGGGCACTGTAATTACCTAGAATACTAATAAAAAGACTCATTACTGGAAATTGATTCGATGTTCATCCAGCTATATTTGTTGAGTGCCGAGCATTGCGAGTCTCGGATTTGTGTAATATAGTCTAGTTTACTTTTGCAACTTTTGAGTTCGTCTTTACTGAAAAACATGATTGAGATGTTATTAGATTCTTAATTTCACCTAGAATAATTTGAGATTCAAGCCAAGTTTCGTAAACAAATAGTTTGAAAATTATAAGCAATTCAGTTGAAAAAAAAGAGATTCATTTTTTACCAAAATCTCAAAAACCATTGGAAATATATAACAAATTTCACAAAATATCCTGTTAACTCCCTCTCAAATTATCCCAATTTTTTTCCATGTTGAAAGTTACCTATTATAAAAAGAAATGTATTTCAAGCCAAACAATTTTTTCAAGAAACGATTTTTCCTCTAAAATATACATTCATGTATGTAAACTGAACAGTTCACAAAACCGCAACATTGTGTTACACTATACCAAAACTTCTTCAGGCATGTTTACACAATATAAAAACCACAACACGTATAGTTATACTATAACTTTACTATAGCTATGGTATATCTATACTGTAGCTACACTCTATAAAATAATCACAACATATATATAGCTATAGTACACCTGTCGCTACAGTATATCTATAGCAAGACAAGATATATACTATAACTACTGTTAAGTGTCCATACAGTACAACTTCAATTGTTTCACTATACAAAAGTTTTTTCAATAGTGTTCATACTCAACGTGTATTACTGTATAAAGAAGGAAGATTTTATCTGTAGCATAGCTATCGTCCCGATATCAGCTAAAAGGAAGGTATAGTTTATCAGTAGAGGGAAGCTGGTGTAAATAGTATAGCTATTGTACAGTGTGACAGCCGAAACACGTGTTTAACTGTTCAATAGCTTTTCTTGATCATGTTCATTCTCAACGTGTATTACTGTATATATAAAGAAGCTATTATCTATAGCATAGCTATTGTCTGTATTGTAGCTAGGAGGTATATATTGTATATAGATTGAATATAGGAAGAAACTATTGTTTCTTCAATAATGTGGTCATACTTAACGTGTATTATTGTATATAGAAGGAAGCTATTATCTGTAGCATAGCTATCCCTATATTAGCTAAAAGGAAGATATAGTTTATCTGTAGGAGGAAGCTAGTATAAATAGTGTAGCTATTGTATGGTGTTCATACAGCCGCAACACGTGTTTTACTTTACAATAGCTTTTCTTAATCATGTTCATACTCAACGTGTATTATTGTATATATAAAGAAGCTATTATCTATAGCATAGCTATTGTCCGTATTGTAGCTAGGAGGTATATATTGTATATAGATTAAATATAGGAAGAAGCTATTGTTTCTTCAATAATGTGGTCATACTCAATGTGTATATAGAAGGAAGGTATTTTCTGTAGCATAGATATTGTCCCTATATTAGTTAAAAGGAAGATATAGTTTATCTGTAGGAGGAAGCTAGTATAAATAGTGTAGCTATTGTATGGTGTTCATACAGCCGCAACACGTGTTTTACTTTACAATAGCTTTCTCATTCATGTTCATACCCAACGTGTATTATTGTTTATTTAAGGAAGCTATTACTTATAGCATAGCTATTGTCTCTATTGTATCTAGGAGGTAGATATTGTATATAGTTTAGATATAGGAAGAAGCTATTGTAAAGTGTGAAAACCGTAACAGGTGTTGCGTTATATAGGAAGCTATTATATATAGTATAGCTATTGTATAGTGTTCATAGAGTATGAAAACCGCAACACCACTGTACCATAGCTTTCTCAGGTGTGTTCATACAGTCCAGTATGAACGCACCTGAGGAAGCTATTGTTCATACAGTGTTCATACAGTGTACTTTGGGTCAGTCCCACCTCAATTTCAATCGTCAAAAGTTGAGAAATGTCACTTGCGAACTCGACTATATTATGAGTCGAAGGATTCGTGTAATAATTTAATTTCTAATTCGCAATGCGGTCGTCGGCCCACCGAATCCGTCTCCGTTATTAAAATATCTCTCGAGAAGAAGAAGAAGTATGAATACGTAATATGCAAATCTGGCGGAATAATAAACGAAGTGACGAAAGACTGTGCACTGCGATGCTAGCGTCGCAAACACGGAGTTTTACGACAACGACACTCGAAACGAGGAGTAGAACTATAGAAAAAAAACACTTTGCTTACGAAACGGGTTACTGTCCTGTGATATAATAAGCTTTTTTTATCGGCGGTTAGAGGGGTGGAATTATGGAAAGGCCTTTCAGCTTGTTATAAGAAATGTGTTTCTTCTCCTTACTGGAACTACTCGTGTTCATCTCATACCCATGAAAGTTGCTTCATTCACTATTAGTGATATCAAAAATCTTGGAAAAAGCCGTTAATCGCTAATTCTCCAATATATGATGGAATCGGCCGATACTTGATGAAAATCCATAAGTAACGTATTCCAAAAACACTTTATTGTGAGATTTTCACTAAATTGTTTTACAAAAACGCAACACGTGTTTCGCCATACAATGGCTTCATCTGGCGTGTCTTTCAACTAATTCTACACATTCAATACTAAATATATATATATAGTTTATGGAGTACCTGAAATCAAAGTACCTGTAAACGATGTACCTGAATTTTAAGTAGCTGATATTTTACCTGAGTTTCTAACGAATTAAATTACCTACACTTATGTTCCATTTTCACATTTGAAAAAATATATTCAGTAACGGAGAGTTATTGAGTTCTAATTGATCATTCAGTAAATTACCCGAATTCCTGAATCTATTGATTTCTAAACATTCTAGAAGATTAAGTTTCAAACTCTTCTCTTCTAAATGTAACACCTCGTACTCATGATTGAACTCATGTCCTTCTGCCAAAAGATGGTTTGCAAATGTGGAATTGGTCTTTCTATTTACAAAACTACTCCTATGTTCTTTAATTCGTTGGAAAAATGTTCTTCCTGTTTGGCCAATATACAGTTTTGGACAAGAGCCACAAGTCAGTTTATATACTCCTGATCTATCCGACACCAAAGTTTTGTCCTTATTATTTTAATAAATTTACTTAGGTTATTATTAGTTCTATAAGCTACGTTTACGCCTTCTTTCTTCAAAAAACGGGCAATATTCCTGTTTGGTTCCCCCACATATGTCAATGTCTTATAACTAACGTTATCGCATCTTGAGTATGGGTAGACCAGATCCATGGCTTGCTTTTGTCCTTTTTTGGAAAGAATGGAGCTTACAATATCTACCTTATAACCGTTATTAATCGCGATTTGTTTGATCAAATTCAGCTCTTTCTGGAAATCCCTATCAGACAGTGGAATATTCAATAATCTGTGAAGCATACTATTGAATGCAGCAACTTTATGCTGGTACGGGTGTGTGGAGGAATTATGTATGATAATGTCCGTGTACGATGGTTTGTGGAAAATTGCAAACTCATGTTTATTGTTATTTTTCGTAATGGTTAAGTCCAGGTAATTTATTGAATTATTTACCTCCCTCTCAGTGGTGAATTTTATTGACGGGTGGATGGAATTGGCATATTCAATGAACTTGCCTAATTGCCTATCTGTACCAGTAAAACATACTAAGATATCATCTACGTATCTGTACCAATACAAAAAATTGTTGGCTAACTGATTATTATGGATTTCATACTCTATGTTATCCATGAAAATTTCCGCCAGTAAGGGACTCAAAGGATTCCCCATTATTAGTCCTTCATTGCATGAAAAGAATACTCCGTCAAACTGGAAATAATTTTGAGACACACAAATGGTGAGTAAATCAACAATCTCCTGTTTTATCAGTGGATTCACGTGGTTTTTGTCTAAGAGACACTCCACTAGTCCAATTGTTTCAGTTGGCGGGATACTGGGAAATAAATTTTGGACATCGAGCGATATTAATTTTGAGTTATCTGGGAGGATTACGTCTTTAATATTATCCACTAATTGATAATAATTATTTATACTAAATTTAGGCTTGAAATTGGTATAGGTTTGAATCAATTTAATCAGGATTTCTGAGATTTTAACGGTAGGTGCCGTTACGAACGATACCACTGGTCTAATCGGGAAATTGGTTTTATGTAATTTAATAAGAGAATACAGTTTTGGTGGTTGTGGATTCATGATCAATACTCTACATTTATCCTTTCCATTCATAACCAATTCTATTGTTTTGAGAGTTTCCTTAACCTTTTTCTGGTACATAGTTGTCGGATCCATCCTCAGAATCTCGTAGCTTCCTGAATTAAGGAAATCTAGAGTTTTTCCTATGTAGTCCTTTTTATTCAATGCAATAACCGTTCGACCTTTATCTGACACGCCAGATGAAGCCATAGTATGGCGAAACACGTGTTGCGTTTTTGTAAAACAATTTAGTGAAAATCTCACAATAAAGTGTTTTTGGAATACGTTAATTCTCCAATATTTGAAATGTTCTAACATTTTGGTGGTCATCAAACTGGTTTCCGAAAGCAAAAACCAACGGGCCTTAGAACAAGCGGCCGTGAAAACATATTGTTGGCTGCGTTATGTTGATCACAAGTTCGTGATCAACATAACGGTGACAAGACGGTGAAGAGACTCTAAACGATTTTCTATTACATCTAAACTTGTTCAAGTCAAAACTCCAATTCACAATGGAACGAGAAACCCAACGGACTCTAGACTTCTTGGATGTTCTTGTGAACAAACGTGAAGATGGTACATGGGCCACAGAGTGTACAGGAAACCAATACACACAGCAGGTACCTGGACGAAACATCTAACCACCAGCCACAACAAAAGAGAGAGAGGTCATTAAAATGTTGGTTGAGAGAGCAAGACGTATCTGTGAACCTGAGAGTCTTCCTGAGAAACCTGAAAAATGCCTTCAAAGGAAAAGGTAAAGCGCAGGATAATTTTAGCGGGTCATTCGGCCCAGGAGGAAGAACGCAAAAGCAACCCCAGCTAGACTGGTCAACCTATGTTGAATATGTTTTACAGACCGGATATGGAGAATCTTAAAGGAACACGACGTGAAACCAATATTTAGGCCAGAGAACCTTCAGCAGTACCCGGGGCATACTGGATTCCTTGTAGCTGCGGGTAGGTCTACATTGGAACCATGAAAATATGTGTAGGTTCCCGTTCCTCTGAGAATAAGTGTAAAGTTTTGTCGACTCGGCTAAACCGACAAATCAGTTGTAGCCGAACATGCTCTTAATAAAGAAGGCATTCACATTATCTCATTCGAAAGTACAGTAATACTCCATAGAACTAAAAATTACTATAAAAGAGTATGTGTATAGGGAGACAAAAGAAATTCAAGAACACAGGAATAATTTCAATAGAAAAGAAGAGGCAGTGAACATCAAAAAAATCTGGCTACCTGTCCTCAAAGGGTCACAAACAAGTTCAAGTAATCCAATTGAGAGAAATCAACTCGGGCACTGCGATCGTTACCAGATTGCAGTAGTAGACTGAACGTCAGGCATAAAAACCTGCAAAACACGCCCAAAAAACCCGAAAAATAGTTTTCACACCTACGGAGGATCGTTCAATATACCACACTATGACTTTGTGCAACACCCTGTACTACGCTAAATGATTTCAAATTTCGTCGTTCATAATGATTGGCATGTGTTGTTTGCCATTTTTTTCTTTAAATAATTGCATTGATTACTTCATTCAGAACTATGAATCACAATCTAGTAATTATGATGCACTCTTTGGAACCTTTGGTTTCGTAATGAATATTACTGGAGTTTTTCCCAACACCAAACCGTTATTTTAACACCTCGACACGTGTTTCGATCACCAAGTGATCATCTTCAACAAGAAGATCAAACTGAATATACGTACAATGTTATCCTTATTTATTATTGCAAAATATGATGGGCCACTGCTGATTTTTCAGGTCTTCCATATTTTAAGTGTGCTAAGTGTTCCTTATATCTTATTTTAATATATCTTTTTGTCTCTTCATAATGTTTTGCATCGCAGTTCTTACATTTAATTTCGGCTCTATAGTCTATGACTCATTTTAAAAACCACCTTCATACATAGTTTCTTGAAAATCTTTCCAAAGTTCTTCGTAGATTGGTGAGATGGAACTGATATATATTCATCTTGGTTTTTGTCGTTTTTAAAAGTCGAGATTTCGTTCATTCCCAAGCTGAACTTTTTCTTCCTTATTATATCATCTAAAATACCCCTTGAGAAACCGTTACTGGCTGTAACGGTATCGATGGTATAAATAAGGGTAACTTTGTGAGTATATTTTGTTTGATCTTCCTCTTGAAGATGATCACTTGGTGATCGAAACGTGACAAGGTGTTAAAATAACGGTTTGGGGTTAGGAAAAACTAGTAATAGTGACAACGGGCATTGTTGAAATTTCAGTAAAAATTTTAGATAACCTTCCCGATTCCGCTTTGAATATATTAGTGATGGGTATAAATAAATCCTTTGCCCTTGGAAATTTCCCCCCGTGTCTAATTCCTATTTTCAAAGGCGGTAATGCAGAAGATCCAAATAACTTCAGACCTATCTCCATGCTCTCAACACGCTCAAAAATCATAGAAAAAACGGTGAAAAAAAAGTATATTAGCTTTTCTTTATGAATACAACATGTCTACACACATCTCAACAATGGTGAAGTCGTAGCTGCAGTATTCTGCAATTTCTCCAAAGCTTTTTGATTGTGTAAATCATGAATTTCTTTTGCAAAAGTTGAACTACTATAGCTTTAGAGGAGTGTGCAATGACTGGTTCAGGTCTTACTTAAGTGATAGAAAACAGTTAGTAAGATCAAACGAAAAACTATCACACGCTAAGGATATCTTATGAGGCGTTCCACAAGGATCAGTACTGAGTCCGATTCTTTTCCTCATTTATGTAAATGACCTTGTTACTCTTTTAATTCAAGGAATTTTTACGATCTTTGCGTATGACACCACGCTCCTTTGGCATGGAAATAATACTTCAAATATGAAAGAAACTATCTCTAGTGATTAAGAAGTAGTGAAAAAATGGTATGACGTAAACCTACTCACCTTCAGCTGTAATATTAACAATTTATACTTGAATGGACAAATTATTGAGAATAAAAACCAATTCCTGGGAATCTTCATGGATAACAAATTAAAATTTGATCAACATATTTCAGCTTTGAATAAACAGCTTTCAACAAACAGAACACCTCAGTTGAAAGGAATTATCCTTGAGAGCCATCTAGATCGGACTTTGTTGGAAATTACCTCCACTGGCAACAGAGCTAATAACATATCTTGCCAAAACAGATTCTCTCTATTGTTGGCATCACTCCTTATTGAAAGTGGCAATCTCTGGAAAAGTCACACACGGAAACCCAAATGTGTCGAGATAATCTGGAATCTTTAATTTAGAGCTTTTCTGTCGTAGTCTGAGTAAACTCGCAATTAAGATAAGGCCGATCGTTGAAATGCCTTGCCTAATTTATTGCAGGGTCTCTTTTGTTTTAATATCCGCTATAAATATAAAAGAATTGGCGGTATCAGTTTTGGTACTGCAGAGATAGTGACGGTACAGGTATTCTGTCGGAGTCGAGAGAAACAAACTGTTAATTACGGCTCTGAAACGAGACTCTTCTATAAATCTCTAGAATTTATCTTGAAAATACAATCATATGCTATTCTTACTTTAGGTACTGAATCCTATTTTTGTTCCTGATCTGAACCTATCCACTCAGATACTGGAACCTTTTAATAATAATAATAATAATAATCGGCTTTATTCATTGAATAATTACAAATTAAACACAGTGTAACAATCGATGAAAGGCGAAGTTAAGCTTGTGCTGTTTTTCAACTTAAACTAAGTTAAGCTAACCTAAAACTCTTTCAAATATTACTTTGGAAACTGTTTTAATCAATATCATCATATAACAAATTGCTGTCAACAACGGTTTCAAAAATAAGCCATGGACCAGGTCTAAACAAATTCAAGAAATGATTGCGTCCGGACATTGTCATATCTTGATGAACCTACCAATAATATCGCTTGATTTTTAAAAAAAGGATGCTTGTGCTTACAGAAAAAATAATAATTCAATGAAAACGAATTAAAGATAACTTCAATGTCGGATAGATCAGGGGTATATAAGTTGACTTGTGACTTTTGCCCAAAACGTTATATTGGCCAAACGGGTAGAACTTTTTCCCAAACAAATAAAGAGAATAGAAGTAGTTTCTTGAATGGAAAGATCAATCCCACAATTGCAAACCATATTTTAGCAGAAGGACATGAGTTCAATCACGACTATGGCGTGTTACATTTGAAAGGAATAAGTTTGAAACTCAATCTTTTAGAATGTTTATAAATAAACAGATTCAGGAATTCGGGTCATATACTGAATGACTGAATAGAATTGAATAACTCCCCGTTACTGAATATCTTTTCAAATGTGGAAACTGGTAATTAACTGATACATTTACTCAAATAATTTCATTCATAACTTGTTTATTTAAACAAGTTTGTGAAATGTATCTTCTTTTCTTTATATGAAGCATTGAATATGTAGTTTTTAGTTAGTTAGTATAGTTATACCTGTTCTACAAAGGACACTTTGTCCTTGTCCTTCTTGAAATTTAACTTGACATTATTTTTCATTGCTCTATTCAAAACTTCTTTGATTGTTGGAAAAGAAAGTTTTTGGCTTTCTACTACTCCATCTGATACAAAAAAAGGAATGAGAGAATCCAAAGAAAGGAAGGAAGTAATCAATTTGAAAATAAGTAACTCTATACATGGATGTGTAGATGTAGATTTAAATCCAAATTGTTTTCTGAAGTAATTTTGTTCATTCATACCTCATAAAAGATATTTAGTAAATGTGAAATTACTCTCGTATAAATCCTTCCCTTAGTTTAATTGCGTTGTAATTTTTCGTAATTAGTAAATCAAAGTTTAACTGTTTGAAAAGTGCAGTAAAGAATAAATTATTGACTTTTCATTGATATTGTTTTTTAATTATGCTTATGTATCAAGCTATTTTGCAAAAAGTAGAAATAAAGTGAAATATTTATTTGTTTTTAAAAACTGTATCAACTTTGCATCATTTTTGGCATAATTTTTTCTGGTGTTTTAAATTTTTGCGAAATAAGTTGTATTTAGAATTGCAATTGGTAATAAAAATGCGTTGGAAAGATAAGTTAAGCATAAAGCACTAACTTTGTTGAGGTTTGGCTGAATTTGAGAAATCGGCAAATGTCAAATTTTCGAAAAACTGTAAAAAAACTAAATTTGTACTAGAGAGCTAAAAATTGGTATATGAGTAAAAAATGAGAAGAATGGCTATCTTGATATCCTCTTGAATTTCAGATTTATCAGATGCTTTCAGATATATTTCCAATTTTTGTTTCCAAATTGACCAATTTTGTCATATTCAGTTAACGGGCTCGGGGGTTTGTAATAAAGACGTCATTTTGACTTCACCAAATGCCAAATGATTTTTTTTAATACTTTTCTTGAATTATGGGTATGAGTAGCTACTTCTGACACAATTTATAAGCCTTTTAAAACATCAACAAACGGGAACAAACTTTATTAACTTTTAGTATTATATTTTTGATTTCTGTAACCTTTTTTAAAATATATAATATACTGTACGATATATGTTTTCGAGTGAGTTTTTGCACCAGAGAGTATCAGAAGGAAACGTCAGTTATTTTCAAAGAATAAAGTTGTCAAATTTCATGATCAGACAAACTACATTCATCATGAAGAATTTATTTCAAGCAGTATCATGTCATTTATGTATCATGTCTATTGGTATCATGCAGAGCACCAGAAGTTTATAATATATACGTATTCTCCTTGCACATGCCAGTTATGGGTTTTACTAATGGGAGGAAAACTCCACGACTATAAATAATTTCCTCTGACTTGAATTATTTTATGAAAAATTAAGTAATCAAAATTAAATTCCTCCTACAACTCCGATGAGATAATATTAAATGAGTTAATTATACAGCGTGCGCAAGAACCGAGAGTATAAATAGAACTCGGAATTTCACGTGGGCCAAAGTTTTATAATAAATATCACATGCTTTTGTTTGGATGAACATTACGCAAGCGATTAGCATGGTTACTAACCGGGGGTTCGGATCAAGGGAAATAGTTTTGGAAGTTAATCACTACTGGAAATTTACTTGATGCGGGAACGAAACATGTACACAGGAGAATCAATTCATATAACAAAATTTATATGATGGAATTGGCCGATACTTGATGAAAATCCATAACGTATTCAAAAATACACTGTAAATAGACGCCCGAAGAAGCCACTGTATGGCGAAACACTTGTTACGTTTAGTGAAAATCTCACAATAAAGTGTTTTTTTTGAATAACTGAATTTAATTAACTCATATTATACAGAAGTACGAGAATGTACTGAAAAATTCTTAGTCTTCTATACAAGCAAACACAATATAATAAGCGTTTCTTATCTTTAAATTAAAAAATGAATATAGTTCAAAAAACTAAAGAACACGCTTTCAAAGAACATCGAACTGAAAACTGAAATATAATTTTTAAAGAATAAGCTTGAAACAATAACGAACGAAAAATATAATATTATTGTGAAAACAGCGACGGGCGCTGGATACCTATACAAAAAATATGGCACAAAGTGCCAATGCTTTATTCTATAATACTAGTATTTTTCGTTCGTTATTGTTTCAAGCTTATTGAATTTTTTTTTTCAACTTTTTAGTTCGATGTTCTCTGAAAGCATGTTTTTTAGATTTTTAAACTATATTTATTTTATCTAAAATTTGGGATCCATCAGCCGTATATTGTTTAGAAAAATTACCACTGATATTTTCCGATTCTGGAGAGGGAACCTGAAAATTAGCTATCAAGCCCAAGGCAGCGGGCGCGCAAGGGAGGGTTACAAATAATGCAGTAGGCACGCGTGTTGATAAAAAAATACTTTTTTTCAAATGAAGAACCCATATTCCCCTTTTTAACTCACAATGTAAACTCATATATCGGATTCATATACATATCAATCACGTGATCTGCCGTTTCCGGCTCCCCATACTCACACGGGCAGGGAACCTCCGGGCCCAGGTTAAATCACGCCAGGTATCCCGGGAAATTCCCATGCCCCGTGAGAAGCTGGATCACCTTTCGCGACAGATCCAATGATTCATTCCCCTTGCCATCCCCTCTTGATGCTCTCTTTTATGCGCTTTCTCTCATCCAATTCATTGTGTATTTGCCTCACGTTTAACGAGACCTGCCTCTTTATTCATGCCCTTATGGTTTTCTTCATGAGCCTTCACATTTCCCATATTGCCGGCTACGTGTCCTCTCCTCTATATGATTTGGGTACGTATACTCCCCTTTCTCTCCTTTCCTCAATCATCCTCTGTATCCTTGCTATTCTTTTATTCACCACTCTTCCTACTTTCACTCGTTCTACAGCCATAGCAGAGTTACTAACTATTTTCAAATTCTCCTCCATACTCCACTCCGCTCTATCGCCATTGACTCTGCTTCATTCACGTCCAGGTGATCCTTTCATTCCCTGTGGTCCATTCATTCCCTCTCCTTTTATACGCCCATCCTATTCCCATTCTTTCTTCCTCCATTATCGCTCCGGCGTCCACGGATAAGTCACTCATTTCCTCTCCCTTCATCTCCTCCAGCAACCCCTCTTGCATCCAGGGGAAAATTTTGTCTTCTCGATTCACTCTGTCTTCTATCTTCCTTATTCCATTCACTCTCCATTCATGATATCTGGCCCATCCTTCAATTCGGCGCCATTCCGGTGATGATGCTGAGTGCCGCTGTTGGCGTCGTTCTGTATGCTCCACATGAAGCTAATAGAAACGGCCTAAGCCGCACTCAGTTGTCTGTTCACCCTACTATAATGTGCCCTTTCCCCCCACCGGGCTGACAGAAAGCATGTGCTCTGCTGTTTCATCATTTTCGAAACAGAGGCGACACACATTGTCTTCCGACAATCCGAGTCTACGCATATGATGATTGAAATGACAGTGACCTGTTAAAGGCCTGTTAAACATCGTAGTTTATCCCTACTGTAGTCCAACAACTGTTTGGTATCAAGTTTCGAGTGAGCTAATTCTAGAAGATTCTGCCAGAAGTCCATAAATCTTCTTGCCATCCAAGTTTTCAATTTTTGTTTGGCAAAACCTAAAGCGATGCCAATGACAGGTTCTGGTTCGATGAAGATGCTTGCAGCAGCCTCCTTTGCAAGGGAGTCAGCAGCCTCAATGCCTTCCAGGCCAGTATGGCCAGGAATACAGACCAGAGACAATGTGTTACGTCTTCTTGTCGAGGAGAGCCGTTTATGGTAATTTGCTACTGATTTAGACGTTGCTCTGTAGGAGCCAAGAGCTTCCAACACCGCATGACTGTCCGAGAATACTTTTATTGACTTGTGTATGAGGTTGGATTCTACCAATCTCTCCGCACACGATTCAACAGCGTAAATTTCCGCTTGAAATACAGTCGCATAGGTTCCTAGGCAGGGTGATATCTCTGTATGCAGTCCAGCTAGCCTCTCTCTCCAGAAAAATGTGGAGATGAGGATCTCCATGGTCGCTGACGGTGTGGTACTGATGGCACCACTGATGACTGGACAAACCTGTCTCTATAAGCCAGAGAGCTTCGCTTGGGCAGTTTTCTGTAAAGCCTTCGGCCACCAAGCAATTGCACCATAAGTGATCATTGGTCTGACAATCATCACATAAATTCAATGGATTTATTTGGGTCCTAAACCACAAGTTTTACCAAAACTACAAATACTTCGACATGTCTATAGGTAGGATTGAAACCTCTGACGTGAAATAGAGGCTCTTCCTGATGAGTCATCAGAAGATAAGTCTTCAGAATACAAGTCATCTCTTGAGGAGTCATCAACTTCATCATCTAAATGCGGGTTCTTCGATTCTGATGGGGGAAGAGTATTTCAATCATGTAAAGCTGAAGGTTGATTCCTACAAAATCAAAAACCACATCATTGCTTGCTTCTACAATTACATCGGGAATAGTACGGAGAGTTCTCAGAAAAAAGTGCATCGAAGGAAAAATCCAACCCTCTTCACCATGATCAAGTCGACATGCCGAGACGTTGTGTTTAATCCTGGATTGAGATTTTGAGGTCAAGAGGGACAACGAAAAGACAGATATGTCTTGAAGGGCACTTAGTACGGTTCGTCGCTTTTTAGTATGATGTTTATCTGGATGACCCTTCAATGTGCCAGGACTACTCCAGCAATAATGGCCTAATCGTTTTATACAGTTTTTTACTTTGATGCTTTCCAGTTGCGGTCGAAGCAAGTACAGTTGAGATATGAACCGGTCGGTATTCAGTTTAGGGTTTTTATTGAATTAAGAAAGACGAACAAGAGTCTGATTAAGAAATAACGGTTTTTATGGACAATATATCAATTATTAATTATTACGTTTCATTAATTTCTGACTGTGTGAATCATAAATATGTGATTCTAATTTGATTGGTACTTGGTGAAACTCTTGGAGACAACTTGGACGAATAAAAAGTTGAGCCACTCTGAGGTTCGGTTGTAGAAAATCTGTGCTTTCTCTGTTAGAAATTCTAATCTACGAAAGCATAGAAATTGATCAACATCGCCAGAAGTTGCAGTGTCTTGAAGCATGACTAAAACAAGGTTATGTACAGAAAAGACACCATAGGCCGCTGTATCGTCAGATTCTCATTGATAATATTCACTAGACTGCTTCGCCTCTTGGAGCGCGTGTCAGTTTCAAAAAATTATCCGTAACGTAACGAAGATCATGTAACGTTACAGCTACTGGAGACGAAGTACTGATGCATGTTATCCGTAACCACTTCGATTCGCGTAAATGTAAAAAGTCAAATCATAATTTGTTGGTTTTAGTCATAGTATTGTATCATCTCTCAACGAAACGAATATGTTCGGTGTTACGTTTCGGGACATTACCTAATATTCATATCATATCTGACCTTGAACATAGCCGCGAACATGTTACGTTACGGTTAGTGGAAACGGGGTACTGATGTATGTTATCCGTAACCAATCAACTCGCGTACCTGTGAAAAGTTAAACCACCATTTGTAAGTTTCAGGCATCGCATAAAAAAGAACTGTTAGGTTACGCACTGAGATAAAATGGCAAGATTATATGTAAATCGCGTATCTCTGCCTGTTGCATGCGGCGTTGTTCCGTTGTTTCAGTTACGTTGTGAGATTATTGACACGGCCAAAACTCATAATGCTTCCTAAACGTCTTGTATCAACTCCTAACAAAATTAATATATTCGATATAACATTTCAGGACATAACCTCATATTCATATCTTATCTGACCTAGAAGTGCTAATGCATGTTATCCGTAACCACTTTGAGATGCGTAACCGTTACGAACCGAACCACCATTTGTCGCTTTTTGATTTTTGCATCAAACGACTGCGTGTCATATCGTAACTGATCAAACATGTTCCGTGTTGTTTCGGGACATTACCACATCACATCTGACTTCGCGTATCCATTTGTAACAAACGACATGTAACGTAACCACTAACATGTCACGATACGGTTATTTTAGACGAAGTGCTGATGCATGTTATCCGTAACCGTTACGAGCCGACCCACCATTTTCCGCTTTTCAATTGTTGCATCAAATGACTGCGTGCCATGTCGCAACGGAATAAACATGCTCCTTGTTGTTTTGGGACGTTACATCATATCCTATCTAACCTTGAAGGTGGGTATTCATTTGTAACAAATGACCAGCAACGTAACGATGAAAATGTTACGTTACGGTTGGGAGAGATGGAGTACTGTTGCAAGTTATCCATTACCACTTCGACATGCGTAACCGTTACGAGCCGAACTACCATTTGTCGCTTTTTGATTGTTGCATCAAACGACTGCGTGTCATATCGCAACTGATTAAACATGTTTTTTGTTATTTCGGGACATTATCACATCACACATGACCTTGCGTATCCATTTGTAACAAATGACCTGTAGCGTAACCGCTAACATGTTACGTTACGGTTAGTGGATACAAAGTACTGATGCATGTTATCCGTAATCGTTACGAGCCGACCCACCATTTGTCACTTTTCAATTATTGCATCAAACGACTGCGTGCCATGTTGCAATGAAACAAACATGCTCCTTGTTGTTTTGAGACATTACATCATATCCTATCTAACCTTGAAGGTGGGTATTCATTTGTAACAAATAACCTGCAACGTAACGTGAACATGTTAGTGTTAGTGAAGACGGATTACTGATTCATATTATCCGTGACCACTTTGACATGAGTAACCGTTACAAGCCAAACCACCAGTTGTCGCTTTTTCATTGTTGCATCAAACGGCTACGTGTCATATCGTAACGGTTCAAGCATGTCCCATGTTACTACATCACATCTGACCTTCAGTATCCATTCGTAACAAATAACCTGAAACGTAACCGCTAACATATTACGTTACGGTTAGTGGAGAAGAAGTACTGATGCATGTTATCCGTAACCATTACGAGCCGAACCACCATTTGTCGCTTCTCAATTGTTGCAAACTAACCATGTTAGCGGTCATTTTCTCCTAATAATATAGAACAATAGCTTTGGAAGTCACTGATAGCAATGAGAGATCTTTCTCGAATGTATTTTATGCTTATGTATCTCTTCCCTCTTAGGGTATGAGAGAAAATCCTGAAATACTAGTCGTAAAGCTAGACGTTAGCGATAATATTGACGCACAGCCAGTATCCGGAGATAGCGTTGACATAAACCCAAACACCGGAAAAAAATGTATATTTATCCTACGTGCGCGCGGATAAAAAGTACGCAGACGTGGCTGAGAGTGATCAAAGAGGCGTCACGACGCCAATGCGGTCGGCTATTCGCGACGTCCGATTCGATATCTCCCAAGATAGTGCGAGCGATTCGGTGCGATCTTGTGTTACGTGATAGAAAAGTGTTGTGATCTGTCATTCTTGATGCAATTCGAGTCTACCAGACTAACATGGCATTATTACTACGTATAAAATATAGTAGGTTTTCAGCTCCTGAATAATAATTGATACTTGATGAAAATACATGATGATGTTCACAAAACAGTAACACGTGTTCAGCAGGCGTGTTCAAATCTGTGAAGTAGTTATTGCATAGTGAAACACGTGTTGCCGTTTTGTGAACTGCTCAGAGAAAATCTCATATTAAGGTAGAAATTGATTTAAAAATATTATAGAACTGACCGATACTTGAATATTATTTGGAGTTGTATCCCAACACCAAACCGTTATTTTTAACACCTCGACACGTGTTTCAATCATCAAGTGATCCTCTTCAAGAGGAAGAATAAACTTTTAATTGATTGAAACACGTGTCGAGGTATAAAAAATAACGGTTTGGCGTAGTAATATTCGTTACTACATAAAAGGTTCCAAACAGTGCCTCACAATTGACCGATACTTGATGAAAATCCGTTATTACGGATTCAAAAACACACTTCAATGTGAGATTTCCACTGGAAAGTTCACAAAATTGCGACACGTGTTTCACTATACAATAATGTGACGCCCGAAGATGATATACAGAGTGTTCCTTAAACACATGCTAATATTTAAGGAGGTAATTCTTAGACCCATTTCAAGAAAAAAACTTCCTATGAACGTATGTCCTAAACGCCTTAACTTTTGAGATACAGGGTGGCAAAGTTTTCAAAAATAATCAGTTTTTTAATAATAACTGAGATAATTTTGTAGACATCTTTGGCATATTTGGTACATATGTTCCATGCCTCAAGGCGCATTTTCTGATGTACACAAATTTGTATTTTTCCAAACAGTGGCATCCCTACGGGTTTCGCATTGAATATTTTTGGGGAAAAAGTACTACGCCAATGCTTTCTTTTCAAAATAAAATAATTTTTAAAATCCTCATTTATTTTTGAGAAAATTTGATCTCCTGGTATTTCTTTGTCCGACGCATGATTTTCACTCAAAAAAATAAAAATCGACAGAAAGCAAATCAAGAAATTAGATCAATTCTAAAATGAATGAGAATCTGAAAATTGCTTCATAACGCATTACCAATTCCCTAATAATATTTGAAAACATAATCTGCAAAAAAATAAATTTTTCACAAAAACGAGTTTTATTTTATTTTGTGACAGTAAGTCTAAACGAATAGCACAAATTTGTTAATTAGTAATAATACCAAAACTGATTATAAAAATTGTTGGAAGTGGCCACCTGCACTTAGTATGTATGCTTCCGCCCTTCTACGCATGGAATTACGCACCCGTTCAAATATTCCCGGCGTATTTCGTATAGTTTCACATGAGGCAACTATTCGCTCTCTTAAATCTTCTAAAGTATTAACGGGAGTTTTATACACAAGAGTTTTAAGGTGACCCCATAAAAAAAATCTAAACTGTTGAGATCGGGGGATCTTGCTGGCCATTGCTGAGGTCCTCCGCGACCTATCCAACGATTAGGATAAACTGTATTTGAATGGTTTCGAACAATTACATTGAAATGAGCAGGGGCGCCATCGTGCATGTACCATATTCGATTCCTCAACGCAAGTGGCACATCTTCCAATAACCCAGGTAAGTCTTCTTCGAGAAAGTGTAAATAAGAACGACCATCAAGGCGTCCTGGTAGAAAAAATGGGCCTATTAGATGATCACCTATAATTCGGTTATTGCATGGGGATTTTCTTCAGCCATCGCATGATTGTTATGGAAATTTTGAATGGCATTCCGAGAAAAAATTTGCTTCGTCTGTGAACAAAATTTGTGTCTCAAACTGCGGATTTAGTGCAATACTTTGTAGATACCACTGACTGAAGTTCACATGCTGTGGAAAATCTCTGGGGAGTAATGCCTGCACTATTGAAATATGGTATGGGTATAACAAAAAATTAACCAAAATACACCAAACAATTTGATGACAAATATCCAGAGTTCTAGCGATCTTCCTCGTACTCGTCTCAGGATGTTCCTCAATTTCTTGCAGCACCGCTTCCTCAATTTCAGGAGTTCTTACTACACGAGGTCTACCTTCCGGAGTCCCTTTCTTGAAACTACCAGTTTCCCCAAGTCGACGATGAATATTTGAAAAGGTTCGGCTATCTGGTAAGGCACGATTAGGATATCTTTCCTGATAAATGCGCCTGGCTTCTGTTGCATTACCATCGGCAAGGCCATATACGTAATGCATTCGCGCCATTTCCGCATTCGTATAATTTACCATATTTACTGATATTCAGAAAAACAGCAGACTACTAAAATAACTTCAATAACACTTCAAAATCAATCAAAACGCGCTGTGACAGTTTTTAACACCAACACCTTACTATAAACCAACATCAATATTAGCTACTGACGTTTGTACATACAGAGAATTCGTTTTTTATTGCTATGGTGGGTGCTAAATATGCCAAATATGCTGAAGATGTCTACAAAATTATCTCAGTTATTATTAAAAAACTGATTATTTTCGAAAACTTTGCCACCCTGTATCTCAAAAGTTAAGGCGTTTAGGACATACGTCCATAGGACGTTTTTTCCTTAAAATAGGCCTAAGAATTACGTCCTTGAATATTAGCATGTGTTCAAGAAACACCCTGTATATATATATATATATATATATATATATATATATATATGCATATATATATATATATATATATATATATATATATATATATATATATATATATATATATATGCATATCATAGTGTCTAAAATTAAGGATGAATTAAAAACATTGAATTTACTTATGGGGTATCTATACTCAATAAAAATCAAATATTTAGAAGTTGCTGAAGAGCTAATTTCCACCACGATATCGATGGTGTCCCACTTGAATAACTAAACAGAAATATTCTTACTAAACATAACTAAAATTTTGAAGAATTTTTCAAAACTGTGATTAGGAATCGATGTCAGCTGGTTGTTAAATGCTGCATTTTATTCTTGGTGGCAGCAAATATATATTAGCAAAAGCAATTTGATTTTATAACAGTTATATTAGTGTTTTTGAATTGTAGTAAATATACCATGCTATAAAATAGTTGGGAAATTTTCATTGAAGTGACAGTATGGTAATAAAAATAAAATAGTATCTGAAAGCATTCTAATAAAATAATTTCATTGAAGCTACAGGAAACATTTATAAAATGAGCTTGAAATAGTTTTATAACTATCATGAATATCTCACAGAAAAGTGTTATAAAACTGCTACATAACAATTTACTTTTATAGGAAAATAAGTTTTATAAGTTAGTTTCATAAACGTTTCTATGACAAATTTATAAAACACTTTTTTGCCTATAACTGTATTGTGTTCACTGATCATCTAATATAATCAATTAGCATTTTGGAAGTAATTATAAAATACTATTAAAATAAAACTGTTGCAACACCGTGGAATTATAAAACAACTTTGCTGGTTGAGTGGAGTGACACCAACCTTTATGTTTCCGGAAAACACATACCAAACATCCAGAAAAAATTAACGTGTGGGCAGGAATAATGGGGAACCATATTGAAGGACCTCTATTTATTGATGAAAATCTAACAGGGGAACTGAATTTGAATATGCTGGAAACTACTGTTGACCCTCTCATCACTGAAATCGTCGAAGCGAATCCTAATGAATTCGATTAATGAATTCGATATCGATATTGTATTCCAACAAGATGGAGCACCAGATAAGTAAGAAACTATTTGGATACCTACTACTTTTCCCGGTCGTTAGATTGGCCGTCGAGGTCCTACAGAATGGCCAGCCTGCTCGCCAGATTTGACATATTTGGACTTTTTTTATTGGGCTATTTGAAACCAAAGGTGCCGTATATCCAGTATTGGATGTACGGCAGAGAATAATAAATATTTGTAGAGATACTGACGTTACTGTGTTCGAAAATGTTCGGTGTGAAATATCGGATAGGCTGTTCATGTGTCAGAAGTTCAAGGCAACCGTTTAGAGCATCTTCTGAACTGATCTCAAGCTCATTACCTCATATTATGTAGTTAAATGTCAATGTATTCAGGCAATTATTGAAAATTCCGCCATTTTGTAGTAGTTGTAGATATTGACTTTATATTCTAGGGTTGTGAAGCATTTGCCAGGAGCCTCATAAAGATGTATCACAAGATAGCACCCAGTCGCCATCTTAAAGTTTCCTCTGTCAATTTCACTTCAAAAAAAAGTATTCTTGCATTAATTTCATTATCCCAAATTTCAATTCTTTGAGCTGACTCGTTCAAAAAATAAAAGGAGAGGACATTAAAGAAAAGCACTGTATTGTTTGTGTATTTCTCTAATTTCTAAGTTGTGTAAAATGAAACCTTCCACGATCCCGAATCATTGAAAGAAGAAAGTAGTTTCATTTATTGTCGATGGGTAAAAAGTACGACGTCTACGCCAACGTAACCGCAGATGGCTAGACACACAACATGTAATCGGAAACAATATCCTCAGCAAGAGACGTAACCCCAGCATCGCTGTTTTCCGCAGTCATCAAAGCCCACAAACAATTTTCCAAGGCATCTTAAACGTTTGAAATTACAGATCTCTCCGTCAGGCCCGCACGATCAAAAATACCCCGCGTAGTTGCCAACTTTAACATCTGGCGAAGAACGGTCGCCAAGATAGTGAGAAATTATTTTTATATTCTTGAATAACGCACAGTGATTATGAGTTTGTGTCTGTCGTTCAGTTTGAAAATGACTCGGAAAAAAGAATACGCGCTACGGATTCTGGGAAATGTAAATTCAGTGGACGGTAATTTGGAAAATTTCATTTTGAAACATGAGTACGTGAGTGCCAAAAGAGTTTTTGGTTTGGAACCGTCATCAGTTTCGAAGGTTTTTTGAAACACTTTTTTCGAGTTCTTTTCATAAACAACAAATATGTTGTGTACAAATAACAAATTGGCAGTTCGTCAGTGAGAACAACCATATACGTTCGTTTTTACCATTTATCAATTTGTCCATTTAGAAGTTTCATAAATCTTCCATAAAAAAAAAACATCAGAAACTGTATCAGATCACACAATTTCAAAAATGGGTGATATCAAGGTAATTTTCAGAGAAAATTGATTTTGCATGAATGGAATCATAGAGACGATCCAATTACAGACTGTTGCAACTTTTTTTTCATTGACTCATTTACTGTGGCTTTCCAGCTTTATTTATCAAATTTTCCACCAACTACATATCCTCATCGTAAAAGTTCATTCCAGTCGAATTCTGAAAGATATACCTACGTGTTAATTTCTTTTCTTATAGTAAATCACTTCTATTCAATAATGTTGTTCTGTGTTTTTTTCTGGTGATTGATTTTTGTTATATATTGTTCTTTAATATGAAGTACTTCGCTTTATTACATCTTTTATTCGGTCTCACTATTTCCTGTGTCCCATGATTGTCCTAATATTCAGAAAAAGTTTTCCCATTTTTTTAAAATTGTTGTTGTTTGTGTGATAACAGGTGAGTCAATGTTTATACAGTTGATTCCCTGAATGGAATCATTATTGATTTCTATGCTCATTTATTTGATCTACTGGCAGTTCTTATAGGTAGTTACGATTAGTCAGTCATGTACGGTTTTAATGAAATAAATACACTGTCTAATTTCCACTATTTTATTTTTACGATCGGTTTCGGTTTTTATCCTATTATCAAGTAAACAACTCATTAATTACATAAATCATACATTAGTTTAAAAACTGAAGTGAAAGCGACATATATATATATATATATATATATATATATATATATATATATATATATATATATATATATATATATATATATATATATATATATATATATATATATATATGTTGAAATTATATATATATATATATATATATATATATATATGTTGAAAATATATATATATATATATATATATATATATATATATATATATATATATATAGTTCTGTTATACATTTTTTCTTTCTCTAAGTTGAGTTATTCCTTGTCTAAATTCGTTACCTTGATTCTGTGAAAGAAAACAAATAGTATGTGTTATGTGACTTCTCATATCAATAATTTTTATTTTACATATTTTTTGAAAACTTTTATTGCCCACTACAAACATTTAATAAAAGATAAGACAAATAAAATCTTAGTGGCGCCACTTTCCACTATTTCAAGTCATATCTTTTAGAATCTTTAGAAAAATTGTAATTCTTGTTAAAGTTTCAACAACAATAAAAACTTATTTTTAAAGAGAAGAATAATAAAATCTCAGTGGCACCACTTTCAAGTCATATATATCTTTTAGAATGAAGTCAAATATTTATATGTAGCCACAATAATTTTTCCGTTATCAGAAATTCCTGTTCTTGTTTTGTTCATATATTTTTCCGTTAATAATATAATCAATAATTTCAAATAAACTCTTTCAACCACTTTTACATTTTTTTTTATTTGTAATAGTTACAATATTTCATTGTTGGTGAGATTGACATAAAAATAACCTTCAGGGAATGCAACTTGAATAATAATAATAATATAAACACTGACATCGTCCACTTCGTTACAAATTATAAGTGTTTCAATCAAGATCATACAGTGTCATCCCCAAAATATGCACCATATGGGAAACTTATTTATTAAGGGTTTTTCGACAAAAAGTTATTCCTGATAAAAGTTTGTGCATCCCCTAAAAGTAAACAGGCACCAACAAAATACAGTGAAATACACGTAATATAAGAGGAGCCTTCAAATATTTGGTTTTGAGATAGGAGTAAAGTACTCTTATTTTGGAAAATCTCGTAAAATGTTACTGAAAAAAGTTGAAAAATACATCTAGATTTGAAGTCATGGCTATCTTAGTGAAGTTTTATTTTTTTACATTTTTTTTTAAATGGGGACTACGAAAAACAATTTTTGCTTAAACGATAAATAGACAGCATCCTGTATACGACAGTTTATTTTAAAACCTGTAATATTACAAATTACACAACTATGGTGTTAACCACGGCAAATTTTTGTGAAGAGTGAAATAATTTTCAAAGTTTTTGGTGCAGAGTTATTTTTATTTTTTGTTTACACCAAAAATTACCCAAAATAAACAGTATTGTAACAAGAACTTAATATTCAATAATATCAAATCACAAAACATCAAAATAAAATTGATATTTTGGAACAAACTCATTGATTTTCCTGGAGAATATTTTGGAGAATTATTTTGGACAAGAAAATCTCCAGAAAATCAATGAGTTTGTTTCGAAATACCAATTTCATTTTAATGTTTTGTGATTTGATATTATTGAATATTGAGTTCTTGTTACAATACTGTATAATTTTGAGTAACTTTCGTTGTTAACAAAAAATAAAAATAACTTTGCACCAAAAACTTTGAAAATTATTTTACTCTTCAAATAAATTAACCGTGGTTGACATCATAGTTGTGTGATTCTTAATATTACAAGCCTCTGAAATAAACCGTCGTATACAAAATGATGTCTATTTATCGTTTTGCCAATTATTTTTTCGTAGTCCCTATTAAAAAAATCAGTAAAAAAATAAAACTGCACTTAGATGGCCATACCTCAAATCTAGATGTATTTTTGAATGCTGAACAACTTTTCTCAATAACATTTCTTGAAATTTTTCAAAATAAGAGTACTTTACTCTTGTCTCAATATCAAATATTCGAAGGCTCCTCGTATATCATGTGTGTTTTACTGTATTGTGTTGGTGCATGTTCAGTTTAAGGAGATGCACAAACTTTCATCAAGAATAACTTTTTGTCGAAAAACCCTTAATAAATAAGTTTCCCATATGGTGCATACTTTGGAGATGACACTGTATAACCACAACAAACAAAAACCCAGCCAAATCTAAAATATCGGCTTGTCAATTTCAAAACTCGCAAGCAAGTGTTAACACTAATGGAGAATATAAGAGGTATCAATATCCACCAACAAAATTTCCCAATTCCTAAGACGTAACAAATGTGGCAACGCCGCTACGCAATGTAAACCTAGGAGGCCGTGCACATGTGTTGCCACATGGGCTAAAATTATACGGCAGGGGTGGTGGGGACCGCCTGCCAGGCTCCCAGATCCCAGATGTATTTTAGGAAAAGACAAATTTGGATAGAGGGGTAGTCCACCAATCGAGTGCAAGGCACCATTTTTAGAAACTCAGCTACCTAAGAGGCGACAAGATGGGAGGTGAAGTCAGTTCTAGTTGCAGAGCCGTCAAGTGTGGTACCAAGGACGAGAATCGAAGTCCCTCAGGTTCCGTACTTCCTTACTATCCCATAGTGATTTCGACATATGGAATGTAAAGAAGTATGGAGCATCGATGGCTTCTTATCATCACGTTTGGAAAGTGGACCTGTGCGCGTTCCTTGCGGAATACCTGAGACGGAAAGTGAACGTACAGTGTCGCCGGTGTTCTGTTACGTATGTGCGATGGGGGGGTTCTAAAACACGAGTGTATAGGATAGGAAACTTATGATAGATGCTCGTATAGTATATTACAGTTGTGTATATATATTTTCTACGCTCCAGTGAAAGGTATCATTGTGTAATTTCTCTATAGAAAATAAAAACGCCGATCACCCTGTGGCAATGGATTGGATTGACTTCATTTGAGAACATGGTATGGGCTATTGAAAGGGGAGATTAATTACTCCTGGATCAATATTGTTATTTAGACAGCAAATAAGATATTTTTATCAAATTCCGTTAAACTCTAGAATATAATTTGAGCCTCCGCTAAATTCAATATAAGGAACATCACATTTTCCCTTCTTATATTACTTGAAAAAATCGATATGATATTTTTTATATTAACAAAACTCAAAACTCAAAACCTTTGGGCCAACAGAGTGATTTTTATAGTTTTGAAATATGGTATTTGTAAATTTCATGGCATTTTGATTTGTTCCGATTTTAGTACAAACCATTTACAGTATACTGTTAAAAATGCAATCAGACATAATTGATCAACTATCAGAATAACACCGATTGTTTCATGGAACTAAATCAATCATTGAACAAAATGAGGAAATAATCTATGTTAACATATTACAACAGTACTTTCTTTATAACCTGTAAACGATATATTCTTCAGCTATTACGTAATACTAAATGATGAAAGTTATAAGGAGTTTGTAGAAAATGTATTCGCAAAGATGTGGTTATATTTCAAGAGGTAAACTGTTTTGGGTGGTTTTCGGGTTTTGCTGTGGTCTTCTTTGATTATAATCTCCAAACGTTTCGACTGCAACTGCGGCAGTCATCTTCAGTGGCGTGATCCAAGTAATCTCCTTGACGTGTCAACTGAAACTTGGAAACCATCCAAAACATTACCATTGAATCTACAACCCTAAGTGCTATCGATAGTATTTGTTTTTCTGTGGCTATTGAAGAAACCGTCAATTGTTACCGTTTCGTATTGAAATAAACAGTTAAAATGACCCATAACACAACTTTGAAACTTGCGTATTCCAAAACTAGCTGAGGTCTGTGTACAGGGTGACCTCTTGAGATGGCTCTCATATTTTCAACCGAAGTCAAATTATGAACGTAAACGGATACAGATCTGCACCTTTCGTAGTCACTTCGAGTGTTCCGCAGGGGACACACCGGGGCCCGTTGTCGTTTTCAGTTTTCATAAATGACTTGGAAGCTTGCTTTTAATATTCAATCAATCTTTTATATGCTGACGACCAGAAAATTTTCAGAAAAGTAATTACAATAAGAGACAGTCTGAAAATGCAACAATACCTAGAAGATTTCTTTGAATACTACAACCATAACAAGTTGAAACCTAATATGAGAAAATGTGCTTGTATTTCAGTCTTCAGAAATAACACTTCCATAAGTTTCCAATACACACTCGATAATAGAGGTTAACAGAGTTGACCGAATAAAACATCTGGTATATAATTCAACTCTAAAATAGGCTTCTATTACCATATCGAACAAGTTTTTGTAGGCTATATAGAGACTTCGGTAATAAAACAGCAATATAAATTGTTTATTATGTATTTGTTCACATCATGTTGAGCTTTGGGAACGTTATATCGAATCCACATTATAATTTCAATGATTCGAGGCTAGAAAAACTTTGAAACAAATTTGAAAGATTTCTCCACTCAATACTGTGATGATCTCGGTTTCCTCCGTCTTTATTTGATCTCCAGAATTTCAAAAACTATTTTCAATCATTCAATTTTTGTTTCATAATCAGTAGTAGATTAACACCTATTTATGTATTTGGTATCCATGGTTATTGATTGTTAGGAGATTTAATTGGGTTTCAACTGTTTGTATCCCAAATTGCAAATGAATAAATCACAGTTGATCAGATTCATAACTCTCTACCTCGAGGCAAATCACAGATAAGGAAATTCATAACTTTATAGTTGCGTTTTATTTATTTTCAATCATAAATGAACTATGAAAATTTTCTACGTCAAAATAAGTTCTAAACCGTCAAACCTGTTCATTGAAGTGACATTTCGTTTTTAAATATATTCTTTTCAACAAAAAACAAAGATGAAAACATGGACTTGAGAACTGAAAACGATTGTGTCTCACTAAAACGTTGTAATGTGGTGAAAAAAATTGATATTTATCAAAAGTGCCTCACCTAATTGGAAATTAGGGTAGTTTATAATTCGAGTAGGTTTATGTCTCACTAATTTGTGAACTTTTTCGTGGTGTAGTTGTTGAACGTTGGACTCAAGCGGCAGGGGTCCTGAGTTCAAGTCACTATTTTTTTTTCATTCAATTTTCTAACTATTTGAAGTTGAACGAGGAAACGAAAATGGAGAGTATTTTTCAATGGTTTTTAAGGTTGGTATTTTAGAATATTCCTGTTTTAAGTCATAGAAGAAGTATAGTACTCTACTCCCGAAAAATTATTATTACTGGCTTGAATAATTAACGACAAACTTCATTTTTACGAGTAATGGGCCACATTTCTCGCTCGTTGAATAATATACTATTACCTATATCTCTAGCTATATCTATTATTGGAATAACTAGTGAGGGTATCAATTGTGGATATATGTTATATACAATAATTTTAAGATGGATTATTATTACATATTGATATTTCACCATTGTTATGCTATGTATATATTTGCTTGGAATTCTGTTTATGTACGTTTTGAAAATGAACAGTTTGATTATAATGACCACTGAACATGTCTCTATTATATATATATATATATATATATATATATATATATATATATATATATATATATATATATATATATATATATATAAATAATTATTGTGGCAGGTCAAAATGGAAGAGGTCTAATCTCCACAATGAAAAAAAAACGAAAAAGAATTTGAAGTACAATCAATTTTAAAACCAAATGCTTCAAATTTTGAATTAATTAATACTGCTATTGATAATTCCAAACATTTGAATCGAGAAGACATAGTCATTCTATGGCCGCAATCAGTAAATGAGCAATTAGTAGATCATTTTCTTATGAAAGTACAACACACACGTCCTCTTATAATTACACAACCCTATGATTTTACAAACCGAAAAGAACTAAATTATGCCAAATACGAAGGAAACCTATCCTTATTCAAAGAAATACATAGTAGAGGAATTGATAAAAAGTGTATCTTCGATTGTAACTACGTATTAAGGAGATCAAATTTCGGAAAAGATGGTTATTATATAAACAAATCAGGTGTATTTCATGTAGGAAAAGGATTAGTGAATCATATAAATGACATATTTCAAGACTCTCAAGTAAGTCAAATTGAATCTTCAATTATTGCAATTCAGCCAGAAGCATCTGCTGAGGAAATATCCCCTCGGAACACTATTACACTGTACGATGAATTGTTGCAAAACTGTACTTTTGACGACGGAGTTTCTAAGAGTAATAGTAAGGAACCACAAAAGATAACTGATAATAATGAACATTTTTTATATCCAAGACTCTCTCAAATTACTCTGGACAATTAGCCGATGAAAAGCCCCAAATGAAGTCAATAAAAAAAGTAAAAATCTTACATCAGAATATACAAAGTATTAGGAACAAATTGAATTCACTTGAAATGGCTTTAAATGAACTACATATAGATATCGTCATGCTATCCGAACACTGGTTAAAGGAAGAAGAAGTTGCTTTTTATAATATAAATAACTATAAATTAGCTTGTTATTTTACTAGGAAAAATAAAATCCATGGTGGGGTTTGCATTTATATGAAAGGTGAGTATCTTTGGCAGCCATTTAATTTAACGAATCTCTGCATTGAAGAAGATTTTGAAATGAGTGTTTGCACTGTGTACGAGTTAAAATGTGTTGTGGCAGTGTTGTATCGAAATCCAGTAGGAAATTTAACAATTTTCAAAGATCATCTACATGATAGTCTTCAAAAAATTGAGGCAAATTTTTCTAAGTATCGAATAATAGTTGGAGGCGATTTTAACATTAATTTCATTGAGAAATCGACTATTTGTCGTGGGGTTGTTGATATTTTCTCAGCTTTTGGGTTGGAAAGGAATATTATAGAACCGACAAGAGGTCACTCCTGTATTGATAATATTTTTACAAATTTCGTTGTCGATAAAGCAGAAGTTAGAGATTTGCACCTATCCGATCACAAAGCACAATCGGTTGAATTCACAAATATTTTGGAAAGGGCGAATATCACTAGTAAATTAGTTTTCAACAAAAACAATGAAAATAAGCAACTATTTAAAAATTTTCTTTCTGCAGAAAATTGGGTTGCTTTAGATGAAATAACAGATTCCAATGAGTGCACTGATACATTTCTGAATATTTTTCAATATTACCACGAAATGAGCTTTCCGTTAATCAAGGTGAAGGGTGATAATTACCGGAGAAATAAAGAAACTATAGTCGATGTTAGCATTATAAAAGCCAAGACAGAAATTACCAACTTGAACCATTTAATAGAGTTGAAATTACCAAATAATGAAGAATTAAAAGAACAATTCAAATTAAAGAAATACGAGTATGAACAACTACTCATTAATAGGAAAAAGCAAGTGACGCTGAATAATATTCGCGAGTCGTCTAATAGACCAAAAGCTATCTGGGAGCACATCAACACCAATACAGGAAGGAAACCTAAAAAAAAGACAACTACGACGATATCTGCCGAAGAATTCAACAATTACTTTGTTAATATTGTAAATGAAATAATTAATGAAATCCCACCCTCGAAAGCTCATTTCTCGACATATCTAGGTAAATCCCCTACTACCGTAAATGGAAATTCACTTTTCATCTATCCTCCATCAGAAGAAGAAATAACTGATATAATAAAATCATTCAAGAATTCCAATTCAACTGACATCTACAACCACTCAGTGTGTATGTATAAAGAAAACTTAGATGCATTACTAAAGCCAATAACTCAGATAATAAATAATATATTAACAACTGGAATATTTCCGGATAAACTAAAAATAGCGAAAGTGATACCAATATTCAAATCAGGAGATACAACATCGATATCAAACCACAGACCAATTGCATTGGTCCCCATTTTGGGTAAAATTGCTGAAAAAATAATTGCAATACGAATAGCCTCATTTTTAGAACAAAATAATTTATTCACGAGTTCGCAGTTTGGATTTAGAAAGCGGAAAAGTACTGCTGGGGCAGTTTTTGAGCTAGCCAATTTCATAGGAGAGGGATTCGACGACAAAGTATCAACTTTGGCCGTATTTGTTGATCTGAGTAAAGCTTTCGATTGTGTCTCAAAAAATATTTTACTCGAAAAACTGGAATACTATGGTCTCAGAGGTATATCTCTTGATTTGATGCGATCTTATATGACAAATCGAACACAATCTGTGTACCATGACAATAAATTCAGTAGACAATCCCCAATAGAATATGGAGTACCACAAGGCAGTATTCTTGGACCCTTGCTGTTTCTTATATATATAAACGATTTGCCCTCTTCAATTAATATGAAGACTATCTTATATGCCGACGACACAACATTTTATACGAGTGTAAGACAAGGAGAGGAAACCACCGTTATCCAGGACATAACTGAGTCAGCTAATGATTGGTTCAACGCAAATAAATTACAAATCAATAAAGCGAAAACAGCTTCTATGATATTCTCAAACCAACTCAATGATGCTCAGTCATTAAAGTTTTTAGGAATCCACTTGGACAGCAACTTGTCGTGGAAAACTCACACAGACAATCTTTCGAGTAGGTTATATAAGGCCATTTATGCTATTAGACAAGTTAAAATTAATTTAGGTAGGGAAGCGGCTATCATGACATACCATTCACTATTTCATAATGTTATGACATATGGATTATTAAATTGGGGACACTCTATCTACTTACAGCCTATTTTTTTACTCCAAAAAAGAGCAATTAGAGCAATTGTAGGTTTAAACAGATTGGAAAGTTGTAAGCCGTGGTTTGTACAGCTAGGTATTTTGACGTTACCTTCATCAGTCATATATACTAACTTGGTATTCATAAAAAAAATATCAGCAACTATCAGACACTTAGTGATAATCATAATTATAATACAAGAAATAGAGACAACTTGCTGATTCCACAACATAAATTAGCAAGTACTAGTCGCAATTATCTAGGAATGAGACTGTTCAATGAATTAACTATTGAAATGAAAGATACACACCTGGAAATATTCAAAAAGAAACTGAAGAGTATTCTGTTGAGGAAAGCCTACTACGAAGTAAATGATTTCGAATTGTCCTAAGTTAATTTGAATTACAGTTCCTGTTATTTTTTCATTCTTTTGGTTAAATTTGTTTCAAATTATTACATAATACTCCTAACTCTTATTTATAAATATGACTTACAGATTTGTTAATAATCTATATGGATCTTAATATGTTTATGTTTCACTTTTAAATTTTGTTTCATATGTCATGTGTTAGTAATCATGTTGTAATTTTACAATGTAAATGCTTTATAATTTACAATTTTATATATGTCATATATGTGTATTTTATGTGACTTGTCCAGACACCATGGTGTACTTGTGACCAATAAAAAAACTAAACTAAACTAAACTATATATATATATGTGCAAGAAAGGAATTAGAAAAGAAAATATAACTACGGTGTTACGGAGTTATAGGTGACCCTGTTTCTATGAATGCAAGACTTTAAAAATGTTTTATATATATATATATATATATATATATATATATATATATATATATATATATATATATATATATATATATATATATATATATATATATATATATATATATAGTGGTTTGAAACTTTGGCCATTGAAGAAGCCCACAAGAAACCTTGAGTCTGGTTGAGATATGTTGACGACACCTTCATAATATGGAACCATGGGAATACTGAACTAGACGCCTTCCTGAAACACATCAACAGCGTGACCTTCCATCAATTTCACAATGGGGAAGAAAATCCACAACGAATTGCCATTCTTAGACGTTTTAGTGAAGAGGACCGACACTATGTGGGAAACATATGTATACCGAAAACCCACTCATACGGGACAGTATCTGAACCACGAATCCAACCACCATCAATCGACTAAAAGAGGAATCATCAAGACTCTATTAGATCGTGCTTTTGGGCTCTGTAATACGAAAGAAGTTCTCGAAAAGGAACTAGACATCATCAAAAATGATGTTCAACGGAATGGCTACTCCAAAGCGATGGTAGAAAAGACTTTGGCTAGAAGACAGCAGGAGCCTCGCAAGGAAGAGAAGCCGTCATAACCAGTGCTTGCACTTCCCTACATCATATGATTATCGGAGAGGATAAGAAGAATTGGTTCCAAGTACAACATCAGAACCTGCTTCAGATCCGGTAACACTATCCGTAGCAGCCTCACGAAAACCAGGCCACCAAACGCGGACTGCGATTCCAAGAATTGCATTTACCGGATACCCTGTGAGTGCGGAAAATCCTATATTGGTGAAACTAAGAGGCCATTGAATGTTCGCATTGCCAAGCACAAGAAACACACACAGCGAGGGGAAACCAGCAAATCAGGAATAGCAGACCATGTTTGGAACCATCAATACAACATCGAGTGGTCCCAAGCTGAGATCTTGCACAGAGAGGAACATTGGTTTAGGAGAAAATTCAAAAAAGCCGCATACATGTTGTCCAACAACGTATTCAGCCAAGCCAGCGTAGAAATACGCAACATATGGAAACCCATCATCAAGCGAAAAATGGCCATTTCCCGCCAAAACGGCCATCTCCCACGGAACCAGTGAAGCGGAAAATGAAAAGTGGGGATAAGTGAAAGTACTCGAACGACCTTTAAATAGTCATCTCTCGGAGGAATCAGTCCAGTCATCACCCGAAGACGATTGTAGATAATAACAATCGAAACGTCGTGAACTAACGTGACTTGGAATCTCTCCACTTTTTATTTTTATTTTCTTTTTTTCATTTCTTTATTTTTATTTATTCAATTGTTCTATTTTGACTTGAATTTTATTTCACTATTATTTCATTTCAGGTTTATTTTGGTTAATATAATTGTTATTTTTAGCTATTCATTTTCAATTCTTCTTTTTTAGTTGTTTCAGGGATTTCAAATCATTTTATATAGAAAACAATGGAAGTCCGAACTAGTGAAATTCGTAAGTGAGGTATCAATTAGTGAGGTATTAATTGTGAGTGATGCAGACGTATCTCTGTGAAGGTCAAATTGTAAATTGCCAGGAATACTGGGCGAAGTAGATGCATCTCTGAGAAACGGCCGTTTTGCTTAGAAATATGAGTTACGTCCAAACTGCTTTGGTTTTTGTTTCATTTTTGAGATACGTCTTATATGCACAATATGGACGAGATACGTCTTTTTGGCTTAGGAGGGCAATATCGTGAATACAATATAGTGGAATTTGTTAAACAAATTCTAATGACTTTCATATCTTTCTATAGTCCCAATTTCCAAAAACTTCACAAAAAATTGACTTCTGATCGATAAACATTTAAAAAGATATAAAAAATTGAAAATCACAAAAATAATCAACTGAAACCTGAATGCAGGGCTTGCAAAACTTTTCATTGGAACCCGAACACCAATTACCATAAAATCCATTTAAAAATCCCACATCCTGCAACAAAATTCCTTAGTTTTCCGCCGCATTATCGATAAGGGAATGCATCGACGCAAAAATGCAAAATGAAAATAAAGCCCTCGAATGACACAGCATAAATTACCAATCAAATTAGAGGCAGTCATACATGAAATTTCCAATTAAGAGTTTGTTCGCAGCTTACCCGGTGACACGGACGTAAGAAACTTTTTTAATATGATCGCCACTAACGCGAAATATTTTAACTGGATCGGAAAAACTTCCGAAGTCACAGGAGAGAGATCGCATTAGATACGCTTCATCTTGTCGGAGCAATTTCGAACATTCGCAGCGGTGCTTCGACAGCATGCAATTTTTCCTAACCGAAATATTACGACAAACAGAAAATGATAAATGAAGAGATGCTAGAAGGTCTGAAAAGTACGTAGGCTAACATACAGATGGAGATACTAGTATTGAATCCAAATGATTAAACAGGTCTGCGAAAAAAAAATTTTTGTCAGCTGCATGAGATATTTTTACTGAATTATATGTTTTAAAGTACGCTGATTTCAAAAGTGATGACAATTTTTTTCTATCACATAAGGATTTTTTGCAAATTCAAACACAAAAAATTGGTTAAAACACTCCTTTATTCAAAATTTTCAAATAATAAATATTTTTTTAAAGCAAACGAAACATTATTTTGATACATATACTTATTCATGTTCTTTATGGAACCTCTTCTTCTTTTCCTTTATACTTTGACGAGTCCTTTTCCGATTTCCATCTTCAGTTTCTCGCTTAAGCAGCCAACAGTAGTCAGCAAGCATAGTGACATCCCATCGCCCTTGGTACCTTCTCTCAATATCACGGACATCCTGGTGAAATCGCTCCCCCTGCTCTTCACTGTAAGCTCCCAGGGTTTTAGGAATATAGTCTATGTGAGAGTGTAAAAAATGGACCTTCAAGCTCATCTTGCAGCCTTGACCTTCATATGCTGCTAGCATCCGTTGCACAATGATTTTATAGTTAGGATCCTTAGTATTTCCCAAAAACTTTCGTACTACGTCCTTGAACGATACCCAAGCTTCTTTTTCCTACTCATTCATAGTTTCCACAAATGAAGGGTCCGTTTAAAGTTTTCTTATGTCGGGGCCGGTGAAAACTCCCTCTTTCAACTTTGCTTCTGATAGCTTCGGGAATTTTGTACATAAATATTTGAAACAGTCTCCATCCATCTACAAATTGTTTCATCAACCCCAATTTGATATGGAGAGGAGGCAACAAAACCTTTTCTGGTGGTACCAAGGTAGTGTTTATAACATTTTTCTCTCCAATCACTTTTTTCCAGTGCATAAGAAGCATGGATATTTGGTAAAACCTGCCTGCTGACCCAAAAGCATTGTCAGTATTTTGAAGTCCCCACAAATCATCCACTGATGCTCTTGATACTTGATTTTTTCCAGGATAATAGCCAAATCGGGTGAATCAATCTGAGCTTGATTCACCCGGAGGAGGCAATGTAGCTTCGTCCTCCAACTCACTAGGGTATTCATCCAAACAGGAAGGTGGCTGCGGGATAGATATCTCGAAGCTATGGGGCACTGGACGTATAGTTAGAGTCAAGATTAGGATGAGTTATGTTTCTTTTGTTTTTTGAATTGAATCCCTTTACGTCAACTGAGCAGAAGTAGCAGTCAGTGGTGTGATTTTTCTGCTTACGCCATATCATAGGAATTCCAAATCGAAATGCATTTTTCTTTCCCTTAAACCACAAACGAAGATCTTTTTCGCATCTTCTACACACCTTATGCGGGGCCCATGGTTTATCTTGATCACCAATTTTTAATTTGAAGTAGGCAAAATAAACTTTCCTTACAAAATCACTTATATTTCTCTGTTGACTTTTAATAGCGAATTCACCACAGATATAACAAAAACTGTTTGGAGAAATAACACAACCCCTGTAGCCATAATTAACAGACAACAGCACTGTTCACTTGAATATCAGTATGTCTACTGAGAGCTTTTCTTTGGTTCAAGCGATATACACTAGGCGTCAATTGAAGGTATAAATGCAACTTAATATGCTAGAACTTATTTTGCGCCAAAATAACGGGAAAAGATTGTAGCAGAGAATAAAAAATGAGAAATCAAATCAAAGAAGAAATGATTATCGCTATTTTTATTTAAAAATTATGTGTCTCAAAATGTTAAAACATTCCCTGTCTCACCAACAGCTCAGGTTATTTTTCTCCATTATCAAATAAAAATTATATAGGTTTATTACCAATGAACATAGATACTGCAATATACTTAAAAACTTATGTGATATAATAATTTGAATATTTTTTCTGTTTTTGGGAGGTCAAAATCTGTAAGAAAATGTAAAAAAATCCTATGCAGTTTTTTGGTCGCAGACCTGAGTTATTATTTAACACCAACCTTCACGTGTACAACTTTCACAGCTATCGGACTATTAGTTTGTGGGATAGATCATTTTGACCGAAGCAACTTTCGTTAGTTTGAAGAAAATGGACAAAAAAAAATTTCGTGTGGTAATAAAGCATTGTTGTTTGGCAAAAAACTTAAACTTAAACTTTATGTTTGCTAAATATGTCATATTTCAGTTGTTACTACCTTAACTCCGAAGTAGGCTAAAATTTCTGCAACTCGATTTGCTCGTATTCATGATCAGGACGAATATTACAGTATATTTCAAATAAGGTATGTATCTAGGAGAGATACATACGTGCGAGAAAATTATTATTCCGAAATAAAATCTCGAAATATTCATCGGTGTCAACTACATACACAGTAGTTTCTGGTAAATGCCGGTCGGAAAACAACGACTTTCCCGTCCAATACCACTCTGGACATCGATTTATAACTGACAGACGTTTATGCAAGATATCTCACAGAGGTCAGTCTTGCTGATGTTTTCCGATTTCTAGGTAATGCCCCTCATCAGTGCAGGACAGATCCGACCCCAACAGCAGTGTGTCTAGGACTCGATTGACTTCATCTAAGAGAAAGAGATGAACCTACTGTGTAGATACGTTGGCAAAGAGTAATGTTTTGAAATTCTGTTTCGGAATATTCATTTTCTTATATTTAGATATTGAAAATGTACCAAAAGATTTTTGTTAGTAAATAAATTAGCTAGGTTTACAATTTTATCTTGGCCATTCGAGAAAACAAAATAACTGCCGATCCAAAGTGAGCGCAGAAAAAATACATACTTATAAAACACTTTGCAAAACAGTTGAATGACGTAGTTGGATCTGTTCCAAAAAAGTTCATATCTAACGAGTTTTAAATAACTTTGCCGAATCATTGCAAATATTAATTACGTTTGGACGTTGATGTAGGCATGTCTATTTTGAACGTTCAGTCCAGTTTTTGTGTTGTCCATGGACTGAAAGTAACCTACATGTTAACATTTTTAACAAAGGGCTCCCTTTATTCACGCCGGTATCCAGGCCGGGGGCTTCAGATAAGCACGTAAAGAAGGCCTAGTTCAAGATTGCTGCGCCCCCTAGGAAAGCATCTGTCAACTGTTGACGGGAGGGTGAAAATTGTGGATTTTACTAAACTCTATTCTCCCACAATCTTTGATGGTTCAGGATGATTTTTGAGTTTTCGAAGGAATAAAAATATTAGAAGAAATATAAAACATTCAACAAAAAAATGGAACTTTTATGTATATTTTTATATTTCATTGCAAAGAATAGTTCCACATGTGATTTTTTTAAACAAATTGAGAAACCTTCAAAATAAGACCAACTTCTCTGCCTATTTCAGATATTAGTAATTGTTTTTGTATTCACCAAGGATCACGTTGATGCTCGGTATATTCGTTTCTGATTTTTTTAAAACGCCCTATATTTTTAAGAAAAGAGATTTCAAAGATGCTGCTTCATGATTTCAGCAATTTCATTTATGAAGGTTTATAGTGAATTATTAAAATTGATGAATTTATTATTGGGGTAATCTATCCGGGTACGAGATTTATGGTGTCACTTTGAAATGAATAAAGAGATATTTGAATAGACGCAATGACTATGTGGTCATCGGAAATAGTCAACCATTATGCAAATATTTTCAAATTGGAGTTCCCCAGAGTTCAGTGCTGGGACCTTGTTCAGTCTTCCTCTATATCAATTACACTTTAAGCATCTGTAACGGTTCAATAACAGTTCGCGCGGAAGACAACATCGTAATCGTAATTGACAACTTGATATTTCTGGGTCTATTAATGTTTTCATTGCTCAATGTTCAGTTTATAATCTAGAAATTTACATTGATATGTACAAAACAAACAATAATTTTGAAGTTTTTTTTCATTTCAATAATTCCTGTACATAACACTAGAATATATAAGGTAGCTGAATGTACCGTTTCCAGGGTTAAGGTATTATAAGAAATTAACTGACCATATAAAGAACTGTTCCTTCAAAGAATACCTTGAATAATTTTTATTTGCAAAAGTTACTATGAGGTGATTCATAATGGTTCATAAGATTATAGGGATTGCAAATATGTATTCTTCTTTTCATGTATGTTTTCTAAATCTGAGTACTGGTACCTACTTGCTGTAATTAAAATGCAACAATAGAATAAAAGATTACCTGAATACCCCGTTTCCAGGGTTCAGATATATTGAAATAGTTCTAATTCACTAGGTTTTATTTTAAATAAGCCTCAGCGCTGTTGAAAAAGACTTGAAAATCTTGCTTTCTGTGAGACCTTTTTATAGCTAAGCTGTAATATCTACAGTATTTATTGATTTGGTTTGATTTAATTTATTTTATTTTAATGACCATGTTATTATATATATATATATATATATATATATATATATATATATATATATATATATATATATATATAAAGTTGAGAATCTTAGCGACTGGAGAAATGTACAGTAAAATGGATTAACGGGTCTCTCAGTCGAAAAATCAAAACTCTGCTCTACTTTGTCAAGCTTTCGCTTCTAGTGGGAAGCTTTCTCAGGGCCTATAATTTATTGAGTTGTGGGTTTTTATGTAAAGGTATGACATTTGTCAAATTCAAAAAATCCATACATGTTTAACTTCATTTCGTCAGTTATATGTTCAATTCATTGTCTTCAACTTATTTTTACTGCCCTGAAGAAGCTTCCCATTAGAAGCGAAAGCTTGGCAAAGTACCTTTTGTGATTTCATTTATATTTTTCACAAGGCTTTGTCAATAAGAATTTCTTGTTCGGACAATGAAGTATATTTTGAATTGAATTGAATCACTTGTTCATATAGAGAACTGCTTGTCATTTTATGGATTACAAACATGTTTTGTGATTACACACACAATATTTAATCTATCAAATTTTCATTCAAATTGATGAAAACATCTAATTGAAACATTCTTTGAAACTCAAGGCATAGCCAACTATGTTGACATTATATTAAACCTTTCCAGAGATATTATCTCGAGAACATAATTATCTTGTTGACAGTCGAGTATTTTAATGTACATAATATTCCATATGTTATCAATTGAAACAGGTAATGACATTTTCAACAAAAATAGTTCTCCTGAAATTCGAATTTTTTCTGGAAAAGCTTTGCTATGAATAATTCATTTTTTAGTTCTTATTGTCAACTCTCTATATGATTATTATCTGAAGAAGATGCCCAATTTTCGGTTTTTAAATTTTTGTCAAATTTGTCACTGCAAGAAAGTAGTCAACCTTTGTATTTTGTAACAATGTTCTGCTAATATAAAACTTGTGTGAAACGATGTCCCACTAGATATATAAATATCTATTTTATATTTGTAGGGGTTGTCTCTGATTTCCCATAAGTTAAAAAACCTATACGTATACTTTTCTCCTTGTACATAGTTATGGATTAATCATTTGCCAGTTTTTGATTTCTTATATGATACCCTGTCAATTTTTCTTATTTTGTCCTCAGTTTGACAGCGAAAACTGTCACAAATTACAAATTGATATTTCTATAGATTTTTTCGATGGTGAAACACTTTTGCCTCTAAACTCGTCAAACTCAAAAGTTGGTGCCCCCTTCCTGAGAAACCAATATTACTTAAAAAGCTTTCAAAAATACTGCTGTATCAAAATTTTATAGACAAAACTTCTGAGCTAAGAGTTGTGTTCTTCGTAATGAGGGTTTTATCCATCGTCCTTTTACGGCTTCGAAAAATATAACCAGAAATCCCTCTCAGAATTTCAAAATTCAATAAGAAACTGGTAGAGTTTTACGAGTGCTATTTGATAAAAGTCGTTAAAGAATATGACCTTGTTTGGGTAAATACCCGTCTGTGCCATCCCATCCAGTGTTCAAGAGTAACGGTAGGAGGTAGCTGCCGACAAATATGCTATCCAGATGGTGTGCTTATGAATTTATGATTTTCAGGATTGTCTGGCCGATTGTTGACTGTTTATGTTCGAGCCATGGATGAGTAACAGGAAGCTCGGGAATTTTACAAGCATGCTACAAATAAGACCTTCCAATGGCGTTCGATTGTGATTTTTGCTTCGTTTCGAATAAAGACGAGAAAAGTTCACCAGTCTAGACGTGCTTGTCTGAATACGTCAATGTTCGATTTATTACCCTTTTATGTTATATGATTCGAAGAGGAAACGGATTCATTTATTTTAATAATAATAATAATGATAATCGTCTTTATTCATCAACATAATAAAATTAAAATTCAAAATTTCAGAACAATAATTAAGTGTCGACGAAAAGGTGAATTGTCAGCCTAGGCTGCTTCACAACTTTAACTTGCAAAAAATAAATAAATGCTTAAATCAGAGAAAACTATATATATATATATATATCTATATATATATGATATATGATGTGTTGTTTTTCCAGGTGTTCATCCGTTGTGTACTATTCGATAGTCGACGTTTCGCCATCATCTCAGATGGCATTATCAAGACCAGTTACTGCTTCGCTTCGAGAGGTGTAACTGATGTTAGGTTCTTCTTGTGGTGTTTTTATACGGTTTCGCTTGCGTAAGTTGTATGGATTTGTTACCTGTTTTTCCATCTGAGGGTTGTTGATAGATTTTGGTAGTTCTCCTACCTGTTTTTCTACCTGAGGGTTGTTAATGGCTACTGGCGGTTCTCCTACCTGCGATGGTTCATTATCAATTTGTAGTTGTCTTTGGGGGTTGTTTTTAATTATTGTTTTTCAAATCCTTGGGATGTTTAGTGAGTCATCCCTTTTATTGATGAGGCCTTGCTTTTCGATTTCGATAGCTTCCCTGATTTGTCGAATTCTTGGGTTTTGCACCTGTGCTATCTGTTTTGTGGACTCAAAATTAATCTTGTGACCTGTTTGTAGATGGTGTTGAAAGAGGGCAGAGGAGGTTTGTTTTGTTCTTATCGAGTTTTTGTGCTCCTGTGTTCTGGCAGATATACGTCTGTTGGTCTGACCGATATATTGTTGTCCACAGTCCTCGCATGTGATGCTATATACTTCTTGGTTTTCTAGGGAAATTCTCTCTTTCGGTCTGGGCAGCCAACTGGATATCGTTTTGTGCGGTTTGTAGGTTGTCCGAATGTTTTTACGTCTTAGTATTCTCCCGATTTTGTCGGTCACACCTTTGATATAAGGTAGTGTCACAGATTGTCTGTCGTGTGGAGAGTCTTCTGTCGATCTAGTGGATGTTTTTTTGGTTCTTCTTTGTCTGTCGATGGCATCCATTATACGAAACCTTATAAAAACACCACAAGAAGAACCTAACATCAGTTACACCTCTCGAAGCGAAGCAGTAACTGGTCTTGATAATGCCATCTGAGATGATGGCGAAACGTCGACTATCGAATAGTACACAACGGATGAACACCTGGAAAAACAACACATCATATTCTACCATCCGTGAAAACCTACATTGTAATATATATATATATATATATATATATATATATATATATATATATATATATATATATAGATAGATAAGTACTTCTTGTACTTATCTATCTATATATATATATACTCCTTGATCATTTCCATATTGATTTCAATTTAAGAGACACCGGTATACAGCTGTTTCAGCCTATTGGGCATCGTCAGTACCGGGCAGGCGGTCCTCGCCTGCTACCGCAGTTGTCGGTTGATTGGTCAAACCATAAAAACTTGCCAAGTTGACTTGGATGTCACACCAATAGGTGGTTCCACTTATGTTTCGCTTGCGTTTACGCAGCTATTTTTATCAAGTACTTTCTTGGTTTTTCTCATTTTGTCTTCAATCGAGATATGTATAATTATAAAGATATAAATTTCTCAAAAATATTTTTCACTTCATTTGTAGATAACCATGGCATAAATAATAATCATATGCAGCAAATCTATAGTGACTGAAGTGAGATTTTCAATTTCTTCTTGAAATTATATAAGAAGAAGTTCCAAAACTCCTTGGGAAGAAAGTTATAAAATTTGGATGCTGAATAAGAAAAAGAACATTGGTACAGGACACTCGAGTTGTTTTAAATAACTAGCACATTATTTTTTCTTGTGTTCACCCTATTGAGGTTTGAAAACATGGAAGTTGATCAAGGAGATACGTAGGTTTGCCAGATGTTGAAACTTTGTGCATCAACGTAAGTTAATGGAGTTTTCGGAAGTTATCTAATTTGAGCCACCCTGTTTCCTTAAATTTCATAGTAATATGATGATGATGATGAAATTTCCGTATTCAATGAGAAAAACGTAAGCAGGAATTTTGAATTTTTTGTAATCTAGCTGCATCTACCTGTAGAAGTGCTGGATCATATATACTTTCACAATAGGATAATTTAGAAATCACCAACGATTCGCACAACTCAAGTTTCATTTTGGTAGATAACAATTCAAGACTAGGATACAGCTGTCTCAGAATATCGAACGAGCTCTGGCACAGGTAGCTGACGTGCTTGGTAAATCTTAGGCCAACATCAAACCACAGATCTAGGCATTACAAGGCAAAAACACGGCATTCCTGCTCACCTGATTTGAAAACCTTGAGTTGCCTGATTACGTTTGGATTGAGTGTGAAATTATCATTTTTTGTAAAAGAGAATTCAGGGTAGCCAGTTAGAGCAACAGACCTGTCACCTCTAGATATTTTTATGAGGACACTCATAATATATAATATATGGAATTTGGATATTCGCAAAGAAAACAGTTGTACAAATGTCAGTAGTTACTCCACAATCTCCACAAGTATTAACAAATTGTTTAAAATTTGAGCAATTGCATTGAGGTATAGAAGTAGATGGAAGTTACTTTGGGCATTGATTACTCAATTAGAACTATAGTTAATTTTCTAACTCAATTTTTAATCTCATTGTTACTCAACTTTGATCTCACTTTTTATTCTGATAGTTTTGGTCGGTCGGTAGCCGGTCGGTGGGTGCTTTGTTCACTCAATCAATCGGTTGATGTGTGCGTCGATGGTTCAAGCAGCACGCTGAACGCTCGATTTTCACTTACTATTTACCAACCCGTGTTAGGAATCACACGTTAAAAGGTAAGACCTTGTCAGTCCTTAGCTCGCACAAGTTTCAACTTTTGAGGGTTATTGATCGTAGGGGTACGATAGCTGGCTAACGGAAAAAACATATTTTAAACATACTTCTTAAATAAAGTTACCAAATTTTTGAAAATAACGAATGAATATGTAGTCGTAATTAATCCCTTTTAATATTATAAATGCGAATGCAAGTTTGTTTGTTACGGTTTCACGCCAAAACTACTCAACCAATCATCATGAAATTTTGTACACATGTTCTTGGATGTATTAGAAGTAACATAGGATACTTTTTATTGAAAAAAAATTATGTAAGATAAAAAAATTGTTTGTCAAAAAATCTCAAAATCTAGCTACTTTGTTAGTTAGGATAGGTTAGGTTAGGTTAGGTTAGGATAGGTTAGGTTAGGTTAGAGTAGAGTAGAGTAGATTAGGTTAGATAATAATTTTTTAAAATTGATAATCCCAGCCAAGCATTAAAATATAGTTCTCATATTGATTCATTTCTATTGTACTGACACTTATTTAATGACATAAATACGAGCGGAGCCGCTGGAAAAAGTTAGTTATTTTAAAAAAATCAATCCTTCATCAAACTTATCGATGATTGGTATAAGATCTCAACAAAAGTGAAGAAAAATTGAATGAGATGAAATAATTGAATATAGGGTGTTTCATTTGAAGAAAAACCTGTCTGAAAATTACTTTCTGACGTGGCATTACATCTCAGGTAATATGGAATCACACGTTAAAAGGTAAGACTTCGTTAATCCTTAGCTCGCACAAGTTTCGACTTCTGAGGGTTGTCGTTCGTAAGGGTGCGACAGCTGGTTAACGGAAAAACAGATTTTAAACAGATTTCAAACAGAATATAACCATTTATAAAATTTTAGATACTGAAAATCGTTCAAAATATATTGGTAGAAAAAAGGAGCACATTTTATGTTTTCAAAAAAAAAACATTCGTTTTGCTGCATTTATGAATACATCACACCTATCTTTCTGCTATGAAATGTGGTTTCGTAGTGATACAGATTCCTCCTAATAGTGGAGCCCAAGCGGGGATTTCGGGATTTACTGAAGCGCGGCAGATTAATATACAGGGGGATACATTGTACCCGGTTGAGTACCTCCACCAAATATGAGCCCCGTATATAAGGCCGCCCGTGAAGGATAAAGGATCAGATTAGTAAAAAAAAATTGATCATCAGAAATTCTCGAGCGCGTCAGATTAAGGTTAGGTGAGTTAATTACATACTGAAAAGTGTATATTCCACTAATCTGACAATTTGAGAGTGACGTAAAGAAAGGGGAGGGCAGCAAAGTTGTAAAAAATAACGTTATTTCGACATTCTCAAGGACATTTTGAAGGAAATAATTCAAGGATAACGAAAAATATATGATATGACGATTTCCGCAAGCCGAAATAACAAAAATTCGTCGATGAAGTTTAATGCGTGCAGCTGTATGATACCTATATTTCCCTCTCCGAGTTTCTATTCCTCTTTCACTTTTTCTCTATCTATTACTCTCTCACTCCGTCCCCACTCTGAATTGTGTTGCCATGACGCCATCACAGCTAATCACAGAGACTCTTTCGTGATGAAGATGATGATCAATTAATCAATCAATAATAAAAAATTTATTTTTTTTTGAGCATTTTTTGAAAATTATTTTCTTATAAATACAAGTATTCTACTTAAAAAACATACACGTATTTATTTGCATGGTATTTCCTGAGCTTTTCAATTATTTAAGTTCGATGATTTGAAAAAAAAAATTTGTCAGATTAGGCGAATCCCTCTAGATAATCGTCAGATTATGAGACATCATGTCTAGAACATAAAGATGAACCATATATATCTCAATCTGAGGCGCTGGAGTATATCAAAATGACGAATTTTTTTGCACATTATAATAATAGCCGCGAGTTTGCGTCAGATCGAAATCGTCAGATTATTAAATGAGAGCTGTTTTTTGTTGCACTTAATACCCCCTTAGAAAATCTGACGCGCTCGATTGAATTTTGTTCTCTTTTCACTTTCAACCCTTACGTACAACCACCTGCATCATGCAAACGATCAGATAAACATACGAACATTATTAAAAATACGTAGGACATTGATACTATCAATATCTGACGCGCTCGCGTATGTCCATGCAACAGTATTTTTTTACATATTTGAAAATTTATAGCCGCTTTCCCCACCGATGAAAAGGTATATATTATATATCATTTTTTTCTTCTTATTTTCTAAGTTCTCCGTGGGCTCTCCTACTATCCAATGCTAGAACTAAAAAAAAATGGAAAAATGATAGATACAAAGATGTAGAGAATGATTAAACTCATTATTGCATTTAGAATGAAAACAACCATCAACAAATTGAACTTTCATTTCAAATAGTTAATAACCGATTTGTTCTGGAATTCAAGTGGTTATGCATCTGAACCGAAAAGATAAGAATGTGTAGAAAATAATGAAGAAGTCTTGTTCTGCTTGAAGAATCTTTTCTAATAACCGCGATTCAACAAAACAACACACTGAAAAAGTCAGCATGCTCAGGAAGTCAAGAATAATTATCTTTATAAAAAGAACTGACCTCGATCTACTCACAATTTTTTTATTCATCGTATTTGATCTGCAAGAGAAAAATAATTATCTATTTATTGCGATGTGAAAACATATAAAATATAATTTATTGAGAACATATAAAAATAAAAAAGAAAATAATATTGAAAAATGGGAAGAAATAAACAAATAGGATAACAAAAATAAAAGAACGTTTATTTGTGAATGTAACAAATTATTGTGACTCGGAATTGAAAGTGAGTGCGAGAGTAAATATATTTCAAAGTAAATATTTGAAATGAGTGAAATTGTGATAATATACAAGCAACCAAAATGAAAATTTAAAATTAAGCGAATTGCAGAAAATGAAAAAAAGTTGTAAATCCGGCTACTTCGCGATGTTTCGATAGTTAGTGTCCACAAGCATCTTTGGATGATAATTTTGTTTCAATTTGAATACACTATTCCATGTGAACCTGTAAAACAAATTTTCTTCTGAAAATAGAAAAATACCAACCATAAAAAATTTTTTCAGTTCAAGAATTTACTGAGGATGCCCCTAGACATCAGAACATTGCGAATTTTGCAGAATCATGTCAGTTAGAAGCCAAGCTGATCAGGTTTGCGGACGTTAATACCCACCCCTCTCTCAACTTCCAAACTGTTTGATAAAAAAGTTAATGGTGTGACATGACATCCCTCGCTGCAGAGGGGGAGCTATTTGTCACCTTTGTTTTTCAAATAGAAAAGGGTGGTCCTATGATTTGTCGATAGAAATATTTTTCAATTCGCTGTAAAACGATCTCAACTGTTTTAAATTTGGACAACCGTTCGCGAAGTTATTGGTGTTCCAGGAAAGAGGATTGAAACAGCTTCTAAGTTAGTTGTCACAGTTTACACAAAGTGTGTAATGTGTGAGAGGAAAAAATTGTTCACAGAAATTAATCGTACTTATAATAAAATTATACCGTTGTATTTGACAAAAAAGTGAAGTTCTGTTTTAACCCGATTTAGGATTTTTTGTACATGGAAAAATTCGACGGACTCCAATCTAAAGTTCCAAGCCTCCAGCCCCCCCACGAAAATTAATTTTTTGCAGATGCAAGGAAAACTTTGTGGAAATATGTGTGGTTGCCCAAAAGCGGGCCTCTAATGCTCTGCAGTGTGCCTCAATTGTTTTGGTGATCGGGCCTACTGGGGATACCACGTAAAAAAATCGCGCCTCCAGATTCTATGTCATAGTAGTGTTAAAAAAAATGATGAATTATATGAATAAATGAAAATATCATAGAAAACTAAGCGTAATGGTTCGTTTTTATCGTATTCAACTTCGGAGCGCTGTGAAACCCAGATAAATTAATGAAATTAAACAAATCTCTAGTGAAAATTATTAAAAAAAAACTCTATAAGATTGCTCTGATGTCATTTTAATATGAAATGACCAGAAAAAAAGGTATAACGCCCAAAAAGAGGCTGCGTTAATGGCCACAGTTGGTGTAATGGGTCAATTGAGGCTAAGCCTATGGTGAGAAGCACTTACTGCGCAACCTCTGCTGCAGGTAGCCAGTGATGCAATTGAAACCAGGTTTGTGTTTAATAAACCCTACAAAATACAAATAAAACAGAACACAAAGTCAGATGCTACAAATGCAATACGCATATTTACAGACGGCTCAAAAACCAAAGAAGGCTCAGGATGTGGAGTTTACTCACACTAAGCCTAAAGATCAAGAGGGGAATGGGAAAAAATACCAGTATGGTCCAAACAGAACTGGCTGGTATCTCAATCGCCACAAAAGAAATAACCAGGGAAGGAATTTCTGACAAAAACATAACAATCTGCACTGACAGCAGACAAGCCCTATTAGCCTTGAACAGACAACGTGTAACCTCAGGGCTAGTACTAGAGTGCCACCAAGATTTAGCCAAAGACTCGGTAGATAATACCATTATCCTGAGGTGAGTTAAGGGGCACGACATGAGTAAAGGTAATCGCATTGCCGACTCTTCAGCCAAGGAAGCGGCTGGACTAAGAATTTTAGGACCCAGTGGCACCTACGACCTGTAATACTTAGATAATTGTGAAACTAGCCAAACGTCACACCTATGCTCAAGCCCTTAAGAGATGGGATGAAATCAAAGGATGCAGTCTTGCCAGGATCACCCTGGGCGACCCTGGGAAGCTGGCGTCGAGAAAATATTTGGCGATGACCAGGAAATACCTACGCTTGACAGTAGAATTTCTGACTGGCCACTGTCAACTAAGGAAACACCTCCATGTTATGGAGCTAGTGGACACACTTCTATGCAGGTGTGTGAACAGGAATATGGAACTGTCAGGCATGTCTTATGCGAGTGTCCGGAGTTACCGTCAACAAGAGAGTGTGTGTACGGCGAGTCTTAGCCTTCACCTGCCGATATAAAAGATATGTCTTCTAGTGACCTCTCCACAATCCTGGAAAGTACAGGATGGACGATGACCTAGGAGGACAACTCAGCGGGAGAATGTACAATGAGTCACATGTGGTCTAAGTGCTGTAGGCCTATACTCACCCTCCCTACTCTACAGACAGACAGCACGCCCAAAAGAAAATTTGTACAAACATTTTCAGTTATTTTTGTTTATAATTTTTTATTTTCCATTTAACAATGAAAAGTAATAGGAAAAGAGTTGTAGACAATTCAATGTGCTTCAAATAATGCCTAGTAAAATTTTCTGTAGGGTTGCTAGTTCACGATATACAGCGCGAAAATCTTTTGTATCCCTTTTTCCAAGATGGCGGCCTAGGGACAAGGGTTGCGACCCCACAAACTTGAACTTAAGCTTATATTTACCCCCCTAAACATCGAAAAAACTGAATTGCATTCTCTGAAAAACGCATGCCAAGGTATAAAATATGTAACATTTCAATGGACTATATCCATTCATAGCTCAGTGTCGTCTGCTCATATTCCAGACTGGTGCATTTCTCATAGTTTAAATTTAAAGTAGAAAGCATATCGAGTTACCAGCTGCAAATCGCACACACACAGTGAATTCTCCTGTTCTAAAATTAAAACACCCTTCACACGAGAGAACGTCTCTAAGTTCATTGAAAATACCAACTCGTGCGCTCCGAAATATATCCAGTTTTAGTATCATATTGAATTTCAGACGAGCTATCTCGTAATTTCGTAACTTTTATTCATAAGTTGGCAGATGGGGGTCACTCACATTTAGTAACATATGGCATGATCTGGGTAGCGATTGTTGACCGAACTGAAGAATGTGTGAAATCACATAAAATTTCGTCGAATGATACCAAAATTATATTTAGGGTCTTTCATTAGGGGCTTCCTATCTTGAAATTTAATTGAAACAATGTGTGTGTGAGATATCATCGACTTTTTTTTCATTAATTTGAAAGACCTACTGATGACATTATGTGTGAAGTAAAACATCGTTCGAGGACCGCTGTAGTTGGTGACTTATTCGCATACACTTGCGATTTAAGAACCGCCCCCCCCCCCAGAAAAAGTCTAACGGGGTCAAATTGCATGATCTCGGTGGACGGTTCACATCACCTCCACGTGAGAATACCATAACCTCAAATATCTTGTGCAGAATATTCAATGTGGCAGGAACGTAGTACCGTCCTGTGGAAACCATATCTCATTGGTGTCCATATCATCCAATTCAGGCCATAGTCGGAGAGCTGATGACGAATTTTGGGAAGGTTTTTTAGGCAAGCTGAAATTGCGAAAAACTATAATTTTGTCAGTTGGTGAATCCGGTTCTGAAAGTCGTTTAGCGAATTAGCGGTTATTTCGCTACTGCGCAGCATGTAACATTTGGCAACTTGAATTTTTTTTATCTTTTATTTTATAATTTTTAGAACTCAAAAAGAAAATCCCTGACGTTTTAGTCGGTTATTAAGTATTAACTGACGTCTCCAAAATTAATTTTTTTAAATTACCAAAAAATATTCTTTAGGTAATCAGAAATTTAAATCACGTATTTATTAAGTAATTTCAGTAATACCTGCAAATTGCCTGACGATTTTGCGGGTTATAAATAATTATTTGACGTTAATAAAGTTTGTAAATGAGCGCAATAAAAAGTCTCACGCGCAGCCGTAAGTGCGACAAGGATAGCTAATTGAGGCATTCTGGCAGCTGCCGGGGCCCGAGCTCCTCGCGCTGTGATTGGCTATTGAGAAACCTCGTGTTTCCAGCTTACTTGCGGCACTGCGTTCACAACAGTGAACAGTGTTTTTATATCTTTTTTAAAAATTTTATTAAAATATTGTCTTAATACCTGAATTACGAATTTTTACCTGACTCTCCCTCCAAGTTTTCTATTGTAGCAAGTGAATTAGGCTTTACAATTTTAATTTTTTTTTCTTTTTATTTTATTTTAACAGAGTTAAGTCTGTCTCATTTTTGTCATGTGAAAAAATGTTTCCTTTAAGATTTTAGTTAACACTGTTTTATATAAAACTAAAATTTTTTAAAAACAATTGAGCGAATTATAAACCTTCAGACTCCTCGATTTAATTTTTAGGTATTGAATTTCAATTATAAAATTTTAGCAAAAAAAAATTTTTAAAATTAAATATTTCTGTTTTGAACACAGTGCTGTAAACACGTGGTTTCTCAATAACCACTCACAGCGCGAGGAGCTCGGGCTCCGGCAGCTGCCAGCATGCCTCTATTAGCTATCCTTGTCGCACTTACGGCTGCGCGTGAGACTTTTTGTTGCGCTTATTTACAAACTTTATCAACGTCAAATAATTATTTATAACCCGCAAAATCGTCAGGCAATTTGCAGGTATTACTGAAATTACTTAATAAATACGTGATTTAAATTTCTGATTGCCTAAAGAATATTTTTTGGTAATTTAAAAAAATTTATTTTGGAGACGTCAGTTAATACTTAATAACCGACTAAAACGTCAGGGATTTTTTTTTGAGTTCTAAAAATTATAAATTAAAATATAAAAAAAAATTCAAGTTGCCAAAAATATATTTTTTTGATTTTTTTTTGCAAATGTTACATGCTGCGCAGTAGCAAAATAACCGCTAATTCGCTAAACGACTTTCAGGACCGGATTCACCAATTGACAAAACTATAATTTTTCGCCATTTCAGCTTGCTTAAAAAACCTTCCCAAAATTCGTCATCAGCTCTTGTACTACCAGAAGAAGTTGATGATCATCAACCTACAGTGATGGTCTGGCCAACGTTGTTCTCAAAGATATACAGGGTGTTGATTAAGTATGTACCATAAATTCAACAGACGATTCTTTATGTAATTTTGAAACGAAATGTTCATGTAAACATGGGTCCGCAAGTCCTTCGTTCTCAAGATACAGGGTGTTAAAATAAAAAAAAAATTCTTATATATCTTAAATATCCTTCACCTAATTTTGTTGTACTTTGGCAATGGTATTTATAACACTAAGGAGATGATTCAGCTCTAACGTGATACAATTTATCAAGTCCAGTGGCGTCCCGAGCGGGATTTGAAAGAATATTTTTGACTTAAAAATGTACGCCACTGACTTTTGTGCAATTTTTATCATTTCTTAGGATTAAGCAATTAAAAATACAGCTTTTTTGTCTCTTGATTTTTTTTCGTATCTTGCTTAGTTTTTAAGAAAAAAAAAGTCGACCTAGCATATTCCTGGACCTCACAAGGAATAATATGGGGAATTAAATGTTCCTTTTGGAAATTATTATTTCTACAATTTTTCATTACCAATTATGTAACAATAATAACAAATATTGAATAACATTAACATCTAGACTAACGAATTGCACTGAATTAAGTGTTGGAAATGGCCTCCTTCGGCTTCAATACAACCGTCTAGCCGCCGCATCATTGAATTTCACTCTTCTGAAAATACCTGGCGTATTTTTTATTATGTCACATGAATCAATGGTTTTATTCAGTAAATCCTCATCACTTTGAATAGCAGTTTTGTATACCAACGCATTAAGGTGTCCCCAGAGAAAATAATTTAAGAGATTCAATTCGGGCGAGCGAGGTGGCCATGGATGTAGGCCTGCTCTCCCAATCCAGCGATTATGATAATTTTCATCCAAAAATTGCCGTGCCACTACACTAAAGTGTGGTGGAGCATCGTCGTGCATGTACCACATACGGAATCTTTCCATGACTGGAATTTCTTCTAAAAGTCCAGGTATAACAAATTCAAAAACCTTCGGTATTCTTCTCCATTAAGTCTAGGTGGGAAGAAAGTGAGGCCCAATGAGATGGTCACCGACAATTCCAACCCAAATATTGAAAGAAAACTGTTTTTGAAAATTATTTTTTATCAAGGCGTGTGGATTGTTTTCGGCCCAAATGTGGTTGTTGTGAAAGTTAATAATTGAATTGCGAGAAAAACAAACTTCGTCTGTAAACAAAATTCGACTTAGGAAACCTGGATTTCTTCTTATTTTACACCGCGTAACCTATTAGACAAAGCTAGTCTTACAGGCAAATATCTGGGCAATAGAGCTTGCACACGTTGCATGTGATAGGGATATAGCTGCTGGGCTCTTAAAAGCTGCCACACTGTGACAATGGAAATATTCAGTTCTTCAAATATTTTCCGAGTACTGATATGAGCATGCACTTCAATCTCATTTAAAACAGCTTCTTCAATTTGAACTGTCCGTACCGTTGCAGGCCTCCCAGTGACAACCGTCGATCTTTTAAAGCTGCCTGTTTCAGAAAGTCGTGCATGGAGACGTACAAAAGTTCTTCTATTAGGCACTACACGCTGAAGAAATCTTTCATGGTAAATGCGTCTTGCGGCATTCGAGTTTCAGTGAACCATTCTATAACAGAAATGCATATCTGCCATTTCACTGTTAGTAAATTGAACCATGTTTTACGAAAAATAACCACTAAACACACTTTTTATAACAATTATAAATTAAGAGCTTATAAACTTGACAACAAGTGTCAAGTTGTTTATTAAATTCTGCAATCGTTTTCCAAGGCAACCCTTGATTATCATTCGTGGTATTTTCAGAAGAGTGCGAAATTCAATGATGCGGTGGCTAGACGGTTGTATTGAAGCCGAAGGAGGCCATTTCCAACACTGAATTTAGTGCAATTCGTTAGTCTAGATGTTAATGTTATTCAATACTTGTTGTTATTGTTACATAATTAGTAATGAAAAATTGTAAAAATAATAATTTCCAAAAGAAACATCTAATTCCCCATATTATTCCTTGTGAAATCCAGGGATATGCAATTAGGTCGCCTTTTTTTTTTGAGAACTAAGCAAGATACGAAAAAAATTCAAGAGACAAAAAAGTTTTTCTAATTGCTTAATCCAAAGAAATAATAAAAGTTGCACAAAAGTCAGTGGCGTATATCTTTAAGTCAAAAATATTCGTTCAAATCCCGCTCGAAATGCCACCACTGGACTTAATAATTCGAATCACGTTCAGGCTAAATCAGCTCCTTAATTTCATAAATACCATTGCCAAATTACAACAAAATTAGGTAAAGGATATTTAAGATATTTACGAATAACTTTTTTTTTTATTTCAACACCCTGTATCTTGAAAACGAAGGATTTGCGGACCCATGTTTATATGAACACTTCGTCTTAAAATTACCTGAAGAATCGTCTGTTAAATTTATGGTACATACTTAATTAACACCCTGTATGGACAGACAGTGACTTTTTCGGGATGCATTGGTCTATGGTCGTTTTTCTTCCTGGAACAGTTGAATTTTATACTGGTGCAGGCGTAAGTCACGACGCGAAATTCGCCAAGTTGTGGTCTGCGAAAGGCCGAGTTCTTGTGAGCGACGCGAAATCGACTGCTTCGGATTCTCTTGCACACTCTCATAAACAGCGGCAATATTTTCGACAGATCTTATATTTTGTCGACGTACGTGTTGGTCGATTGTTTACAGAACCAGTGGACTCAAATTTATCTACTACATTAGTCCTAACAGGTAGGTATATCAGTATTAGTCAAACAGGTATACAGATTATTGATATGTTGTATTGAACTGAACTGTTTAAAAGTGTGTTACTGTATTATACTACTATTTGTTTTCATATTTTTATTTTAATTCAAATGAAAATTGAACACCATCTGTTCATTCAAAGTAGAACTCATGTGAATGATATCTGATTCTTATTCCACAACAAATGTTTGAAATACAAACTGAGTAGAGAAAAGTATCCTCTGTATAATTCAGTGTTCATATAGAAGTATTTGTTTCGAAAGAATTATTTTCTTTCGTGTAATTCAATGTTTATATGAAAGTAGCTGTTTCAGGAGGACTTTCTTTCAGTTTGTGTCTGAAAGTTACTTCTTTGCATGATCTACACATTCATGTATAGAGTTAGTGATTTTCAAATTGATTACTTCCTTCCTTTCTTTGGAAGAGTCTCTCATCCCTTTTTTTGTATCAGATGGAGTAGTAGAAAGCCAAAAACTTTCTTTCCCAAAAATTAATCATTCCTAAAAATATAACCCCTTCAATTGAAATAAGAATTTTCTGTTTCTCGTCTATTGTAGTCGACTTCATATCTTAAATAATCTTTTTTGAAAAATAGATAAACGGAATCGAATCGGAAGAACGAATAGGCCACTCAATTTCACCACTTTTATGGATCCACCTATTATAAATGATAAGACTGAGGTGGGTTTTTACTTCCATTGCAAAATATGGTGTATCTGTAGTGTATCTTCATCCTATTGACATCATATATCTTTATCGATTTCATTAGGATTGTCATCATCCAGAGAAAGTTTTCTCAACAACGATTTTGAGAAATTTCGGAAGAAAACCAAGTAACGCGAACCAGTTCATGTGTTATAGAAAAAATATCAGTTCATGAATTCAAAATTCATTTAAACAGCCTAAAAGTTCACCTTCTCAAGATATTTGGCTATCCAAAATCCAATGTGGGTTTTGTGTACTTCAGTAAATGAAGTTGAGTTTGCTGGTTGTTCCATTTGAACCAAATGTTTTTTTATTGAATGGAAGATGTTTTTTTATGAATAACTCCAAGTTTTGATTGTGAATGAAAATATTATTATTTGTGAGATAACTCCATCTGTAACTTGAGTTACAGATGGAGTTCAATATTCATTATGGCGTATATTTTACGCCCACAAAATTGTTATTCTGCCAGAATGTTTTACGTTTCTTCTTCACAAAAATTAAAAATTCAAAACGAATTCCATTTCTCATCGTTATATTTTCACGTGTTGGCGCTTTTCATTTCCATTATGAAATTTAGGCGGTTGAGGTCAGCTCAAAGTATTTACAAATCGAGAATAACCGAGCTTTTTAAGCAAGTAAGTTATGTGCCAAAACACCATTCCGAACTTTAGCATTACGACATAAAAACCCGTCTCATGAACGTAATAAAAGTTCCGAAACACAGAATAACTCCATGAAGGGTAGTTTTTTCATTAGCCTGATTGTTACGAAGTAATTTCAGTATCCATAAATTTGAATTAAAACTCCACTCAAAATTATTTTTATATTCTATGTATCATGTGATGAAGCTGCATGACGGCAGTTTGAATTTTACGATGCACTTTCTGTTTTAATTACCTCTATGAATTATTAATTCCATAGGTCAATTACTGAGAGAGGAGTTTGCTGGATATGATGAAGATTCTTCCAGTATTCGAGTCGAATCGAGCCGATCTTTGACTTTAGCTCCGCTTGGCTCGACTCGAACCGAGCTTCGAGCGGAATCAGCCAGCCCCAGAAAGCTCAAATTGGACATATACGCACCTTACAACGCTAAGGCAAGGACTATGAAGAGATTTTTTGAAATTCCACCGCTAAAAGGGTGAAATGCTAGGTAGACTCGCTCACGACACGTCATTTCCAACATTATGAATATGAAACTTGGTTTTTTGGATTGATTTGGCCGTTACTTGATGAAGATCTATAGTAGGTGCTTTTCAGATAAAAGTATCCACCTTTAAAAACTTTTGTAATACTGGTATTTAGGAAAAATCCAAAAACACGTCAATTTATGTTGGAAGGGGCAAGCATTATGGCTTATTTAAACTTACTGGAAAAGCCACCCCCTCACCCCTAGCATCATCCCATTTTTTTTAAATTACTTCTCATAGTTTTTATGTAAAATTTGGATACTCCTCTTTGAGCTGATTTCAAAAATGTATAATACTTGTAGGTTAAAGTGGTTACTTTATGAGATAAACAATGTTTCTTTTAATAGCACAAATTTTACTTATTTTTTACTTTCACCTTATTTGCCTGTACTAAAATGGATAGTCTTTAAAACGTCACTAGATGATACATATTTCTTTTAATATGCAAAATCTTTTAAATTCAAGTTAATGACAAATTAGATTTTTTTCCAAAAAGCTAATTTATCAAATGTAGTAACTTTTTGCCCTTTCTACATTCGTATTTATTTGAAAATTTAATATTCTGATTATTTTATAGATCTGTAGAATGTAACAGTTCTAAATAAAAAAAAACTATTTCAAATGTAAATTGTCCTTCCCAAAATGAAATATATCAATATATCAATGGAAAATTTATATTAATACCCCCAGTACGACGCCTATTAATATTATCTTAAAGGTAATATCAGAAAAAACATCGAGCGGTTCTTTTGGCAGTATTTTCGCATTCTTTGTCGGTGTTTTCGAATATCCCTATTTTAATGGCTCGTTAGCGGTGTCCTCAAGGGATATAGAGGATAGACATATCTCAATGATTTTGTGGGTGAATTGCTTGAGACGACTATGTAGCGACATATTTGCATTCTTGAAATTCTTTTACTCTCAGACAATACTGGACAAACTATAGCATGAAGAGTCAAGAGCTGTTGCGGTTGATATTTCTAAGGCATTTGACCGTGTGTGGATGAGAGTTCGCTGGCCAAACTTAGATGCTATGGCTTGTCGAATCTTTTTGTCTATGACTTTCCAGCTTCCTGGAAAAACGTTCCCTGCAAGTGGCCGTCGATGGATATCTCCCGAATACATCAACGCCGGTGTTCCCCAGGGATCCATAATGTTTCCTACCCTCTTTTTATTGTATCAATCAATCAACCAATCAAAATATACTTTATTGTCGAAAAAACTGTTGTTTTGTTGACAAAGTAGAATATACACATACAGAAAAAAAATTTAGGCAAAATACACACAATTATGTAATATATAAATAAAATAGAATGAAAATAAAAATAAAATTATTATATAAACAAGCAGTATATAAACATATACATTTATCAATTATACATTTTATTCAATAGAATAAGTGTCAATGAATAAATAAAATATCAATCATGAAATGTTATTTGAACATTTTGTCAATTTATTTACGACTTATAATTTAACAGTCTAATCGAGTAAGCTATACAGTACCCGCAATAAATTACAATTTCACTGGAAGTTGTCATTGTAAAATTCTTGCAAACTGTATAGGGTCTGCTCGCGAGAAGTTTTTTTGTGTATTTTCTGAAGCTGTCAATACTATCGTAGCTATTTCTAAAATGAGACGGTAAGTGATTATACATTTTAACAACGTTATAGAAAATGGAGTCCTTTACTAGGGATGAAGAAGGCAATGGTAATTTAAAATAATTTTTAGAATTTAGGCGAGTTCTATGACACGAAGAAATATATTCAAATTTTGACCTATGTTTGTGTATAAGACACGCAGTTTCCATTACAAAGAGAGCCACAACTGTCAATATATTTTTTCTGCAAATAACTGCCTACATGAATTGCGCGATCCTAGTTTGAACACATATCTAATGGCTCTCTTTTGCAGTTTAAGTACTGAATCTAGCAGAGTAGAGTTACATACCCCCCAGAAAGGAATGGCATATCTCAGTTGAGATTCAAATAATGCATAATATGCTTTCTTAGCCGTGGCAGTACCAAGTTTCCTTGAAATAATTCTCATTGCATAGCACCCTGAGGAGATTTTATTCTTCAATTGGTTGACGTGTGCTTCAAACTTCAATTTACTGTCAATATATAGGCCCAAAAATTTTGTGCAGTCTTTATTTTCAATCTTCTCATTTTCTAGAGGCATATCTTCTAAAGTACATTTGAAAGTTAATATATTTGTTTTTTTTATATTGGAAGAGAGAAGATTTGTGTCGCACCAAGACTTGATTACATTAATATCTCTGCTTATCTTATTATTCAAATCTTCAACAGTTTTACTATGCCATAAAATGGTGGTGTCGTCAGCAAATGAGGTAATTTTTCCAGAAGTATTTATACACAGTAAATCATTGATATATACAAGAAAAAGAGTGGGTCCCAAAACCGATCCTTGTGGCACTCCATAATCTATAATAATATATTTTGAAGTCACTTTTTACGACTTGACTGCGCCCAGTTAGGTAAGATTCGAACCAATCCAAAGTAGCTCCCTCACAGCCGTAGCAATGTAGTTTCCGCAAAAGTATTTTGTGGTCTACACAGTCAAAAGCCTTTTTTAGGTCACAAAATACTGCTGCAGCTAAATCTCCGGCATTTATATCTGAATATACCTCATACAGGAAGGAAAAAATTGCATCTTGGGTGTTCTTTTTAGCCTGAAATCCGAATTGATTTTCTTTGATGATTTTATGAGCAATAAGGAATTCATTGAGCCTTTTTTTCACTAGTTTTTCAATTATTTTTGCTAGGGTCGGTATAAGTGATATTGGACGATAGTTAGAAGGATCATCTAAGTTTCCGCCTTTGTGCAAGGGAATTATCACAGACTTTTTCAAGAATGAAGGAAATTTTCCGTTGCGAAACGAAAGATTAATTAATGCGACAAGAGTTTCAAGCGCTAGTCTTGGAAGATTCTGAAATATATTCATGGAGATGTCATCGTATCCAGATGATTTTTTATTCCTAATATCACTAAACACTTCGATAATTTCATCAAAACTAGTATCGTATAATGTAAAAGTATCTCCTGTATGACAGTTATGAACATTGATAAGAGGGTCGTAAGGGACGATCATGTTATTATTAAGCTTGCGAGCGATTGAACGACTTATTGGAAAAAACCAAGAATCCAGTATATTGCTTTGCTGACGACAGCACACTTGTCTCGTCATTCCATTATGAATTTTATGAAAGTGGAATGTTTTTTCACTTTGACCTGTAGACCCCCAAATTTTCATTTTGCTAAATAACCAACGACAAATGAAGGCTAGATTGATTGTTCTATATATCTGAAATGCTCATGCCTTTCTTTATATTACATAGTTATTAGTAAAAAAAATTTATGAACAATTATAGTGAGCAATTACTTTTGAATTCTAATCAATGTTATAACGATTGCTCATACGAATAACCAAGTAACAGCGACATGTATGTAAGAATACCCAAACGACGATTAAAGATATTCGATAGCGAAAGTTTCATAAAAACTAGATATTTATAATAAAAGCATGATGAAGTTGTTATTAGATCCGATATTACTCTCTCTCAGCACACGTTCGACCAATGATTTAATTAGAGCAACACAGCAGTCACTTTTAGACTTTTTGGCGAAAGGTGAAAGACTGCGATAACAATGATTATGCAGGAATTATCATGAAATTCACAGAAATGTAGCAGATAGGGACTACAGCTTTGATAAATTATTTTCTGTCAATCAATACATAGTGAAATGTTGAAATATTTCATACAAATGAAAAATACAGGGTGTTCCATTTGAAAAAGTTGAATTATGTCTGTTTGAAAATGAATGAATCTTGACCGGTTCTACCGAGCACCCTATATATTGTTTCCGAAAGTTGAAATTCCTGAAATTATCATAGTGATGTTAACTGACTATTCCTTAAAAAACCGACTTAATTGCTGGAATAACTTGGCAATGCCGCAATGGAAATTCGAAAATAAAAAATCCTTAGAGAGCTACAAAAATATGGAATCGAATAACGTATTCATATACTGGGTGTTCCATTTGAAAAAAATATAACTTTGGTTGGCCTCGCTCGGTTGAAACACCCAGTATGCGAGAAAATAATTTTGAAAGATAGTATTTATCGATATGACCGCGAAAAAAAATTGATCAATTTGGAAAATTGTTTTCCCTGATAGCAATGGACCGAGGGAATGTTGTTGACCCTGTATATACAGTGTGACCCATTTTTAATGGAAACACCCACTAAAATTTGAAGTTGTAAATCGATTTTAATGATTTTTTTTAAATGTCAAGTACTGAAAGGTCTATCTTGGGACAAAATTTGAAATGTTTATTGAAGTTTCAAGGCATACTACGATATTTTTTCTTAGTCGAAAATTGGGATTTTTTATTAGCGATTTTTTTATTGAAAAAATCACTACACCACTGGATTCAGAGTGTCTCTAAATAGGTGTGACCAAAGTTTTATGAAAAAATATTCATTATTAACAGAGTTATGACAACTCAAAAATTCGAAAACTTACACAGCTAACAGTCACAATATATAATTTTTTTTATGATTTCAACAATAAAGTGCCGCCAGATGAAAAAAAAACAAATAGTGTAAATATTTTTAATGAAAATAACGGAATTATATTCACACAATTCAACTAAAAAAAAATTTTAATAAACGTAACTAATAACTAATTATTGAAATGTTTCGATTCAGTGCAACAATTCTAACTCATATTCTAGTAGCCTCTACTAATCCACCACGTATTTCGATACATGTGTCGTAGCGCTTACGAATGTTTCTGATTACGTTCCTTAGTTCTTGAGGGCTAATATCTGCACATACCTGTCGAATTCTTGCACAAAGTTCATTTCTATCTCTTGAGCGGTTTTTGTAAACCTTTTGTGTGAGAAGTCCCCAGAGAAAAGAGTCCAAAACTGTGAGGTCTGGAGATCTGGGTGGCCACTCTATAAACGGACTACCACGGCCTATCCATCGGTTTGGAAAATGTTCGTTAAGCCATTGCCTCACAGCTCTGGCATAATAAACCGAACACCCATCTAACTGGACAATTAAATTTGATCGTTCATTGATTGGCAGCTCGTAAATAGCATCCCAAAACTCTGTGTTTAAAAATTCTAGAAACCTCTGCGCATTAATGTTTTCCTCAAAAAAGAAAGGACCAATGATTCGTTCGTTCAATATCCCACACCAGACGTTAATTTTTTGGGAATACTGGCTTTTACAGTTTATTACCCAGTTAGGATTATCCGCTGCCCAATAGCGACAATTCTGTGATGACACTACTCCATTTGTAGTGAAAGTGGCTTCGTCGGTATATAAAATATTTTTCAGGAAATTTCTATTGTTTAAATATTCCCCTTGGGCCCATAAACAATATTCCAGGCGTCGCCTTCGTCGCCTTCTTGAAGTGTGTGTAAAAATTTTGGCTTGAAAAGTTTGATATTTTTCGCCTTGAGATATCCACAACTTCCGAAGCCGAATAATAATGTGATAAATCGACTACTGAAAAACTGTAGGTTGAATGGAACCTTCCGTCCAAAAATCATTCGTAAGAAGACTAAAGTGGATGATGATGACAATGGTATAACAGTTTTGGGATACTTTCATGCATTTCCAAATGCTTCTCTGCACGAGGCTGAAAGGGAGATAGGTATACCCAGAATGAGTCAATTTTTTATATAGAGTTTTATGATGATAATTTGAATGCATCAAAATATGAAGATTTACTGAGGAATGGAATTCAAATGATTTTAAATAATAGACCAGGAAGAGAACGTGTATGGTACCAAATGGATGGTGCTCCACCCCATAATTCTCATTCAGTCAGCGAAGCTTTAACCGAAATCTTCGAAGACAGATGGATTGGTAATAATGGATCTTTTAGTTGGCCTCCTAGAACACCAGATGGCAATCCATTAGATTATTTCGTGTGTGGTTTCATTGAAAATGTGGTTTACTCTACTCCAATAACAACAATGGAAGAAATGAAATCGAGAGTTACAACTGCTTTCAATAGTTTGACTCCAGACTTGATCAGAAGCGCTACACATGACAATCTTTTGAAGAGATTACATGTTTGTTTAAGTAGAGGTGGATATGTGTTCGAACATATTCTGAAATACACTGACGATTAAATTAACTCATTAATTTATGGGTTTATTATTTTCAGTTCGTGTTTCAGCGTTAATAAAACTATTGTTTGAAGAGAAGTTTCATTTGATGGTTGAGGAGTATTTTAATAATTATCTTTCCATTGTATTATCTGTGACTAATTGAGAAACATCAAACGAAATCTGTTTTACAAAAATGAGTGATGAACAAGGAAACCATGTCAATTTCCGTTTGAAACAGTTTATCTCGAAAACGGTTCAAAATAGAAATAGTATTATCTGAACAAATCTAAAATTGGATGTAGAGCTCAAAAATGTTGAAATATACAGGGTGTTCTATTTGAAAAAATTGAGTTCCAATCATTTTTTCATGAGATCAAAGTATCTGCATTTTTTGAAGACCCTGTATGAGACAAATGAAAATATGACTCGTAGTGAAGATCCTCATAGTATCACTCCACTCCATTTCAAATTTGATCGTTTTAGTGCAAGAGAGTTCAAGATTATCAGCATTTATAAAAGTTCATGTTTGGTAAAAAAAAATATCGAAATTAATTTATATCTTCTAAACTGTAATAGATAGGTATAGGAAAATAGTATATGAATTTGTTGACAAAGTGATAATGAATCATAATATGATATTATATACGGGGTGTTCCATTTGAAAAATCAAAGAAGCCGCTACTTTATAGTAGAAGCGACAACGCCGCTTCGTCAGAAATATTTTAGGCGTGCAGGTCATATTGACTTATGCATACAGTGGAATTTTCAGGTTGATCCGTTCAATAGTTTGCCAGAAACGGTTAATTAACGCTCATCATGAAAAGCCCTGTATACTTGTATTATAGGTATTGTCGTCTATTTGTCTATTTGTCTATTTGTCGTCTAGGATGAGCCTATGCAGGTATATGTAAATTCATTTGTTTCTGTGATGTTCCTTTTCACAGTGGAAGTATTGGTCTTTCTATTTAAATTGTACATTAATTCAGTTCTTGTTCCGAAAGGTGGAACACTGACTTGCTACAAATGTATTGTTTGGATATGTAACGTGGCCAATAAAGTTCCATTCTATTCTATTCTATATTCACTAACTTATACCTTCCTCTCATTTTCCGTTCGCCTCGCCCGATCACACTTTTCGTAACACTCTCGTCATACATTCGCCAGCTCATTCTCCAAGTCAAACGCTCGTAAAGAAGTTTCACTTCAAAAATTGAAATTTGTTTGGAATAAATTCAAATGAAAATATCTGGAGAGTTCAGAAAGAAATGTTCAAGAAGAATTTGAATTTAAAGTAGTTCTAAGGAAAGTCTCAATTTGAACCGGAAAGTCAGTTCAGTGACCGCATACAGCCAATCTTTATCATTTTTATATTATTGAATTTCAAAAATACAGATACAAAGGTTCCTCCACAAAGCTAATCGGATCGAAAACTTCAATTTCTATTTTCTGAGCGCATTGTATTCGTCGAAGCAATTTCTTGGGCATTTCATTTTATTATCTTCCAAACCATAATTCCGCCCTCCAAATTGAGAGGTAATTTCCTATTGTGACTTTTAGTCACGCGCGTTCTTCTGTATCTGGCTCCTGCAAAAGCTATTCCCAATGCGACACAGTAAAAATTATGCAGAATAAATTGAATGTGCACAAAATAAACGTTGAATTGTTTATCATTGCGATGGCGAATCGTGACAGCTTTACTGAATGACCGATTTCAATTCAGCGTTTTTGAATTATGGCATCGGAGAGGGCCGGATTTCGCTCACGAAACATTTGCATATCGATTGATGACTATTACAAAACTATGTGTATTGGGTTGCTATTCTGGTACTGTCCATCAAGCAGTGTTACAGCAACCCTTTGAAATAAGTAATAGAGAACGATCGAAAAAAGTAATAGATAGAACACGAAAGTACTAAAATTGTGAAACCGTCAATAGGTATAGTTCAAGTAAACGATATAGTGCAACCTACTTTCCAACAGTTACCCTTCAATGATGTAGCTAGGGAGCTGAATCGCTGGAGATTGAATTCATTTGGAAAAACGTTCTCAGGGAGTTTCTTCTACACAAACAGCATCATGGAAAAATATTATAAAGTCAAAACACGAGTTGACAATATTTTAGGGTTTCAAATGTACTGAATCTAAGAATAAAATAATAAATCGGTAACACATTTATCAAATAACGATACTCTCAGAGCCAATTCCATAAGAAGCCGCGAAGAGAGAGAGGGAGACAGAGAGAAACATAAGCGGCAACATTGTCCAGGGTCCTATATTATGAAAGTAAGGTTAACCCCAATGAGGATTAGTTCTATCACTATTTATGATCAACTTGGGATTGAGAGGTTGAAAAGAATTCAAAGATCAACTACATTTCATTACCACAAATGAAAAAACTCTGTAATAGCAATTTTGAGAACTGGAAAGGTGTTTCAGAAACAAAACTTGTCAATTGGTGAAAACGTTTTGGGTAGCACATTATTTCCAACCCTCTTCCTTTCGAATCTGACTTCTTGTGTTTGCGTCGAAAGCATTCAAATAAACTGAAAAATAATTGAATAGAACTGGGCGATACTCGATAAAAATCCATGTAAAGACTCATTAATACTGTTTGTTGTATGATTTTCACTAAAAAGGGTTTAACAAAAACCGTGACACGTGTTTCGCTATACATTTTTACTGAATAGTTTCGAATTTCATCAATATTTCCCAGACTATTGAAAAACACATTGTCGTGATCCTCAGTCTTCATATTCTTGACGTGACCAAAAAAAAAGTTTACAAATGTATCGATATTATTACTTGAGATAAACATAAACAGTGGAACATTGAACACTGAACATATTTTTGGAGCCAGTTTTCAGAGAACTCACCGATATTGTTCAGATTTCTGATATAAGAATACTTTTTCAATTCCAAAGCATGCTAATCGTTGATATTCAGGTTTTTTCAATAAAAAATAATATATCCCCAATGAGTTTTTTCTCTCTAAAACATTTTTCACACACTGAAATTCTTCGTTAAGAAGATATTCAAGTTTTTCTACATTTTTTAGTGGACTTGCTTTCATAAAATAATTAAAATAATCTTTATGTTGTATTATTTGTGTTTGAATTCATCCCTTGACATTTTTTCACATCCAAGAGAGTACATTTTCTTTACATTTCTTTTTTGATACGTATTATTCTACCATACTCCAGTTTATATTGCAGTGAGGGCACCAAATTTTTTTGGTCAAACTAGACAAGTTATTGAAACACTTTTCAAAGATGCGTAGCGCATATCTCATTTGGAAGACCAATAAATCTTGCGAAATGGCAGTAAAATTAATTGAATTTACTGCTCGAATTACTAAGATCGATATATTTCATCAGACTTCTGAATATTATCTGAAAATATAAATGGTAATGAACAGTAACAAAGGAATCATATAAACCAGCTCGTTGTTTATTATTTTTTTTCCCGAAATTATCAGTAATTATTATATTATCAAACATTCACACATTTATTAATGGCCATTAGTTTCTAAAAGCCGGCCCTGGTCTATGGGCATTGATTTATATATGAATGCCAGTTTTCACTCTAAATACACTACAATAATGAAGGCTATTTCAAACAAATAACAACGAGAAATTCATTTATTTCTACCATGGATTATTCAGTCAAATTTCAGTTATACAGAATAAACAAAAATAATAGAGAATCTCCTCAAATGTAATGGAGGTCAAACTGGAATGTATACCTCGAAAAGTCACTGCATAATATGAACTTTCGAAGCGTTCAATGGGGAATTTTCTTCAATTTGGGTTATTACAGCAAATGCAAGTTTGAACAAAATGAAGTTGAGTTTAATTCATGAGTTTTTTAAATTCACTACGAAAAGTATTCAAATTGATGTTTCAAATGTTAGGTTTTAATTTTTAAAGGGATTTGTTTATAATTCACATATTGGCAACAGCGCCTATGTCAAGTTGAAATAATATATACGTACCTAGATATTCTACTTTAAAAAAGGAAAACTATCTTTATAAATCAACAATTAAGGCAAAATATAAATTATAGTTCAATACCACCTCCACAAGCCACATAAACCCACAGTTGTTTTGTTATTTATTTATACAGAGGAAGATAGGTTAAGTGCACAAAATGTCATATGTCACAGAATGTCTCGGAACTCGGAACATAAGTAAACAGAACAGAATAGCACGCCTCTGAAATATGTCATCTTTGTTTGTCTCACACAGGTAACAGATTCATTGTCCTTTATTAGCTATAACCGATGTTATCAAATGGTGAAATAGAAACGAATCCCTTTAAATGTTGAATGCATTATTTCATTCCTCTTTTTTGAGTATTTAAATAATATTTTAAAGAAAAAAGTTGAAATGATAAGTTCAAAATGCGTTGTTTTAGAGCTCTTTTATAAAAACTACTTGATTTTCGTCAGGAGGAACATTCTCCATTGGTCAGTTACTGTTTTTAAGGTTATGAGAACGAAAAAGGACTACTTTCCGAAACGGAGAACCCCAGGTTCTCCTCGCTAAATAGCTGGGGGGGGGGGAAGCTTCTACTTCAGGGCACTCAACCCGGGAGGGGGCATGGGAGGGGGCAGATCAGAAGAATATTTCGGCATATTATTGACGGTAGTCATGACTTCAGTGACCTTGAGTAGTTACTTGGCAACGAATCAACGTTCTTTTGTCTTGCACACTGTCACAACTCAATGAGAACGATGGTAAAATTGCATGAATTGGGCTTTGACCTTAAGAGAATTCTGTGAAGAAGTTTACCTCCGATGAAGAGGTAATCGCTGAAACTTTTGAGGCTGAAGAGGCTGTGTTAGCCTACAAACTATTCAATCCAGTTCATTCACAATTCATATTATACATTGTGTAGCAATTATGTGAATAATATCTGTTTCATTTTCCATAACGACTTTTATTTTGACGGTTTTTCCTTTCTTGTTAATTTTGGAAGTTCTGGAAGTTCTGAAGATGGGAAGGAGAAAGCCAAAACACTTTTACACAAAAAGTAATCTCTCCTAAAATGTTCCCTTTCCAGTTTGAAGTCTTCAAAATACTGTCATTTCAAAGAATATGCTATATTTTCCAGACGAGGCTGTAATTATAATCTTTTCAATGAATTTGCTACGGTTTCTCTTCGAGAATTAATTGTGTCGCATTTGATTCACAAGTTGGTTGATTTATTGGTTGTTAATACTCTCAAGCTTCAGTATGTCTTCGTATAGCTTTCAAATCAAACGTAATATTTCCTCTCAATGATGTTTAGTCCTCACTATGAATGAGTTTGCATAATTCAAATTATCTCATTTTATTATGTTTCTTCACTTCACATTTTTGTTGTATTTCATGAATCAATATATCCTTTTCACGTGCATTACATTCGTTATAAATGAGTTTTGTAAATAAGTTTTGAATTCCTTGTTGCATTGAAATAATGAATAAATAAATGTTGCCTTTGCCAAAACAGACTCGGTATGTGAGTCATGTGTGAGTATTTGAGTCATAATCAACAGCAGAAGAGACCTTCCTCATAAAAATGTGCAAAAAATCCATGAATAATAAACAGTGCTTTCTACAAACTTGGGAATTTGGTGAAAGTCCTACTGTTTCAACTCATTATACAATGAAAATATTTTTTTATAAAGAGTATTTCTCATAACTATATACGGAAATCATCTCAAGTATCGGAAAATCTGGAAATAAGAATATATAACAAAATTGAGAAATTCCTACTCGATCTATTGATGCACTTCCACCGCATTATAGTTTTGTGAATAACAGACGCACCGTCTAGTCACTCCGTTGTAAACTGATTCCACCTTTCACTAGATTAGATCCGTTCATATGCACCTACCTATAAAAGACTAATAGTACCCAAGTTTCTTGATCACTTCCATTCTAGTGTCCTTGTGGATATATTCACATATCACAATGATTATATTAACCGTAAGTACTGCATTATTTTTTGATTCACAATCAGTAAAAATTCAACACAAACATTCTTTCTGATTATACAAGCCATTTTCAGAACGAATTGTTTGATTTTAACCTCCAGGATTGTACTATCTACAGTAATATTCATAATACATTAATTGAAAATGTACAGTAATATTCAGAAAACGTCGTTTCTTGAAGTTTATTTACTTCTAATCTTATGGTATCTATCCTGGTATTCCATATGAATCTCTCACAATACCATTCAATATTGAAAGTTTTGAATTACGCAGAAAACTTGCTGGAATAATTTTTCTGTATAAATTACTGAACAACAATCTAGATGCTATGGAGGTGTTCTCTTAAAAATTTCTGTGTGCTTCATTTTAGAACTAGAAGTACAAAAACTTTTTACAGCCGACTGGCTAGAACCAATTTGTACCTCAAGTCACCTATCTTTTGCGATAATTTTAATTCAATTTCAAATTTGTGTGATATCAATTTTGATTCCCTAGAACCCTAGAATATATTGTTGACACTACATCTCTGTATTTCATTGACAATTTTTTTAATTTTCTGGTAGTTTTTTTATTTTATTTTATCATATTATAATATTGTTATTCATTTTCTCAAATTGTAACTTTGTAATTATAAGGATCTATATTACTTTTTCAACATACTTAGTTAACCCTGGTATCAAAGGCTATTATTATTATATAATTTAGGTTCAAGTGAGCAGAGAAAAAATGAAATCTATGAATTATTATTGCCAAATTTTGTTGGATTGTTTAAATATTGGAAAAATTTCAGCACGAATAGAGATAGCAATAAATAATAATCTATAGTGCTTGCATTTTCAGTTCCGTCTGATGAAATCTTATTTGAAAAACAATCATTTTTCTTGAGATATTCAACAGCTCACAATCTGAAGATAATTGAAGTGTACTGTCAGAAAATCATTTCTGTTTCTGTACCGGAATCTTCCAGAAGGCTTCAGAAATCGAAGAGGCAGAAGTTTAACCTTCTAGCCTAATGATTCGAATGTTTGATAAGTCTGAAATTCATCTACAGGTTAACTGATAATTGTAAAGTATCCTGACCCGAAAAAAACGTGTATTTGTTCACTGAATAAGTAGAAAAATTCTATTGAATAGATAGTATTGTGCTCGAACTAATTTTCTATTTTAAATTTCTTTCACTTCCATAGTTTCGAAGACAAAGAATTTTGTTCATGATTGATTCGTTGTTTTCTGCTCCAAACAAATGGTAATGCAATTTGTGACAAGAGCTAGTAAACATTTTGCAACAAATGTAAGGTGTAGTATAGTTTGATATTCCATAATTTTGTTCTTCAATAATGAGTACCAACCATTCGAGGATCAAACTTTTATTGAAAAGTTATATAATCCATCTTTGACATTATTGAATTTTCAAAACACATTATTGAATTTTGAAAAAATATCCGCCTAGAATGATTCAATCACAATTCGGATCATAATATTTTAATACCTATTACTTGAATACTGGTTAACGACCAATGGAATTAATAATAGAGAAAAAGGAGTTGAAATGACTTTTTTGCTCAATGGGATGCATAGAAAAATTTTAAAACCATTTTAAAGTAATTGTTCAGTTTTTACTGAAAGAAAACTTAGACCAGCAGATTTATTCAATATACACATATCCGGATATCTGTGAATGAAGCGATAGTTCCTGAGATATTGAGGATTTTTTTGAAACCTCAATCGAATGAAAAGTCATTCCTGGATTTGCTCGAAATTTCCAGAAATTGGTCTTTCAATCATTCCATACTAATCGTGTAAATCCAGATGAAACTAGATGAATCCAGAGCTCGGATACTTTGTATCTGGGCTCTAGTTATTTTATCTTTCGAAATAATGTTTTTTTTTATTTCAAGGTCTTATAAAGAAACCTGAAAATTGTCATAGTTTTCCGAATCACTGAGTAGACCGAAAACGTTTCTCACACTACCTGGATTATTATTCATTATTCAATTATTATTGAATAACATCGTATTTCATCAATACTGAATCAAGTCTAAAGAAATGAACTTGAAATGTTCGTGGCATTAGCCAGTGGAGTAGTTGTTTTCTGATAGGCATCAGTCTATTCAACCTACTTTGTAGGTATATCCCAGACGGGCTTGAACATTCAAAGTTCATTTCTTTAGATTTGTTTACTGCCCGTCTTCAAGCATAGCCCACTGTCTAAAATAGGAAAATACTGAATCAAAGAAAGTTTAAAAATTCAAATTGTGAGATTTGGCCGCCTCTTGCTCATTCAACTGATCTTGTTTGCCAAATTCTTTTTCTGGAACATAATATTCAATTTTTCTTGTAGATAGATGCATCCATATATAGTACATTTCTTGAGATAACGTTTTGTTTGTCCTATGTAAGTTGTATCTTGTATATCACAACATATATTGTGATTTCAATGTAGTGACGGTTTCAAGTTTGGAAAATACTTTCTGGAAAGTGTTTTCATTTCTATTAGCTGTTTGTGCATTTTCGTCTTCAAGGATGTGAGATACTGTTTCGGACAAATGACTTATGTACGAGATTTTGAAAAATACTTTTTGAGTTTACTGCGATAATTTCTGTCGTTTTTGTTTCATGTTTGTTTATTTTGTTCTGAAGTTTGTCTGATGAATTATTAAGATTCAGATACTGTCCCTATATTTGGAGTTAGATATCCATAGAACTGAATAAATTTGGGACCAAATCAATTCATTTTTGGGAATCAATGGAATCAAATTGGAAATTTTGTTTCTCATGACAAGATCAAATACTTGTTTTGAAAATAAAAGAGGTAGCTTCTTCAAGAAAAAAATATTTTCCAAAAAAACAACCATCTGATGTTAACATACAATTTGTTTCTTGTATATTCTAGTTTTACTGGTATATTCTTCTTGGGTCACCAAAGAACTCAACAATAAAAAAAATGTTTCAAAAACCGAAAAAACATGGTAACTCGAAACCTAAGAATGATAATAATAATTATAATAATAATAATAACAATAATTTAGTTGCTCATAATATTCAGATGTATAACAGACAAGGGCCATGACGATATCGAAGTAGTTGAATACAGATAAAATCAAACTTTCGCATAAAATGATGTTGATGTTTCGACTGAAAAAATGTCTGTTCGAATAAAGTTTTTTTAACAATCCATAAGCTTTACGTAATAGTAAGTTGACATGTGGTTGAAAGCGTAATTTGTAGTCAATATTAAGTCCCAAACATTTAATTTCATCGCTGAATTCAACCTCTTGATTGTCGATCCTAATTTTGATACTATCTATGGCCTTCTGTCTGTCTTTAGAATTTCTGAATACAATACAAGATGATTTACCTGAAAAATATAAATTTGTATCGTCTGTGTAGGAGTGCATTTCAGATATTTCAAGTGCTTTGCCAAAGTCAAAAGTATAAGTCATAAAGAGTAACGGAGATAAAATGGATCCTTGGGGTGCTCTATGTGAGATTTGAATATGATCTATTTTTTTCCTTGAGTTTTTTATAAATCTCTTCTGATGTTCACAAATATAAGCAGTATATTCAAGGCAGTTCAAGTTAAATGTACTTCAAAGTTTTCTGTGTCTAAGTGTTGTTAGAATCCAATTTGTATTGAACCAAATTTCTCTTTGAAAAGCTTTGAGAATTAGTTCGAGGGGCTGGTTTGAAATCCATATACCATCAACTTCTTTCAAAATAGCAAACGACTATCGAGTGTTTTTATTTCATTTAGGATTTTTCTGTAAATTATCGTGCATAGGTAAGAGACAGTTTTTTGTAGTTTCAACCTTTGGTATTCTGGTTGTTTGACCAAACGAAGTACAGTTGTAAATAGCTTAGATTGTTGGAAGAGTATATCTGACGGAAATATGTAACTTTTATTATACATTATCTTTATCAGCCATTTTTGTGTCACTTCTAGGTTTTTAATATAATTATTAGTTGTCCCACCCCAAACAAGTATGCCATAGTTTACATGTGTTTGGGCTAGTATGTTCATTCGTGTCGAGTGGAATAATTTTTCTATAGTTTAAATTTTGTTATCAATGGTCTCAATTTTTTTGTTACGTTTTGATACATTCACTAGTCCGTTTTCAGCAATAGCTCAACGAAAGTTGCAATCGATTCACTTCACAGAAGAATTACCTGAATATGTACGAGTAATTGAACTTTCTATGCTTCGATCTAGTCCGTGCATTTCTTTTTCTGTGCTACGAGCAAAAATTCCCTTTCAAGTTCAATCAATCCGTTACTCTTCACGGAGCATGACGGTCGTGGGCATGATTTTAATTATTATGTTCATTCGTAGCTTTGTCCGTGCTGTGATTATCTTCATTAGTATATTGCATATATTCGGATTCCTCGTTTGCGAGTATATTCAAATTTCTCGAAGCACCTCGTTGGAGATTGTTTCGAAGAGAATCTGCATACATATGAGTAGTTCACATAAATTCATAGATATGATGGGCATATTATGAGGGGTTTCAAAGCAAAGGATATGTCTACTTTGTGGAAGATTCGTTTCTGTATTGATTAGTTTAAAAATTAATGCTTATTAGTTGAAGAATATTTACATGTGATTCAGTCCCATTTTCAGAGATATGAAAATCAATAAAACTCCTGATTATGATTCCGGTTTTATTCATATTCTTTGGGAAATATTTGGAAGCTTCGATGAGCTGAGATCAAGACAGATTTCGAATTAGAAATTCCAAGTGGAAAGTCGTAATTTGAGTTTGAAGTCAAAATTTGGGATTAAAGGCCACATTGCGAAGTTTAAAGTCGACATTTGGAGACTAAACTCGAAATTTTGAAATTGAAGTTAGAATTCAAAGTTTAAAGTCATAATTTCGAGTTTAAAGTCGAAATTTCGAGATTAAAATCAAAGTCTCACGTTTTAAGTCGTAATTTCGAGTTTAGAGTCGTAATTTTGAGTTTAAAGCAATATTTCGAAAAACAATATTTCGAAACTTCAATTTTGAGACTAAAGTCGTAATTTAAAGTTTGAAGTTGTTATTTTGAATTTAAAATCAAAATTTCGAGGTTGAAGTCTAAATTTTGAGATAAAAATCATAATTTGAAGTTTAAAGTCGATTTTTCGAGTATAAAGTCGATTTTTCGAGTTTAGTGTCGAGATTTCAGAACTGAAGTCGAAATTTTGAGATAAAAGTGGAAATTTACAGTTTAAAAATGTAATTTCGAGTTCAATGTCAAAATTTTAAGAACAAAGTCAAAATTTCAAGTTTGAAGTCGCAATTTTTGAGTTCAGAGTCGTAATTTCGAGTTAGGAGTAGTAATTTGGAGTTTGAAGTTGATATTTCAAAACTAAAGTCTAAATTTTGAGATAAAAATCGTAATTTGAAGTTAAAAGTCGATTTTTCGAGTATAAAGTCGATTTTTCGAGTTCAGTATCGAGATTTCGGAATTGGAGTCGAAATTTTGAGATAAAAGTGGTAAATTACAGTTTGAAGTCGTAATTACGACTTCAGTGTCGAAATTTCGAGAATAAAGTCGAAATTTCAAGTTTGATGTCGCAATTTTCGAGTTCAGAGTCGTAATTTCGAGTTAGAAGTTATAATTTGGAGTTTAAAGTTGATATTTCAAAACTCAAGTCCAAATATCGAGATAAAAGTCGTAATTTTAAGTTTAAAGTCGTAATTTTAAGTTTAAAGTCGAGACTTCGGAACTGAAGTTAAAATTTTGAGTTTAAAGTCCTAATTTCGAGTTCAAAGTCGAAATTTCAAGAATAAAGTTGAAGTTTCGAGTTTAAATTCCTTATTTCGAGTTCAGAGTCGTAATTTCGAGTTTCAAGTCGATATTACAAAACTAAAGTCGGAATTTTTCAGACTAAAGTGGTAATTTACGGTCCGAAGTCGAAAATGAAGTCGAATTTTTTAGATAAAAGTTGTAATTTAGAATTCAAAGCCGTAATTTCGAGTTTTAAGTCAAAATTTCAAGAATAAAGTCGAAGTTTCGAGTTTAAAAGTCCCAATTTCGAGTTCAAAGTTGATATTTTGAGATTGAATTTCGAAAGTAAAGTTGAAATTTTGAAATTGAAGTCGTAATTTATAGTTTTAAGTGGTAATTCCAAGTTCAAAATCGAAATTTCGAGAGTAAAGTCGACATGTCGAAACTGAAGTGAAAATTTTGAGTTTGAAGTCGTTATTTAGAGTTTGAAGTCGTGATTTCAAGTTTAAAGTCGAGATTTCAAAACTGAAGTCGAAATATTGAGATCAATGTCATAATTTGACGTTTGAAGTAATTTTGATTTTGAAGTCAAAAATTCAAAATTTGAGTAAAAATTTCGAGTTCAAGGTCGACATTCGAGGATGAGACTTGAAATTTTGGGATCAAAATTGAAATTTTGAGATAAAAGTCGTAATTTAGAGTTCAAAGTCGTAATTTCGAGGTCAAAATCGAAATTCAAGTGTAAAGTAGAATTTTCAAGTTGAAAGTGGTATTTTTGATTTTAAAGACGGCATTTTGAGATTAAAGTCGTAATTCAGAATTTACTGTGGAAATTTCGAGAATTAAGTTTCGGGTTTAAAGTACTAACTTTGAGTTCAAAGTCGAAATTAGCAGATCAAAGCCGAAATTTGGTAAAATATATGGCACTTCTGCGCTTCTATAGTTTTGAAAAAATGGTTCATACAAAAGTTGATATTTCTCACAACTCTTGTATCCAACTTTTTTCAGTGTAATGTCTGGTTTCACTAAAAATCATAAAAAAAACATTTTCAACTCCTAATATTCATCCTTCGTACCTTGAATCGACTTAAATTTATTTTTCATGTAAAAAATACAACATTTTCGTGTTCTCTAATGATTTTCACGCCATCATTCAAATTTTCTCTTCCTTGCGTTCCTAACACGTATTTGCCCCGTTCTGAAAACACTTCACCTGGTTTCATCTATCATTTCTGTATATGTGTATATGTTTTTTCCTTTTGCAGATCGCAACATCTCTCTTCGCCCTCATTTCAACGACTTCCGCTGGTTACACAGAACACGACTTCCAATCAGGAAATATTGAAGGTTTCGGCCACGGAGTACATTCATCAGTCGAGCACAAGTACGACCACGGACCGGAAGTAGTCCAGCAAACGAAACCGTACGCGATACCGGTTGTGAAAAAAGTGGGGGTCCCAGAACCGCACCCAGTAAAATTTCCCGTACCGCAGGTCATCAAGGTCGGCGTACCATCCCCATATGCGGTACACGTGAACGTACCGGAACCAGTGGCGGTGCCGATTTACAAACTGGTACCGGAAGAGATCGAAAAGAAGATACCCATCCACGTCAACAAACTGGTACCGGTGTACGTCAAAAAACCGTACACGGTCGTACTGGAGAAGCACTACCCTGTGTACGTTGACAAGCCTTACCCCGTTCATGTGCCTATTTTCAAGCATGTGTACTACAAGAAAGTCCACAAGTCTTATAGCGGTTTCGACAAACATGATGAACATCATTAGAACGAAAAAAAAGTTGAAAATCTCATGTTTTATATCTGTGTATCGATTTCTGACTGAAAACTTTTTATGTAAGAATGTGTGTTACGCCTGCTTTTTTGTTATTGTTGTTGTTGTTGTTTCTTATATTTGTTATATTTTTGTTAATAAAGCACCCCATTGAAAATCGTCTGATTTTTTTATTTAATTGTAGGTAGCAGTAGTAGTAGTAGCAGTTTATTAATCACTAAATTACATGTATTTATAAAAGCATACGATAGAAAAAAATTGGCGATTAATATAGATATAAGGAAAGGTTTGTTAAATCGAGTCTTATTATTGAATTTTTATCTGAGGAAACATAGGTATTGATGATTTACTTAAGTTTTTGGAAAACTTGTCGGCGAAACATCAATATCGAAATTATTTCCTTTGAAGATGGTCAAGATATACTGTATTTTGAGTTACTCGGGCAAAACATTTTAGTGCTTATATTTATAAATAGTATTAATAATGTCGATATTATCTTTTCCTAAAAAGTAGTGAATAATATTCTCAATATACTACAAAAAAGACAAATTGAATATGAAATCTAAAAGTATAAAATCTCTAAACGTGTACATAATGTAAAACATATAAAAGGTAAAAATTCAAATGTGTAAACGTACAAAAATATGAATATTACAATATAAAATACAAACTCGTCTTAAATTAAAAGTATTCAAAATGCTAGGTAGGGATGAAAAATATATATGGAAAGTTAATACATTAATTCAGTAGAATTTGTTTATAATAATGTTATATTTTCATTTTTGAGCCATTTGATTGGTACTGCTGATTATACTGCGTATGCAGACGATTTTTCATTGTTTTTGCCCTCTACGAATAATGAATAGCTATGAACGAAATGTATTGGAGCAATTCATGCAGTTTCATCTTTTTTCAATAGTAGAAACCTAATTTTCAACATTCAAAAAACTCAGATGTTAAGATTTCACTGTCGCCAAAGAAATATTGATGATTTTGAAGTCAAAATTGGTGAAATCACAATGCAGAATACACATGCAGAGGTTAGGTTTTTGGGAGTATCTCTGGATGAACATCTCTCTTGGAAATTCCATTGCCAACAATTATTTTCCAAACTGAATTCTTTAAAATATCTCTTTATCAATAAATTGATGGATGTAGCCGTTACTACGTGGTAGGAGATCACAATGAAAAGAGAAATCAAAATTTCTATGTTTTTTACCACTTTTATTTGTAACTAACGTTACTGCAGTTTCGTCCTATATGGACATTCTCAAACTGTTCTCACATGTTAATCAAAACAATGGCAAAACTACATGAATTGAACTTCGAATTGCTCCCACATCCACCGTATTGTCCAGATTTGGCTCCCAGCGACTACTGACTGTTCGCAGACCTCCAAATAATGCTCGCTGGTAAAAAATTTCGTTCGAATGAAGAGGTTATTGCTGAAACTGATGCCTATTTCGAGCAAAAGATAAATCGTTCAAAAAAAGTGGTAC